>NC_088364.1:76749904-76877404 GCF_034508935.2 Berghia stephanieae | reverse complement strand
TGGCAGTGATTGGTAGACACAGCAAACTACACAGGTTTTACTATCGATGGTATGTGTTAAGTAAAATACCCACTGTTCTACCTCTTGATCAGTAGAATCAACACAGAAAACTATGTGTAAACTTAAACGTGTATAATATGATCGAGAAAATCTTGTGATAACTAGTCAGTCACCCATTTGTCGATATAAAAACAGTAACAACGATCAGATGGAGGTCGAATTAGTTCACGTTATTGTTTATATAAACAACCAACTATGTTTGTCCGAGCACGTGTGAAGGTGTGTCACAAATTCCATGTTTTGATTGGTGAAAAATCTACTGTGGGCTCATTGTTGTAATGGAAATCTCAAAACATGACATAAAGTAGTAGATATATCTAATGACGCATTACAACAGCCCTAAACTGGAACCATAATTGTGTTCCGATGTTAGACCTGCATATATGTACACGTCGGATTATAATAATTTAGTTTTCAGCACTTTGAGAAATTACTCATTCCCGCCAACAGTACAAATAACTTCGAGCAAGCTTTATATTTTTGACTTAAAATCAGTTTGTTTTATGAGTTTGTTTGGTTATTTTTGTGGGGGTTTTTTTTGGGGGTTGTTTTTTTTTCATCAAAATTACCCCCATATACCCTTTTGGGACGGATGGTCTCAAAATATCACCCGTTTGTTAAAGAATGAATTTTATTTAGATATATCCTTTTTAACATGCGCAGGTAAATCGTCTTTGTCCATGGAAATAGTAAGAGTAAGATTTTCAGGATTTACAATTTTGACCAGAGAAATACAAATAAAAATATAACTTTCTGTACTAACTGTATATAGATAGTTCGAAGATGGCGTCACTCAGGTCTTTGTTATTGTTTTTTGTCATCCGCGTTTATGAGTAATGCTCACTGAACTGTATTAACCAACTATAAACGTTCATGGATACACACAGTTTTGTGTGTTGGTTCGTTATACTTCGGATGGCAATGTTATGAGCTTCTTAGCCAAGCGCATACTATCTATAGCCAGGCGCTTATTCCATAACTGAACGGGTTATTTTACCCAAATGATATGCTGTTTTATGGCCGCTCACTGAGACAGGCAAGGTATTCGATGCCCATAAAATCTGTCAATTGATACGCCTAATGACGATCATCTCCAAGGGTGCAAGTAGTCGTGTCCGGACACCATAGGCCTTTTGGTGTTTTTGTAAACATGGCCAGTGTTATTTTTCCGTTCATTGACAAAACACTTTTTTTCATTTTGGCCAGATTTTTGTTCTTTTTTTGTTTTTTGTTTTACTCTTTGGCCAGATTTTTGTTCTTTTTTGTTTTTTTGTTTTGTTTTACTCTTTGGCCAGATTTTTGTTCCTTTTTGTTTTTTGTTTTTTTTTTTGTTTTGTTTTACTCTTTGGCCAGATTTTTGTTCCTTTTTGTTTTTTGTTTTTTTTTTTGTTTTGTTTTACTCTTTGGCCAGATTTTTGTTCCTTTTTGTTTTTTTTTTTTTTTTGTTTTGTTTTACTCTTTGGCCAGATTTTTGTTCCTTTTTGTTTTTTTGTTTTTTTTTGTTTTGTTTTACTCTTTGGCCAGATTTTTGTTCTTTTTCTTTTTTTTTTTTTTACTTTTCAAGTAAAGATGAAATAAGATGACTTACAACTACTAGTCAAAATGACCCCATAACTTGTTGACATGTCATAAACCTGTAACTTCAAAGTAGTCTTGGGTTTGATAAGTTGGGAAGTCTTTGGCTTGATACATGTAAATGAGTTGCGTTATATCTTAATGTTATCGATATTTGTGCCCCAAAGCGTCGATCTGGTATTATGCAGTAGGAAAGAGCTCCATGAATAAAATCATGATTGGTGTCAAAATATTGTTTAGAATAAGGAACTCTTCATGTGATGAAGTACAGTTCAACCTGTGTAAGACGGAGTCGAATGGGCAAGGGGGAAAAACTCCGTTATAGTGTGTGTGTGTGTGTGTGTGTGTGTGTGTGCGCGCGCGCGTGTGTGTGTGTGCGCGCGCGCGTGTGTGTGTGTGCGCGCGCGCGAGTGTGTGTGTGTATGTGTGTGTGCGTGAGAGAGAGAGAGAGAGAGAGAGAGAGAGAGAGAGAGAGAGAGAGAGAGAGAGAGGGAGAGAGAGAAATTTGAATGGATTGAAGTTATTGTTATGCGCCTAGAGCTTTATTGTATAGAGGAGTGGGCGCAATATAAATAAATTTCATTATTATTATTTTTGTCATCTTTGTTTCTTCCGGTTGCCGATTACCGTGAAGACAGAATGTGATGCTAGCCTTGTAATCATAGAAGATTTCTTGGTTTTTCCAATAGCTATCCAGTCTGTTCTTGAATGAGTTAAGTGAATTAGCACTGACAACTTGATAATGAAAAAAAAAATTGGAATGGAACACGTTTTCCTCAATCAAGACATTAACTTTTACTGAAAAGTTTATTTAAAAAAAAAATAATAATGTTAAGCTTAGAAGTCAATTTCAGTCGTCGGGTTCATCTTAAAATAATATACCGTTCTTAAAATTGACCTTTATATAGCGCAATATCCACTAAATGTGCTCAAAGCGCTTTACAAAGGGTCCCTGGTCAACAGCAACATTTAACATGTAGGACGGACACGACGCCTGTTAGGCGATATTACAATTTTTCGGACAAAGGCAACGCTGTTAACGGCTAGGTGCTCATTTTACACCCGAGTACGGTGAGAGAAAGTGAGTTAAGAGCCTTTTCCAAGGACTCAACTATGCGCCGAGCGCGAGGCTCGAACCCAGGACCTTCCGATCCGAAAGCGAGTGTCATACGACTAGACCACATAGCCGCACAGTTCTTACACTCTCTTGACTTTTGGAATTGCGGACATATTCCCACTTACTACACGAGCCTGTGAGTACGCGTTGGGAACAAAGTTCCAACTCCAAAAGGAAGAGTTGAAAAAATCGTGTATTCTGTCCTTCGATCTATTCTGATTTCGTTATCTCTGAATAATAGACATTTTGAAAAATACGTAAATAATAGATACCTTTTTTAAAAATCTAAATTTAGTAAAAAGAATTTTTAATTTGATTATCTGACGTCACAGATGATTTTTGTAAACTTGATATCATTACGCATTATAAATTATTCATGGAGAGGGTGGAAATGTACTGTACCGATTTGGGGTGATCTGTCACATTTGAAATAGAAACATCTGTGGTCAAATTGGGTATAAAGTGTAAGGTTGTTTGTCTTGTAGGGCAGTGAGGTGTGTGTGTGTGTGTGTGTGTGTGTGTGTGTGTGTGTGTGTGTGTGTGTGTGTGTGTGTTAAGAGAGACACATCACTACCCCAAGTGGAGATATTATGGGGATTTCGTAGGCGGAGACCTTATCAGAAAAGTTTCAGTATGTTCTAGTACAGGTCTTATCTTTTTGGTTACGTGTTGACAGTAACACGGGTGTCAACGATAATCTCTCTCTCTCTCTCTCTCTCTCTCTCTCTCTCTCTCTCTCTCTCTCTCTCTCTCTCTCTCCCTCTCTATCTATCTATCTATCTCTATTTATCTATTTATCTCTCTCTATCTCTCTCTCCTTCTTTCTCTCTTACTCTCTATCTATCTATATATATCTCTCTCTCCCTCTCTCCCTCTCTCTATCTATCTATCTCTCTCTCTCTCCCTCCCTCTTTTTTCGCTCACTCTCTTTCTCTGCCTCCTCTCCCTCTCTCTATATCTCTTTCTCTCTCTCTCCCCCTCTCTTTCTCTCTCTCTATCTATCTCTCTCTCTCTCCCTCTCTTTCTCTCTCCCTATCTATCTATCTCTATCTCTCCCCTTCTTTTCTCTCTCTCTCTCTCTCTCTCTCTCTCTCTCCCTCTTTTCTCTCTCTCCCCCTCTTTTCTCTCTCTCTCTCTTTCTCTCTCTCTTTCTCTCTCCCTTTCTCTCCCTCCCTCTCCCTCTCTCTCTATCTATCTATCTCTCTGTATCTATCTATCTCTCTATCTCTCTCTCCCTCTCCCTCTCTTACTCTCTATCTATCTATCTATATATATATATCTCTCTCTCCCTCTCTCCCTCTCTCTCTATCTACCTATCTATCTATCTCTCTCCCTCCCTCTTTTTTCGCTCCCTCTTTCTCTGCCTCCTCTCCCTCTCTCTATATCTCTTTCTCTCTCTCCCTCTCTCTCTCTCTCTCTTTCTCTCTCTCTCTATCTATCCATCTCTCTCCTTCTCTCTCCCTATCTATCTCTATCTATCTCTCTCCCTCTTTTCTCTCTCTCTCTCTCTCTTTCTCTCTCTCTCTCTCTCTCTCTCTCTCTCTCTCTCTTTGTATACCTATCCCATGTCAGACCCTAGCCCCACCCTCTTACTCCTCATCTCCAGTCAGCCATCTCCTTTTGTTTTATATATTTTTTTCTCGTTTCTTCATTTCATAACTATGGGTAGCGTTTTCAACCAGATATAACTCATTGATTTTCCCCTATTTTTATATGATTTACAAAACCCGTTATTGGGCAATCACGGTGGAAATATAGATAATGTTTTATACCAAACTTTCCAGTCGGATTAGACATAAAACATTGGCGAAAATAAACAAATAACATGTATCCATTCATCCATAACCGACACATCCATATTTCCAAAGGCTTCATCCAACCGTATCGATGTGTTTTCACAATCTCTAGTAACAAAAAAAAAAAACACCACCCACCCATAATTTAGAGTGTATGGTCTGTCTGTGTGTGTGTGTGTGTATGTATGTGTATGTGTGTGTGTGTTATATATCCATGTGTGTTGTATGTCTATGTGTATTCAGTATGTAAGGGCGTTGGTCACGATATGTAGTTAAGTTTATTTTAAGTCTGCTAGTGTCATTGAAGCTGTTTAAATAAATTAAAAGCCTTCGAAATTTCCTCAAATAAACTATTTTAATAACAGCGACGTTTTATTTAACGACACGGAAAGGTGACTTGCCATTTTAACGGGGTTCGTGCTCTTTGATCGTTCTACCTGTATATTGTCTAGATGATTCTTCCTTATTTCTCACTTTGATGTCGTGGGGGGGGCTGGCGAATTTTCTTTTTCTGTAGATCGCCATGTACCCCTGCGGGTTTGCGACGGTGCACGAATGCGGACTGGACTTTGCTGATTGGGTCGATCGTCATTACATAGTAGTGTGAAAACCATAAGAGGCTGTTGCGTGTACCTCATACACTTTGGAGGATCAATGTGACAGACTTGGGAGTATGCACTGGTGGTGTATGGAAGATAACAATATTAAACGGTCTGTATGAAACAGTGACAGGCAGAGCAGGCATGGCCGGAGTGACAAATTTAGGGAGCAGGCACTGATGTGAGATAAATTAAAGTTCTGTTGTTCGGCTATGTTGTCTTGTTGTATGACACTCGCTTTCGGATCGGGAGGTCCTGGGTTCGAGCCTCGCTCGCTCGGCATATAGTTGAATCCTTGGAAAAGGTCCTTTACTCACATTCTCTCACCAAATTCAGGTGTAAAATCAATGCCTGACCGTAAACAGCGTTGTTTATGTCGTAAAAAAATTGTAATCTCGCCTAACACAGGCGTCATGTCTCGTTCTACATGTTATGTGTTCTGTTGGTCAGAAACCCCCTTGTAGAGCTCTCTGAGCACGTTTAGTGGATATCGCGCTGTATAAAAGATCAGTTTAAAGTTCTGAAAAAGTGTAAGAAACGGTGCCAGTCAAATTAGAGAAAAATACCCCCCCCCCCCCCCCAAAAAAAAAAAAAAAAAAAAAAAAGAAAGAAAAACCCAATAAAAAAAAACCTACAAAAATCATCCCAATTCCTCAGTCCAAATAGATAGTATGCAGATGACGTCACTCAGGCCTTTGTTATTGTTTTTGCCATCCGCGTTTGTGAGTTGTTCTCACTATACTGTATTAACCAGAGTATATAAAAGTTCATGGTTACACAGAGTTTGTGTGTTGGTTCGTTATACTTCCGGATGGCAATGTTGTGAACTCCTTGGCCAAGAGCATTCTATCTATAGATAGTGTGCGCTTGGCTAAGAAGCTCATAACATTGCCATCCGGAAATATAACGGACCAACACACAAAACTGTGTGTATCCATGAACGTTTATAGTCAGGTTAATACAGTTCAGAGAGCATTACTCATAAACGCGGATGGCAAAAAAACAATAACAAAGACCTGAGTGACGTCATCTGCATACTATCTATAGGTTGATTGTTTGGGGATGTTTTTGTTTTTCTTGTCTATTTTTCTCTCTACTTTGTCTGACCGTAGCGTAGCCATCGTTAACACAAATGATTATGAAGAGAGCGCATGTCAGCTACAAAATGGAATGGCTTTAACCCTAATGTTATATTATAAATAATAAATGATAATAATAAATAATAAATAAATTCCCTTTATTCATCCCTAAGGGGAAATTTTTCTTTAGGGTCTATTCCAAGAGAAGACTGGAATAACCCAGGCGTCAGCCGCAGTGCAGCGCCGCAAAGTGAGACTTGCTCAAGGCCACACAACGTGACGGGTAATCGAACTCGGTACCTTTCAGGTACGAAGCAAAGACCGTACCGCTGAGCCACGCTGTCCCATAATTATAAGAAGGTAATCAGAATTGTGGTTTTATTAGGCAACGAAACCGTGGAAAGGCGAAATTTGAGGGGTAAATATGCATGTATTTTAAAAATTGAAGTAGCACTTCTGAGTCATGCCTTCCCATTATAGTTCGATGTATTTGTGCTTGTGTGTGTGTGTGTGTGTGTGTGTGTGTGTGTATGTGTGTTTGTGGGTGTGTGTGGGTGTGTTGTGTGAGTTAATTTCACATAAACATAATTATGACTATTCGGCTCATAGTGGTCTCCTGTACCATAAAAATTTTAAATTTCAATTTACTTCCGGGGCTTTTTTTCCGTCACGTCCTATAAAATAAAGAATCGTAGGATAATGTCTAACTTGGTGTGCTTTGGAATGCCTTATAAATAGTTCGAAGATGACGTCACTCAGGCATTTGTTATTGTTTTTGCCATCCGCGTTTGTGAGTTGTACTCACTAAACTGTATTAACCAGACTATAAAAGTTCATGATTACACAGAGTTTGTGTGTTGGTCCGTTATACTTCCGGATGGCAATGTTGTGAACTCCTTGGCCAAGCGCATTCTATCTATAAATATAATTTCCTGGAATAGTAATTGGCACGAAAGCCTGGCTCTAAATTAATTCCAAGTCGTTATTGCATGGGCAATAGGCTATCCCTGTTGAATAAAGAACTGAGTAAGTTTGTATACAAGTTGTCAGACAAAGCAAGAAAGAAAAATACACGAAAGAAAAAACTTCCCAAACAATCAGTTGACCTCGTCTGGGAATCGAACCTCAGACCTTCTGATAGCACGTCTGGCCGGTAATCAGAAGGTCTGAGGTTCGATCCCCAGTCGAGGTCGACTGATTTTTTGGAATGTATTTTTTTTCTTGTATTTTTCTTTCTTGCTTTGTCTGTCACCTTTCATACACACTTGTTCAGTTCTTTATCTTACACCGGTGCCTGCTCCTTAATTTCTTAATTTAATATCCCTACTACTATTTTCCTGTTGTAAACGGGGGAAAGGTCATGCTAGATTAGGTTAAAGTCGAACTACGCCCAACATAAATGGACAGATTTATATATATACATATATATATATATACATATATATATATATATATATATATATATATAATATATATATATATATATATATATATAGTTTATATTACACGTGTAGCTGGTGACCTGTTGGTCACTACTAGTCCGAGTCCCGCTGTGTGCAAACAAAGCTGGATCTTTTAGGGACTCGGGGAAAAAAACCCCGGGTTATTGGTCAATCTCAGTGTTGTGTCCGTCGAAAAGAACTAAATTGAAATAACACATGGTGTGCTGTGGAATACATTATAAATATGATTTCCTGGAATAGGAATTGGCACGAAAACCTGGCTCTCAATGATTCCCAAGTCATTGCATGGCTATCCCTACTACTGCTGTCTTCTTGTAAACGGGAAAAAATATATAAAATATAAATTGTCACTCACATTATATATGGCAAGACGTACTTTCTGTGGCTTTCGTCCACGTCTTCAGTCGGCATAATATGCCACAGAAACGTACGTCTTGGCCATATAATGTGAGTGACAATTTATATTTTATATTAGTTCTAACCATCGTTATCGAGCACTTTCGTACCCACGAGTACCCACTAACACTCATAAATATATAGATAGTATGCAGATGACGTCACTCGGGCCTTTGTTATTGTTTTTGCCATCCGCGTTTGTGAGTTGTTCTCACTAAACTGTATTAACCAGACTATAAACGTTCATGGTAACACAGAGTTTGTGTGTTGGTCCGTTATACTTCCGGATGGCAATGTTGTGAACTCCTTGGCCAAGCGCATTCTATATATATATATATATATATATATATATATATAATATATATATATATATATATATATATTTATATTTATATATATATATATATTTATATATATAAGTATCAATCCACTATTAAGGTGACCACTGTGAAATGCACCAATTGGAGGACCAAGCATATGTCTTGTTCAAATTGATTAAACTGTTCAATCTTTGTTCAAATGAGTATAGTTTGATGCCCTACAATGATTTATGAACACAATTCTGATGCTTGATGATCACAATGGTATATAGAAAATTACTCGGTCCCCCTACTGTTTTACTCAGTGTTTCTGTAGCTTTAAGGAGACATTTGGTAAAAACATGTTTTTAGGGAGACCACATTAAAAAACCCTTTTAGGGAGCCCAGTATATGTTTATATATGTGTATACCTAAGAGTGCATTTTCAAGTGAGCTACCACCAAATTGTCTAAAATAAAGTAAGTCCTTAAGATTAAGAGCTTCATGGCCATAGTGTCGAAGCTTATCCCAGTGTGCGTAGAGTGAAATGGCCGAGCAACGCATTTACTAACTCCTGGGAAGGTCCATCCCTCAGAAGGGGCGCTCAGGGAAATAACCTGGGACTCAAACACGGCAAAAAATATTCCCAGTTGCTCCGTGCGCCATTGTTTTTGCAGTCCCCGACCCCTTTAGAAACCTGACGACCCAGGTTAAGATCAGAGATAGAAGGGACCAGGCAGAGGAGTTTATTTGTTGTTGTTGTATACCACTGAATGGACTTGGTTTGTTTTGTTTTGTTTTTAAGGGTTTTACGGCGCTTGCAACACATTAAGGTCATATCAGCGCCAGTAAAAAGGAAGAAAATGGGATAGTAAAAAGTTCTAGAACTACAATTAGAGCACCCAAGAAAAAGTAAGGCAAAGGGGATTTGTTTCAAATAGGAAACAGTAGATTCCAAGAGCCCACTATCAAAGTACTTAGTTTGAGATCACCTAAACGTCTCATTCAGACACAAGCACAGGTCCCAACAAAGAGGGATACACTCAAATGTTTACAAAGCATAAATAATATGTAAACAAACAATAAAGAGCATAACAGACAGATGATTTACAAGGGAAAAATATAATCTCCCAAAACTCGAACTATACATTTGACTGTTTCCCTCCCAGCCAGGTCCTGGACAAAACCAAGTAATCCCATCCCGAGACAAAGACAGAAAACAAGTTGGAAAACAGACATAGGGGGATAGAAGACGCAACGAGTACGTCCCTGCCCATTATGGGAAGTAGGGAACCCCACCCAGTGAATGGAGTTGGATGGATAGGACAGCAGATCTGATGGACACAATGAACGGCTTCAATCAACATCTCATTCACTTTAACTTGCACAACGCTTGCTTTGGTTTCGTGGTAGACAGTTCGTCTGACGCCCGAGTTGCCAGGGTTCGAATTCATATTTGTGGCGATGCAGAGTCATTGTAAAAGTCTCATTTACAGTCTCACTTGTGTTAATTGGAGTACGTTACTGAATTGTAACAACGTTGTTCGTGTCCATATAAATGTACTACCACTACCAGCTGCACGTTGAGCTCATTGTGGGTTTTATGATACATCAAGCTCGTGTAAAATTACATTTACATTTGACCGAAAAATGATACATAACGATAGAAGTCTACAAATCATATTGCAGGTTTATTTCAGTTCCAAAAGCCATCACAAACATTCATCCACTGTATCACATAAGTCTTTGGTCACCAAATAAAAGCATGAAGTTTGTTATGTGTACAGTGCAACATAAAAGGATAGAAACAGTTTTACTGATAAAACCCTCAAATGATAACAAACCAATATGTTGTTGCTGGTAAGTTGCTTAATTGCATTTGTTAAAAAGCATAAACTGTGAAGCAAAAGTGTTGAAAATCGTTTGAATAAAGTTTAATGCAAAAAAAATAATTCTTAAGCACTTTATGCCGTTCTAAGCTGTCGTTGCTGCATTTTTTTTCATTATTAATTATTATTATTCTGATTAAGGAGGATGAGGGGATAAAGAAAGAATGAAATTAAATGCACAGAGGTGTCATTTCTTGACAGTCACCTCTAAAGATTGCAACTCTTAAAATTATCATAAAAAGAATAGTGAAATTTTACATTAGGTATCTAGACAATGCTGAACATAAAGCTACATTGGCCAATTAAGTTAGGGTTAGTAGAAAGACTTTTTATTCTGCCATATCTGATTCTTTCAGATAGTTCTACATAGCTGCCAACTTTTCAAAAATAAAATAAGGAACGCTCATTTGGCCCGGGATGAGGGGCGATGTGTGCCGAAGCCCCGCCCCCCCCCCCCCCCCTTCATCGAATCGCAACATATAAAAGTCAGCCTTTTTAATTACTATTACTAACACTAACAAGTTTGAGATGACAGAGGCTAGTCCAAATGTTGCTCAATTATCGGGTTTAGTACCAGCACATTTGAATCGTTAAAATGACACTTTCCACAATGATTGTTGTTTTGTTTTTAAGGGTTTTACGGCGCTTGCAACACATTTAGGTTATATCAGCGCCAGTAAAAAGGAAGAAAATTGGATAGTAAAAAGTTCTAGAATTACAGTTGAAGCATCCAAGAGAAAGTAAGACATAGGGGAACTGGGAACAAATAGGGATCAGATGTAGATTCCAAGAGCGTATCACCAATGTACTTAGTTTGAGATCACCTATAAGTCTTATCCGGACACAAGAACAAAATCCAACAAAGAGGAACACACTCAAATGCTTACATTATACATTAAAAAATAACAAATATAGTAATAATACATAACAGAGAGATGATTTACAAGGAAAAAAATATCATCTCCCAAAACAATAAATATGCATTTGACTGCTTCCCTCCCAGCTAGGACTCCGGCGAGGGCCAGGAAAAAAACAAGTAATCTCATTCCAAGACAAAGACTGAAAGCATGTTGGAAAACAGATATAAGGGGATAGAAGACACAGTGTGTACCTCCCTGCCCGCTATGGGAGCTTTCCACAACGAGATCAAAATTCAGAACGGACAATATAAAGAAAGAATTCAACTGCCTCAACTTTGATAAGGACCAATACACAAGAAGCACAATTGTAAAATAAATGAAATAACTTAAGATGGTTAGAAATGCATAACTACCAACCTGGTACATCACTTGAGAGGGCGTTTTAGGGTAAAAATTAGGTGAGTTCAGATAAAAAGTAGACGATAGCATATATGTTTTCTTTCATGCAACATAATGGTCTTTAAGTAGTATACTATAATAGTAGTTATAGTAAAATGCACCTCTAAATATTAGAGAATTCCTACTTCTTTACTTTGACAAGATAAACACACCTAAAAATGGAGTATACTTATTTTTCTTGAACCTAAACCGTTACAAAAGCTTGCTTGAAAAAAAAAAATTAAAATCAGATGAAGATGTTTTTAAAGGGATTAAATTTATATATTTCATAAATTAATAAAGGGAAATAATCATTGTCATCTTTAATCAATATAAGCAATTGATTTTCTTATTGAATACCTTCCAATCAAAAAGGTGGATTTAATTTTATTCTTAATTAAAATAATATTTGTAACAAATAGTGAAAGTATCAATACTGTCTTAGAATATTCAAAGTATATCGAGGCTAACATCCATATCCTATGCAAATCTCCAATACATTATGAAAGGTTTGATTAAAATACAGGCGTCATATAAACGAATGGAACTTTTTTAATTGTTGAAAATCATTTATGATAGAGGCATAATTCAAATTAAAGAGCTACACAAATGGAGATTATGCTCTCACTGGACACCAATAATAATGATAATAATAATAACAACAATAGTAGTAGTAGTAATAGTAATAATAATGGATCAATAATAATAATTCATTAGGCTCACATGGCTTTTTTACCACAAATTAGTCAAAAATTACAAAATACGGATTTTGAACTAAAAATAAGCACTTACGGACTCAGGAAGTCAAATACGGAACAAATCCGTTTTTAACAGAACGGTTGGCAGCTATGGTTCTACAAAGCATTTGTCTCTCAAGCTGAGCAAATGAATGTTCATATAATATAAAAAAGGATATTGCAATGATGAACAGATTGTACTATATAAAGATAAAACGTTTTTGTAAACCCCAAAATATGTCAATAACACTATACAAAACAATGAATGTAATACAAATCAAATTCATGATTGTCATTACACCGATTGAAACGCTCTTTCCCTTCTATATTTATTTCTTTCATTAAAAATCTTTGTCTTCACCAAACTAATTAGTGTACCTTCAGGGATTCCTTTTTGTGAAAATACCCTGTGGTGTTTTAAGAACAGAATAATTTCAGACTTTCTAGGTAATGATCCCCTTGAACCATGTGCTGAAACATTTTCGACAAAGTTTTTAAAATATGACTTGACTCTATCTGTATCCTCATCTGACCATGACATGTATCTCCGATTTTTGCTTGAATTCCTCTTGGGTTCAGTTTGTTTTGAAGAACACGTAAGCTGATTTGGCACTCCTGCTTCACCATCAAATATTTCTTCTTGATTTGCAGCTGTTACTATGGATGTTCCAAAATTTGCATTTGAGTCTCTATTCACTACAGAGTCATTTGTTTCAATGTTACAATTTCCTTCCCCAGTGACCGATGCTGAGTTATCAATTTGACCCAAAAAATGACCAACTTCTGTTATTTCTCGTATTGCAAGTGGACACTGATAAATGTTTTGATTGATTGATTCACTGTGTCCCATATGTCGATAGAAGACATCTCTCTCGTGTTGTGGGACATCAAGTAAGGCAAATAATGTCGAAGCTCGGTGCCTGAATTTATCAGCTATTAACAACTGGGGTTTCTCTAAATCCTTTACTAAGGAAGTGACATATTTGATGGCAATGTAACCACTTACATGATCTTTGGATATTCCTGTATTTGGAAAAAGAAATGGGTTGTCTGAAATATCAACAGCTTTACGCTCCTGTGCAAGTTTCCTTAAAGGCTGAATTGTGTCATTGGGTATCAACACAGGGACCAACATCTTGCTTCCCTTTCCAGACTGATAGGCCAGCTTATACTTCTCAAGTAACGCTTTTTCCAGAGGATCAGTGACATGTTGTACAAGCTGGGGATCAACCCATACACCTGAATCTGCATCATTCCAGTCTTTTAACAACATCCTTGCGGGTTCTCCGCCTCTCCTCGCATTAAACATTGTAAGCCTAGCTACGATGACATTGCGAAGCCTAACAAACATATGTGAATCAAATAATTGATAATCATCCTCACAAATACGGACCATCTCTTCAGTAATAAATTGCCGTAGCTTCTTTATATCATTCTCTAATGGCATCTCTTTGGGTTTTCTCAAATTTGTTCTCTTTGCTTCACATTGAACTCTGGCTGTAAAAAAAATACTATCCCAATTATAATCCAGGACAGCTTTGAACAAATCTATCTCTGCGGATTCTTCAATTTTGTTTTGCATTATATATTCCCCTTTTAAGAAATTAATTAACTTTTTCAATATAAATCCAATTGAAAGCTTCAAGCCTGCTTTCAATGTCCCATCCTCTTTCAAAGTCATTTCAGAAATGGTTTGCGATATTTCATTAAAGTTACAACGCTTCACCACGTCCTCTCCAGAGAAAGAAGGTTGATTTGTTCTCTTCCTAGTTTTTAAAATCAAATTTCCTAAGATGCGTAAATCACTCATTATAACTTTTCTCTCCTTCTTTGAACTTTTACTCCACAATTTTGTTCCTAACAATACTATAGCTTTGTCAGATCGACACAAATTTCCCACTTCATCATTCCGAAATTTGTCAAGAATATTCTCCTTTATTTCTTTACTTGCATTGGGAGCCACGGGAAAAATTTTACAACCCCAGTACACAGAGCATGCTCAGTACTACATTTCTTTTTGTGTTCATAAACCCTTCGTCCAGAGTAAAACCCCTTACAGCCAGCACACATAACAACTTCATGTGACCCTTGTGCTCTCTCACGCATAACTATTGAATTGTTTCTAGTGTTTGAATAAAAAATGCCCTTTTTCTTGAGATAATCCATTGTTCTATCCCTTTCCTTTACAGGCTGTTTCATGGCCTCTGTAACTTCTGTCTCATCTTTGTGTTTCCTCATCAAATGCCTTGAGAGTTTTGTTTGCAACTGTCCACAGTATGGACAGGGTCTCCTTGGCTTTTTGTATTTCTCTGGAAAAAAAAGAAGAAAATAAAGCACATCATGCTATGAACTATGAAAATAAATCAATAGACAGATCGTATGCACATCAGCTACATGACAGCGATAGAGAGGAATAGCATTCCAAATATTTAAGGCCTGGACAAGTAACTGTCATAATTCCTTCTTGTTATATACTTTTCTACCATCTATTCCTTTGGAAGAGGTATGTTAGATTTGGGAGACCTCTGCCACATAACAAATCCAGTGAAAAGACGCCATATTTTTGTTTTGAAATAGAAATAAATAGATCAATCCACCCACTTCACTGGGTTCAGGGTTCCCTCTTCATTATAATCAAAATATGAACATAAATCGGAATAGTAACACATTGAAGTCTCATCTGAATACATAGATTGTCCTTTGTTGTTTCAGCGAATAATCAGACAGAATGTCAAAAGAATTTTAGGTTTTTCCCCAACCACCCCTTGGAGGTATCAGTATCAGCGGAATGTTTTTTACGTTGAGCAACAAAATTTACTCCAAATGCTTCACTCGACCCAGGCGGAAAAGCAATCAAGAATAGACCCAAGTCCTATCCAAAGACTAACATTTCATTTAAGTTTATTGTAGGCCCTTGGCCAATCGACAAAATTCAATTCACATAAATTATTTACAACAATCAGAAATTAATTATATCAATAATAGTAATAGAATGCAATGAAGGCAATATCATAATAATAATAATATAATAATAATAAATAATAATAATAATAAAATAATAATAATAATAATAATAATAATAATAATAATAATAACAGTAGCGGCAATAAGTAACAATTAATATAGTAACAAAAGTAATAATAGACTATAGTTCATAGTCATAACAATGACTTTCTTTGTCATTGAGGGAGTGAGAAAACATCACCGGCTGGCAGAACAAACAGCCGACATCAATCAAACGTCCTCCAGACCGGTTGAGCATCGGCTTCATTAATTCCTTAAAGACTTCCCCCTAACTGCCTGAACGATGCTGATGCCCAGACAACTTAATCCTGATTTATATTTTGTGGGAATGAAATATGACATGTATATGCCGGAAATATTTCAATAACAAACACACTGTTCAGATAGAAAATATTTGAGTCTTGCCTTTGTTAATTGACACAGGTAAGTTAGGAAAATAAATGCTAGTAAAAACGATCAGCAAGTTCGTGAACACTGCTTCTCAACTCGAACATATGTTTTCATCAAATCTACACACATCATGTTGTGAGCTGAATTTTAATGATCTCAGTTGTCATTGAAAGGAAACCCAAGAATTTTAGAATAAAGAAAAATATTGAACCTGGAAGTCAAAAGGGTTTGTAGCACAGCAGACATTATCAAAGTATAATTTTAGTACCGACAAATTAAAAAGAAAATGTGCTTTTCTTTAAATGCTCCCAATCATCATATACTGTTTAGGTTGCAAGATTAATAAAAATGTTATCTACTCTGATTCTCGTTAAGTTTCCAGCTGGTCTGTGAAAAAAAGCCTTAAGCATCATAGAAATACAAAGAAACAGTTTTAATATATAGATGGGTTGTAACAAAAAAACCATTTTAACACTTACAATACAAGCAATTTAAGTCTATTACAGACAAAAAAACCCCCAATAAAATAAACATGAACATTTTTATGGCTGGTTTCACTGATATCACTCACACATTGGGGTTTCAGATTCTAAGATGTCCACCCTATCAAATTTGGATTTGTGCTTGTTATGTAAATGGTAGCGTATTTTGCGACGCAGCACTGCCAAAACAGAAAAAAATGCAATAACACAAATGCAGCACCATGGAGGGGGTGGAAGTTTTCTTTTAAAAGGAATGGGTAAATTAAAATTGATCCCACAAATATCAAAGGAGAAGAATGACAAAAAAATGACTCACCATTGCACGTAACACGTTGGTTTGCAAGTGTATAGCATTCGGGTTGAACCTGGGTCCCAGACTGGCAACGAGGTTCAGTCTGTGATAGTTGTGGATGAGGCTCTGACTGAGTTGGGGAATGAGCACTAGGTTCCAAAGACAATGATGTACTCAGCATTGGGTACCTCACAGAGTACGTAGAGGAATCAGACTCGGAGTCAGCAACAAAATCGGGACCCTGTATATTTTGTGGAAAAGATGACAGATCAATCAATTTATTCATGTTGACAATAAACATGAAGAGCCATTGTTTAATAATCCAACTAAACAATTAGCTGGTTAATAATGCAAGTATAATAAAAAAGAGTTGAGAAAGGCAGACATATTGTCTAAGTATTTAATATGTTCAACTGTGCTTGGATAAATATAGATACACCAACCAGGGTTTCAGTAAACCGTTTTTAACCAACTCTTTAAATCCTACACCAGGACCAACAACTACAAAACAATTTTTTATATCACTACGATTCTGGACATATAAACGGTTGTCATTGCAACAATATGAACTTCCTAACCTTGCAACTGCAATATAGTTAACAAAAAAAGTTGATAAACATTACGATGCAAGAGAATTTGGACAAAATGCGAGATCAAAAGTATAATCCCAACAGAAGCTATTTTAATTTTTCCTGGAAACGCATAATTTTCACATTTTGTCAAATAAAAAACAAACGACTTCAAATGTGAATGGCTCATCAATGAATATCACTTCAAAATATAACGAGGAAGGTTTAAAATAGTGTTATTGTTGGCGAAGTCCACTGCAAAGAAAAATTTTTAACAACAAAAAACTAGGAGATCTCACTGGTGTAAAACAGTGTTGTCCTTGTCCTGAAATATTGTATTGCGCCTAACAGACTGCAGGTCTCATCTTTTGTGGCAAATGTGTTTTGTCCACCACAAAATATGGTGATGTGAAGCATTTTGAGCATGGTGCCAACTGTGGATAAACGCTATACAAATGTTATGATTTTATTTTAATGTACATACTTACCACAAATGAATCATGTGATATGGAACTTTGTTCTGCATCACTTTCAGGCTCTGAGTTGGAGTCTATATAGAAAATAAAAACAAAAAAAAAAAGCTGAAGACTATCATGTGCAAGTTTTTCTCTAAACTCTTAAACAAAAAATCATGCCATCTTGTGCTGTAAAAGGATTTTTTAAAATTATTTACCTTATGACTATTGTCCTTTGGAAAAAAAAGAAAATTAAGTCCGAAACCTTCTGGCTATTTTCTTTTAAATTTCAAGAACGTCAGAGTTGGCAAGGGAGGACGGAAATATAATTCCAGAAACCAATCTGTCTATAATCATATCCATATGATAGTTTTTCGTTCAAGATTCAGGTACAGTCCACTTAGGATAATCGCAATACCTTGGGATCATCGAAAATGTTGGGATTAACCGAAATTCAGTTTCCTGTCCACTATTTCAACATTTTACACATTTATTGTCAACTCAAACCAGTAAATAATATTCTTAGTCCACCACATACAGAGCAATTTGATTGAAACAAAAACCATATGGCAGCCCCGTGTAGATTTGTCAACCAAAAGCAGCTATGAAGCAAGCCGATATCTTATTCAGATTGGAAGAAGTTTCAATCTTTTTTCTCAACAATTCAACATTTGTCAGAGTTAAAGAGATTAGCCTTAATGAGAGACAATAAGCTCTCACCAAACTCGTTGGTCACAATGCACAGTTGTTAATCCTAAAACAAAGGATATCGCTCAGTCTCTCTTTATAACTGTCATTTATAACCTGTTGTCAAGATTATGACCAGCCCCACCCCTCTTCTATTTAATGGCCACCGATGACGTCACAAACCCATACTGCAGAGCCCCGCCCTCTTTCGACTCTAACAGAGTGGTGACACACTACTGTAGCATTAAATCCTGCTCACTCTCGATTCTTCAACCTGTCACGATTTCATCCATGATGAAATTTAATCATGATATACTGTTTGATTTCTTGAATTTACCACTTTTTAAAAAACCGAAGTTTGTTGCAATTAACCAGTGACTTTTATATAGAATTATTTCCATTGCTTAGGAAATATTGTGATTAACCGAAAGTTGCGATTAAACGAGTTGCAATTATCCGGAGTGGACTGTAATAGTATTAAACATCATGACTCAAAAAAAAAAAAAAAAGCAAACTATGTGTACCTAAATGTTATTCATTTCCTCATCAAATTACATTCTTACCATTAACATCATAGATCACATCAAAAGGGTTGTCTGGATTGACAGCAAGACATTTTTCAGGATTTTTAAAGCTCAAATCTCTCTGATCTGAAGTTACAAAAGAAATAGCATATTCTCAACATTAAACTATGATTTTGTGATATGGCATACTGTATGCATAAAGCAAGATGCAAAGACAGGTTTAAGTTTAAATTATTTTTTATATTCTTTTCAAAAATCCATTCTAGTTTTGCCAAAATAAAATAAACACGAGAAGTGTTGAGTTGGATAGCGCTAAAACTAAAAGTAGTAGTGGTAGTAGTAGTAGTAGTAGTAAACGACAGATCTTACTAGTGTGAATCTACAGTCTACAGAAGTTCCCGAATTATCTGACTCCACTTCCAAATGACTGACTGACAAGTGACAATCATCAATCGGTGTGTGTGTGATTAGGTACTTTGGTAAACGTCCATTTGGCCCTCCAGCAGGGAGCCGATAAATGGCCTAGTGGCTGTGACCCGATTTTTTGGACTTTTGAGTGATGGGTCTCAGAAAAAGTTCCATAGATTTTTTGTTTATGGATGGATTTTAATGATTTATGTCTTATTTTCTTCAGGAGAAATTACTCTATCGTTTGGTGTAGTTTATTTTAAAATCAATGACAATTTAGTAGAACTTTTGATTATGGATAAAATAGGGTATAATTTAGCTTTGGATAATTAAAAGATTAGAACTTGGTAAATCAAAATTTCATGCTGGCACGTTTATTTAACATCTTAACTTTTTTATAAAATTAAATTCAGGGCAAAGTTGTATACCGCATCCATGAAATTCGTTCCAGTAAAATCCTTACTCAAATCTTAGCGGTCATTTTAGACCAGTTTTGAAATCCAAATGGCGGTTACTACCGGAAATGCAACAATTTTCAGGTCACAAAGTCCGTCAGTAAATAACAAAGGCAAATAGAAGACCATTTGTCAGCCTTTAAACTAACACAACTTTTTTTCTGCTTATCTGATTTTCACAATTTTGGTATCATTAGAATCGTGTTGAAAAGCACTTTAAAATGATATAGGTTTCATTGAGCTCAATCCAATTTGAATTTTTTACCAAAGTACCTAGTGTGATGTCTACCCTATTGAAAATCTTAAATCAACAGTGATGTAATAAGAATGGCCAATAACTTACCATTTAAATTATCTCGGTGTCTCTTCAATGATGCCTCCAGCATCAATTTACCCCACGATGCCATAGACGTCTAGTTTGGAACTCAGCAAGTGACGAAAAAATACTTGCTATAGAGAGGACGTCCGTCGGCCACTCTCTTCGCAAGTCAGTTGTCAGTGGTTATCAGATAATCATTGGTTCTTGAAAAATATAGAAACACAGCGGTTCATTTAAAAAGACTCTTTTGTAGATCAAGATATAATGTTAGGTATTGCACTTTAAAATCTCTTCAGACATAGAACGGGTCAACTTGACGTCTAGACCAAATCATTTCGAAGATCGATATGGCAACAGCAACGCCTGGAATGGAGGATTTAAATGCGGCATCTGACGATTCTACTGCTATGACAGAAGATGCTCCATTTCACGACGTCGAGATGGCTTCAACTGGCATCAGGCATCAACATGCTACTCAATAATGGGTTTGATGAAGCGTTTGACTAAGAATTAAAGCTGATAACTGATAACCACCTACTACTGACTTGCGGAGTGAGTGAGTGCCGAGTGCCTCTTTATGCGCGAAATTGACTAAACATACGTTTCACGAAAAAAAGAGTTACTATGTTTGCTTGTCTCTTGTCACCAAGATAAGAATCCGGACCAAGATTCGATAAATCTGTTTCTAAAAATAGATTATAATTCGTATATCTTGTTCATTCCTCAGTTCATCAACTTTCACACAATTTTATATTAGGTTTTCATTACTATAAAAATCCATATAATGCTCTAGAATTTTAGAGAAAATTTCGGAAAGATATATTGCCTCACTATTGAAATATATCGATGAAAACACTGGTACCCCTATTGTACTTTTTTCAGGCGGTCACCTTATTGACCAACGTGAAAATTTAGGCATAACTCTTCTTACTGTGGTGTTTAACAAATAACTTCAATACTATGATTTACAATTATATATCCTTGACGGTTGGGTTGACAACCTTAAACTAAAATCAGAAAAGTGAATGTGCTAGAGGTCAAATCAATAGGGGGACCGGATTTTGGTCTCCCTATTGGTAAAGTACTGTAAAATGAACTAATAGGGGTACCAAAAGTCTCCCTATCCGGTATTAATACATATATATATATATTTATATATATATATATATATATATATATATATATATATATAATATTATATATTATTATTATTATTATTATTATTATTATTATTATTATTATTATTATTATTATTACGCGTGTAGCTGGTGACCTGTTGGTCACTACTAGTTCGAGTCCCGCTGTGTGCGGACAAAACTGGATCTTTTAGGGACTCGGGTAAAAAAAACAAAAAAAAAACGATTAGTTAGTCAATCTCAGTGTTGTCTCCGTCGAAAAGAACTAAATTGAAATAACACATGGTGTGCTTTGGAATACCTTATAGATAGTTCGAAGATGACGTCCCTCGGGTGTTTGTAATTGTTTTTTGCCATCCGCGTTTATGAGTAATGCTCACTGAACTGTATTAACATGATTATAAACGTTCATGGATACACACAGTTTTGTGTGTTGGTCCGTTATACTTCCGGATGGTAATGTTATGAGCTTCTTAGCCAAGCGCATACTATCTATAAATATGATTTCCTGGAATAGGAATTGGCACGAAACGTGGCTCTCAATGAATCCCAAGTCGTTGATGCATGGGTAATAGGCCATCCCTGTTACTGCTGTCTTCTTGTAAACGGGGGGAAAGGTCATGTTGGATTAGGTTAAAGTCGAACTACGCCCACCATAAACTGGACAGATTTTGGTATATATATATATATATATATATATATATATATATATATATATATATATATATATATATATATATATATATATATATAAATAGTTTATATTACACGTGTAGCTCGTGACCTATTGGTCATTTAACATGTAGGACGGGACATTACGCCTGTTAGGCGATATTACAATTTTTCGGACAAAAACAACGCTATTAACGGCCGGGTACTCATTTTACACATGAGTAAGGTGCGAGAATGTGAGTAAAGAACCTTTTCCAAGGACTCAACTATGCGCCGAGCGCGAGGCTCGAACCCAGGACCTTCCGATCCGAAAGCGAGTGTCATACCAATAGATCACATAGCCGCACAATGGCTCCCATGCTATCGTCTCTGTGAGACCTTGGGTAAGTATTTCCTATCTTTAAAGATACGAGTCTCCCCCCTTTGATAGAAATGTCATTCTATCATCTCTGTTAGGCTTTGGGTAAGTCTTGCACACCATTACGGATCCGACTGAGTGACTCTTTCTTGGTGGAAATTCCATGCTATCATCTCTGTTAGGCTTTGGGTAGATCTGAGTTCCTATAAGGATCCAACTGAGCGTCTACCTTTGGGCGGAAATTCCATGCTGTCATCTCTGCTTGGTTTGGATGGGTCTGAGTATTTATTTATGTATGTATGAGTTGCATTGTACATTAGTACGGCACCTATAAGGTGCTATGCTACATCAGCATAAAAGTATCACGGTCACTGGGGATTCACATATTGCGACCAAGCACGTCTGTTCCTGGCTAGAGTCACAATTTCGTCAATGGGCATAGAATCCAGCCCATGTAGTAGAGTGCCTTCTGGTCTAGTTGTCGATCTATTCAAGTAAGCAAGAAAAGTTCGACGCAGGAGGCGGTCTGCGTCCATGCGTAAGATATAGCATAGCGGAGCCTGCGTCACATCACTGTAGTTATCAGGTGGAATTCGGGACGTTTTGCTGTTTCTCTGATAATGATCCGACTGTCTACTTTTTGATGGGAATCCCGTGCTATCACTTCTGTGAGATTTTGTGTTAATCTGAATATCCAATAGGAGTGTCTGCCTTTTGACGATAATTAACTCTAGTCTTTATAAGAGTGAACTATTCTCCTTCGTCTGATGACACCTGCATATTCCTGCGACCCCAAAATACTGCAAGCAATGCCCTTTAAATCTGTCTAACTCCGTCTCTTTTTGTCGTGTATCATCTACCTTCCCTTTTTTAAATTAGACACTAAAATATCCTAAATGTATTGCAAGCGCCGTCAAACTTCTAAAATTAAACAACACATTCTCTCGACTATAAACTATTCTTGTCACAATCCTTATGTCTTATTTACCTGCTGTTATTTAAGTTTACATTTTCCAAGTTTCATCGACCTACCACCAGCACCCCATTTTCTTGGGGTTTTTTAATTGTCCCGTTCTATACACAGGTTTCGTGTATCCTAGTTTTGACATTAAGACAGACTCCGTTTATTTCTCAAGATACATAAGGACTTGTAATGACAACCCCATCCTCATTGAACGGCGTACCAAGTGAATTGAAAACGATTCTGATGTCCTTTTCAAAAACGGAAGAGATGGAGTGTATAGTTGAGTCATGATTGGTTGTTTAGGCAAATTTTACATATAATCTTGCCAAGCAAACATCGTTGTAACAAAAAACCCTGAAAAACGAAAGTCGTGATGAAGCAAAACCCTTGGAAAATGATAGAAAGCTGATTGGATAAGAGAAACGGTAGGGGAAGGGGGAGGGGGAGGCAGTAAGGGAGATGGTCGATGGAAATTTTTTTTTTTAAATCTTGGCCATTCACATTTCGTTTTGGCTTTCCAATGTTTACTTTGGGTGAAAACAAATAGCAAGAGGATTGAAGAGCTCGTGTTTAGAGGAGGTCAACTCCGTATGGATTTTGAATCGGTTGACTTCGCGATTTGCAGCGGTTTTGTTTTGTTTCTATTCTGTTTTTTCTTATATTATGTGCTTATCTCTCCGTCATTCTATATTCTATAATATACATATTATTAAAATCTGTTGTATTATCAGTATAAGACAGAAGAAACTCGTAACAAATGACGTTTAAATTGTTTACATGAGCTACATCGATCAGGAATAACAATTTAATTTTATCATCCCAGGTTGTTATGGATATTTCTTGCCTTTATATATTGTTCCTTTTCATCGGATGGCTTTTCTTGTCGAATCGTTTTTCTCGTCTAATGAAATGTTCTGTCAATCTTGCAATACAACGACCCCGAGTGACTGGGTGGGGTTCCTGGCCTCCCATAGTGGACAGGGAGGTACATACTGTGTCTTCTATCCCCCTATATCTGTTTTCCAACATGCTTTCTGTCTTTGTCTTGGAATGAGATTGGTTTTCTCCTGGCCCTGGCCGGAGTCCTGGCTGGGAGGGAAACAGTCAAATGCATAGTTATTGTTTTGGGAGATGATTTTTTTTTCCTTGTAAATCATCTCTCTGTGTTATGTATTATTATATTTGTTATTTTTGTATTATGTATAATGTAAGCATTTGAGTGTATTCCTCTTTGTTGGATTTTGTGTTTGTGCCCGGATGAGACTTATAGGTGATTTCAACTCAAACTAAGTACATAGATGGTATGCTCTTGGAATCTACAACTGATCCCTATTTGTTCCCAGTTCCCCTTTGTCTTACTTTCTCTTGGGTGCTTTAATTGTAATTCTGGAACTTTTTACTATCCCATTTTCTTCCTTTTTACTGGCGCTGATATAACCTAAATGTGTTGCAAGGGCCGTAAAACCCTTAAAAACAAAACAAAACAAACGACCCCGTGTGACCTTACGACCTTACAAACAATTATTTGGTATGCCAACGACAGATGTATTGACAACCAGCCTGGCACAGGTTCAAGTCCCACCACAGAGCCTAATGTAAACTGCAACAAGTGCTCGGTGTGTTTATTTCGGAAGGTCATTGGCACTTGCGCTTCTTTGAAACCAAATCAATGCTTATGTGTATGTTCAAGGTAATGTCGTCTTTAACATTGTACATTTGTGACCACTTCACGCAAAGTCCCAGGTTTGAGGGGTTTTGCCAAAATGAGGGTCATTTCAATCGGTCGATGTTTGAAGGACGAGTTTTATGGCCCAAATTTTAAATACGTGTTTTTCCAGATTACGTCAGAATGTACTCTTTTTCCTCAGTCTGACCGTAGCCATCGTTATGTTATAGATAGTATGCGCTTGGCTAAGAAGCTCATAACATTGCCATCCGGAAGTATAACGGACCAACACACAACTGTGTATCCATGAACGTTTATAGTCGGGTAAATACAGTTCAGTGAACATTACTCATAAACGCGGATGGCAAAAAAACAATAACAAAGACCTGAGTGACGTCATCTTCGAACTATCGATCGCCTGACACTGAAATCCAAAAGGACTGGCAGTTTGACGTCATTATTTGGTTTTTGCACCGCCTAGTGAGTTGTCGTTAGTAGAGCTCATGGAAACAAGTTATGTCATTGGTTGAACTACTGAATACAACTCACGATTTGTTTTCTTTTGTGGCAAAAGACTGGCATTTTGACGTCATTTTTTGGTCAGTGTCAGGCCATAACTTTACGAAGGCCACGGTTCGACTGATAGACTTGACCCAAATTTCATATTTATTGTGACTATGAATTCTATTCTTAGCATCATTACCACTCCCGACATAATACAGTTTGGATCGACCGGCCACATTTGTCAATCGAAATGGCCCTTGTTCAACTCACTCAATCCTGGAGACTTTTGCTACTTTTCAAAATTGAAAAAAAATGTATTTAAAATGAGCTTTCAATACTTATCTCTTTTTTTTCCTTCGAGCTTCAAGCTGCAACGTTTTCATTTTATCAAAAGAGCAACAGAAGGGCACGTCACATCTCTGCTTTTCCAATTGATTGACGACTTTTAAAATAATCTACTTTAAGAAAATCCTTTGATTTTGATTGGTCGCTTTTGGAAAAGTCCTTGACGTCATGCGTCAATGTGGTTTATCGAAGGGGTGAAATTAAATTATTTATGTGATCACGAGTTTGGAATTCCGGAACTTATTCAGTGTGTAGCAGCCCTGATGTTGAGAGTTTATCTATTCTGATCTTATAAGTAACTTGTGTGTGTGTGTGTGTGTGTGTGTGTGTGCGTGCGTGTGTGTGTGTGTGTGTGTGTGTGTGTTGTATGTACTGTGTGTGTGTGTGTGTTGTATGTACTGTATGTATGTGTTGTTTGTTGCCTTTGCTCTGACAAGTGTCAAGTCAGAAATCCTTTCGGAAAAAAAAGGGGGGGGGGGGGGGGGGGGGGGCGGTTCTATAGATGTCGGCAAAGATGATATCAACAGCTATTCCATTATAAGATTGGGAAAAAAAGAAACGTAGATATAATCCTTTTCAGTAGAAATAAAACCCCATTATACTCAATGACAATGAATATTCATCGAACCGTGAACTGATGGCTACAATAATATTTTATTTTATTTTTTATAATAGAACTGTTAGGGTTTATTTACTTAGTCTTTGCTGGTTTCTTTTTTATCTTCTTTCTATCTATCGCGTTTAAAAACGGCAAGGGGAATTTACAAGAAAACGTCGCCATATATCCCCCTCCCCTATCAAATGGTACACCCTTTTGAAACTTTGGTACACC
The DNA here is from genome assembly GCF_034508935.2 of Berghia stephanieae. Classification (NCBI taxonomy): domain Eukaryota; kingdom Metazoa; phylum Mollusca; class Gastropoda; order Nudibranchia; family Aeolidiidae; genus Berghia; species Berghia stephanieae. Next base: position 76,851,014 of record NC_088364.1, on the reverse strand, counting down.
TTGGTATCCCTAGTGGATAGGGAGGTACATACTGTGTCTTCTATCCCCTTATATATGTTTTCCAACATGCTTTCTGTCTTTGTCTTGGAATGAGATTACTTGGTTTTGTCCTGACCCCGGCTGGGAGGGAAACAGTCAAATGCATAGTTATTGTTTTGGGAGATGATATTTTTTTCCCTTGTAAATCATCTCTCTGTTATGTATTATTATATTTGTTATTTTAAATGTATAATGTAAGCATTTGAGTGTTTGAATTTTGTGCTTGTGTCCACAAACCAAGTACATTGGTGGTATGCTCTTAGAATCTGCATCTGATCCCTATTTGTTCCCAGTTCCCCTTTGTCTTACTTTCTCTTGGCTGCTTTAATTGTAATTCTAGAACTTTTTACTATCTCATTTTCTTCCTTTTTACTGGCGCTGATATAACCTAAATGTGTTGCAAGGGCCGTAAAACCCTTAAAAACAAAACAACAAACACCTTGGTATTTACAATACACCCGGTAAGAAAGGCACTGTTTCAAACCAGAGGTCAATGGGTCGATCTATATTCATATTTTCGTCCAACCTAGTCATCGATCACATGATTTGTTGCTGTACAACGATTTGACATTTCTCAATGTATCTAAACTCGCTGCTTTGTTTATGAAAGTTGTCAACATACCCATGTGTCATGCTGAGCAAAATGACCAATTGTAACGTTGGATTGTATATTTCTCAAACTGTGAACACTTTTCACTATGTGGGTCACTTTGAGGACATTTTGCATGTGACCAATGACCTCGAGCACATGGAAATGTAATATAGATCATGCCCATTGTAACGTTGGATATTTCTCAAACTGTGAACACTTTTCACTATGTGGGTCACTTTGATGTGACCAATCACCTCGAGCACATGGAAATGTAATATAGATCAAGCCCATTGTCAGCACCAGCAGTTCACCCCGACTTAATAATATACCAGTTTGAAGTGGCGGGTCACATAATAATATTTACAATAAATCTTTAACAGGCAGCCCTCCTAGTTACCAGGCACCCCTGTTGTGTGTCCGCCTGTGTCTAATTTAATATTCATAAGCCTGTGGGGACTGCATGTATCTGTCAAGTTGTATGGTTTTGTGACAGTCTTGTTACATGCTTTAAGTCGTATTTCAATCCCTTGTAAGTTTGGTTGAAAAGATTGAAACCAGATTAATTTTGAAATTTAGAAAAAAGCTCGTGATTTTTTGTTTTGTTTTTGTGTTTTTTGTTTGTTTTGTTTTGGTTTGTTTTTTTTATTGTTTTTTTTTTTTGGGGGGGGGGGGGGGTTTGTTTTTTTTTTTTTTTTTTTTTTTTTTTTTGTTGTTGATTTTTTTAATTTAAAAAATTAATTTTGGGTTCTTTGTTTTTTGTTTTGTTTTTATTTTCTTTTTTCTTTTAATTTCAAATTTGAGTAAAATGCCATTTTATTAACCATAAAATGAAAATATGATTGAAAACTTAAGAATAAGAATATTAATTATAATGAGCATTTGGCAATAACACGATATATAATAGAATAGTAATGATTGCAAATAGTAACCATGTGTTGTTTAAACAATTTAAAATAATAGATGTGGCTTCAACTTCATGTGTCTCGTCAGGACCGTCAATAGTCTTTTACCGAGGCAAAATAAAATATGTGGTCGTGAAAACTTTAACTAGATGGGTGGCAATCGCGATTTGTGTATTTGTTTATTAATATATTAGATAAATTTGGAGCCTTGAAAACGTACAAAACTTTCTGAAACTCGGTGCAAATGCATAATTCGTGAAACAGAATATAGATCTATTTATTTTACCAATGGATATTTATCTGAGACCCTTTATTTTCTTCGTAATCTATTAGAAGTTGAACGGGTCTTATCCGACGTGTACTTATTTCCAGGTCTGATAAGGCAAATTGTTATGCATGGGCTTACTGTTGCAATAGAAATTCTCCCAAACCAGCGTGAAATAGCATTCATTATAACAATGTTAAAATCAAGCCCATAATTGCGTTATCTTATCAGACCTGCCTATATGCGTACCCAGGTCTCACCATTTATTGAGCTCTTACTCACTCGAGATCGTTTCTTTCTGAAAGCTGTCTCCATTTAGATTATAAAGGAATCAATATTAGATTGATTGGGTGATTGATGGATATGAGGACAATGTCATAAATATTGACGAGATTGTATATTTATGTACTGTTGTGTGTCGTTTTTATGTGCGTATGTGTGTGGTACTTGTTGGTGGGGGGGGGGTTGATTGATGTGAAAATGACCATAACACAATGAATGCCTTTCATGTCAGATTCTACTTGATCACTCACTTTGTCTCGTGTGAACAAAATCTCCAAACTTTGACACATCGCTGGTGCCAGATTGGTTTTCTATTCTTTTTTTTTAAATTTCTCTCTCTCTCTCTCTTTCTTTCTTTCTTTCTTTCTTTTTTTTTTTTTTCTCGAGCTTGAGAAACTGAACATCAAGTTAATTTATATTATATTAATTTATATTGTAAAGTGCCCAGAGCTTGTGTTTTACACGAGAAGGAGCGCTGTATAAATGTGTATTATTATTATTATTATTATTATTATTATTATTATTATTATATTATTATTATTATTATTATTATTATTATTATTATTATTATTATTATTATGTTTGTATTGTTTTTTAAAATTATTTATGTATTTATTATTTCATTTATTTATAAATTTATTTATCTATTTCCACCAGTGAGATGACAGCGTGTGCATCGACGTTCCTGGTGCTGGCCACCATCCTGGGTCCTGTCACCCTGGTCTTCATGGCAGTGTCATTCGGCACTGACCACTGGCTGGAGTTCGACGTGGACTACACCAAACTGACCCCCACGGAGAATGCTCAAAGGAAAACCAGCGCTACTTTGGCCAGATACTACCACACGAGGGATAGGGGCATCTTTCGGGAATGTTACCCTGGGTCGGACAACGAGTGTGAGTGTTGCTGGTTGTTGTTTTTATTGACTGTTCTCATTAAGTTTTTTTTTATGATCACTCATCATTACACATTGTGTCATCAATTTCAACATCATCAACATCGCCGTTGTCGTCAAATCACCATTAACAGTATCATCATTTAAATCACGATTATCATCACCATCGTCGTTATCATCATCGCCATCATCATCATCATCATCATCATCATCATCATCATCATCATCATCATCATCATCATCATCATCACCACCACCACCACCACCACCGCCACCACCACCATCATCATCATCAACAACAACAACAACAACAGTCAGGTAAGAGAGAGAGAGAGAGAGAGAGAGAGAGAGAGAGAGAGAGAGAGAGAGAGAGAGAGCTCTAATAATTACTAGGGTTAGAGACGATCTTTTTTGGGATCGTGGATAGCTCTTACGGCAGAGTCACGCTCTCACCGGCCAGGCGGAGTTGTCGTACCAGTAAGGTCGCGGGTTCAAACCCCCATCACCGCCGCGAACATTTTTATTCTCTATTGTCTTCTGGCACTTTCCTACTCACTTCATCTCTTGTTTTGAAATTGAACTGTATTCATGAGTGCCAGACAGTTTTTTTTAAGACAAATCTCATTGAACTTGTTTCTGTTTGTTTTAAAGCCTATTTACAACTTAATAAAATTCTTTCGATGTTGTTTCCACACTCTGATATTTTGACTCCACTAAGTGCGTATGGTATGGGGATGACATATGACCGCAGGCAGTGACAATAAATAGATACTCTATCTATCTATATATATATATATAATATATATATATATATATATATATAATATATATATATATATAGTATGCGCTTGGCTAAGGAGTTCACAACATTGCCATCTGGAAGTATAACGTACCAACACACAAAAATCTGTGTTACCATGAACTTTTATAGTCTGGTTAATACAGTTAGTGAGAATTAATCATAAACGTGGATGGCAAAAAAAAACCAATAACAAAGACCTGAGTGACGTCATCTTTGTTCTATCAAGAACTGCACTGTCAAATTGTGCAACGTCTGGCCGATAAAGAGATATACATTATTGGAACGATGTTCAGAATCTGGAGGGTCCATTTTTTTCGTCTTGTCCGCATTGTATGCAAGATGGATGTGGGGAGCAGGCATTGTACGGAAACATACAGAGAATAATAGGATTCAACAGTCGTAACGTCACTTCCTTCATAATGACGCATGGTAACTGAGCAACACTGGCTCAAAACTATCGGAACAATGGCGGACGCCGGTGTGAAATATTTCTCCGGCGAGCATAAAAGCGTATTCAGAGGAAAAAAAAACATAAACTTGATCATGTTTTGACTTTGACATATTCTGGTCCCAAGACATATGAAAAGTTCTAGCCAGCTTGAAGAATAAAAAGTAATGATTTTCTTTGTTTAGAACCAAGATGGCCCCCGTTGCCGGGCTGTGTGACACCAGACTACTGAATCCAATTTTGAAACGTAAATCTTCGACGTGTTTGCTAGATAGAACCGTGTTTACAAGCGGAATCTAATGTATCGTAGGTGTTTCCTTGTGTTTCTACATGGTCTGCTTGAATAGAAAAGCTTATGCCCTGTTATGTATTTATGTGTGTCCACGTGTGTGTGTGTATGTGTGTTTATGTGTGTCTGTGTTTTTGTGAGAGTGTGTCACTGATATGTGGACACACATTTTTCAACGCATGACCGCTCATCGCTGAGACAGGTACAGTATAATATATATTATATCCTGTGGCAGTGACATCGACACTTCATTAGACGGACATGGAATGAAGAAGGTGTCTTGGGTTTCTTTGGGGCGGAGGGCATTTTCTCAAGGGTCCATATATCATTACATTATGGGAAAAGGGAAGAGAAGGGTTGATAGCTTAAGAGATAAAGCACCTGAATCACACCATGTACAGAGCTAAGATGCCAGATTCGAATCGTGTTTTTTTTTCTCGTTTTTTTTCTTTGGTTTTGGTTTGTTTTGTAAGTTTTTTTGTTTTTTTTTTGTGTGGATTTTTTTGTTTGTTTGTTAGTTTGTTTTTTTTTGTTTTTTTTATTTTTTTTTTTTTGGGGGGGGGGGGGGTTAACTCTCTCAATGGAAACCAATCTGGGATTGAGTAGCTGGGTCTGCTAGAACACGCGGAAAGTACTTGAGTGGCCTTACATCTAAAAGATCGCATGGAAATGTTAATATTAACACGACAGAAACCTTAATGACATTCGGTTTCATTGACTTTATGGCTGTGAAAAACATCGCACCACTAAAAGTGATGAATGATGATGGATACTATGATGATGATGATGATGATGATGACGATGACGATGATGATGATGATGATGATGATGATGATGATGATGATGATGATGATGATGATGATGACGATGATTGAAAGTTTAAATGAGGATAAAAACCTAAATAAGCTATGATGACGATGATAGAAAGTTTAAATGAGGATAATAATAATAGCCTAAATATGCTAATATTTATTAATCATAATATGATGATGATGATATTATTGATGGTGACGATGATAGAAAGTTTAAATGAGGATAATAATAATAGCCTAAATATGCTAATATTTATTAATCATAATATGATGATGATGATATTATTGATGGTGACGATGATAGAAAGTTTAAATGAGGATAATAATAATAGCCTAAATATGCTAATATTTATTAATCATAATATGATGATGATGATATTATTGATGGTGACGATGATAGAAAGTTTAAATGAGGATAATAATAATAGCCTAAATATGCTAATATTTATTAATCATAATATGATGATGATGATATTATTGATGGTGACGATGATTGACAGTTTAAATGAGGATAATAATAATAGCCTAAATATGCTAATATTTATTAATCATAATATGATGATGATGATATTATTGATGGTGACGATGATTGACAGTTTAAATGAGGATAATAATAATAGCCTAAATATGCTAATATTTATTAATCATAATATGATGATGATGATATTATTGATGGTGACGATGATAGAAAGTTTAAATGAGGATAATAATAATAGCCTAAATATGCTAATATTTATTAATCATAATATGATGATGATGATATTATTGATGGTGACGATGATTGACAGTTTAAATGAGGATAAAATAATAGCCTAAATATGCTAATATTTATTAATCATAATATGATGATGATGATATTATTGATGGTGACGATGATTGACAGTTTAAATGAGGATAATAATAATAGCCTAAATATGCTAATATTTATTAATCATAATATGATGATGATGATATTATTGATGGTGACGATGATTGACAGTTTAAATGAGGATAATAATAATAGCCTAAATATGCTAATATTTATTAATCATAATATGATGATGATGATATTATTGATGGTGACGATGATTGACAGTTTAAATGAGGATAATAATAATAGCCTAAATATGCTAATATTTATTAATCATAATATGATGATGATGATATTATTGATGGTGACGATGATTGACAGTTTAAATGAGGATAATAGCCTATGAATCTATATAAACTAATATTTATTCATCGTAAGATCCCACCATTCGTCAACGTCATTAACGATAAAGAGCAACCGCCATCTTCAACAACATCATCATCAACATGTTAGACAACTCGTTAGAGATATTTTTAAATGCCATACTTATTTTAATTGGGGATTTAAAAGTTTAACGGGATGATTTTGTTGTTGCTGCTGTTGTTGTTGTTGTTGTTGTTGTCATCAGCATTATCGTTGATGTTGTCGTTTGTTGTTATTGTTGTTGCTGGAGTCGTCGTTGTCGTGGGTATTTTATATTGTCACTGTTATAGTTGTAGTCATTGTTGTTGTTGTTGTTGTTATTATCCCATTGTCATCGTCTTCGTTGTCGTTGTTGTAGGTTGTTTTTTTTTTTAATTTGTTGCTGTTGTTGTAGTCGTCATTGTCGTGGTTGTTTGTTATAATCATTGTTATAGTTTTCATCGTCGTCGTTGTTGTTGTTTTTAATGTTCTTCATCCATTTGTCATCGTCGTCGTCTCGTTGTAGTTGTCGACGTTGTTATTGCTGTTGTTGTTTATTGTTGTTCAGGGTTCAAACCATACGTTGGCACCTGGAGAATGTAACATGACTCTTTGAGAAAGATTGCATGGCAGGTTCAATGAATAGTAAAACAATCTCTCTCTCTCTCTCTCTCTCTCTCTCTCTCTCTCTCTCTCTCTCTCTCTCTCTCTCTCTTTCTCTCTCTCTCTCTTTCTCTCTCTCTCTCTCTCTTTCTCTTTCTTTCTTTCCACCACACACACAATCCCAGTTTGCCTCAATATTCGTTTCTCTGTCAGCAAGGATTACCTACTTCCAACACATCCATACATATACACACCCCTCCCCCCCCCCCCCCCCCCCAAGACACACACACAACACACACTTCACACAAACACACACCGACACCTTTACAGTCTTATTATAAATATCATTATTTACTTTGTCACATTCCACCCCCTTGCAGAGTTAAGATTTCTCCAGCCTGTGACTTCTACCTGCCCAATAATGTAACTATTTTTGTTCTTGGCACAGACAGTAGCCTATGATGATCAGGGCCTTCTCCTATGATTTAAGAAGGGTCTCTAGATGGGGATCCTGACCTGACCTCCCATAGTGGGCAGGGAGGTACATGCTGTGTCTTCTATCCCGTTTTCCAATTGTTTCTGTCATTGTCTTGGAATGAGATTACTTTGTTTTGTCCTGGCCCTTGCCGGAGTTCCTTGGCTGGGAGGGAAACAGTCGAATGTATAGTTATAGTTTTGGGAGATGATATTTTTTCCTTGTAAATCATCTCTCTGTTATGCATTGTATTATGTTTAGTTTACATATTATATTATATGATTTGTAAACATTTGAGTGTATTCCTCTTAGTTGGGACCTGTGCTTGTGTCTGGATGAGACTTTTAGGTGATCTCAAACTAAGTACTTTGGCGGTGTGCTCTTGGAATCTACATGTGATCCCTATTTGTTCCCAGTTCCCCTTTGTCTTACTTTCTCTTGGGTGCTTTGATTGCAATTCTAGAACTTTTTACTATCCCATTTTCTTCCTTTTTACTGGCGCTGATATAACCTAAATGTGTTGCAAGCGCCGTAAAACTTAAAAACAAACAAAAACCAAGAAGGGTCTCACTCCACATGTTTTTCTGCATTTAAAATAATATGTCACACTTTTTTTTTAGTTCGTTGGTGTCTTTAACCTTTTTTCCATGAGCTCGATTTTAATCCAGCCTGATTCCCTTATGCAATATTCTCCGACGAGCATAAAAGTGTATCCAGAGGATAAAAACATTATAAATCTGATCATGTTTTGACTTTTATACATTCTGATCACATGACATGTGAAAAAGTTCTAGCCAGCATGAAGAATAAAAAAGTACCGATTTTCTTAGTTTAGAACCAAGCTGCTCGATGCTGGGCGGACATGACATCAGACTATTGAATCCTATTCCCAGACCAGGGTAATGCGATCATTGTCACCATCCGGTCTGTGATCGAGATCAATATCGTTTGATTTTATTACTTGATGAAAGACATTATACCATCTGGCCACACTATAGCATGATATCGAGGCGCTGGTCACATCGCTGTTACTGCTCTCTTGGTGTAAACCCGTAACGATTACAAATTAGATAGCCCTAGCTAATTTGTATCGCTGCATTGCGGCTAACGCCTGTGTGATGTATCATTTCCCCCCGATAAATACCCTAAAGGCAAATTTCTATATAGGTATGGAATGGAATTTATAATTTTAATGGTAATGTTATGATTTGTAACGGATTAAGTCTAGTCGTAAAAAAGGATAAGAGGACATAAAAATGGTAATGCTATTCTTGACACCAAGTTTACAAGAGTCTCTGTGCACATGAATTACCATTTTACATACAACACCTTGTAGATAGTTTTTGTTAAACAATAGGGAATGAGATTAGCGGAAGAGTAGCGTCCCTTGATTGGACGTCACCCATAGTCTGTGACGTCACCGGCGGAAAAGTTATTAGAGAGAGAACGTCATGTTGGTTGTGCGCATGCGTCTCTCGTCCTCGCTTCCGCAACCAATATGACATTCTCTCTCTAATAACTTTTCCGCCGGTGACGTCACAGACTATGGGTGACGTTCAATCAAGGGGCGCTACTCTTCCGCTAATCTCATTCCCTATAATGTGCAACGCAACTTTACATTAATATTAATGTAAGCTTGTGCACACAGTGTGTATTATCTCCTTCAAAACTGTAACCCTGTTGAATGTTGAGGTTTAAAGATAAAGTTTACAAAGAATAAGTACAGATGAATAACATGTAAAGTTTCTCTTGTTTTCATTTCATAATGGTATTGTATTGTGCACACGTTTCTCAAGAGGGCTTAAGATTTGTTTCGCTACCAAATAAAAGAAAGAGAAGAAAAGAAAAAGAAATAGACCTGTAAAGAATATAAAGGCCAAATGACTTAATTCGTTGCTTTTGATAATAAGCTGAACAAAAACTGGAGGCACAATTCGGAAGGATACACATCAGATACAAGCAATGCAGAGATTGATATTGACGTGAAGCAAATAAAGAATTCACGGAATGTTTTTAAAAATGAAATGTAGATCTAGATGCATTAAATTATGGGGGGGGGGGGGGGGGGGGATGATTGGGTACCGAAAGTTGGTTTTGTAATCCGAGTAAAAGTCAACGAAAATCCGTCTTTGATATTTTAGTCATGACTAAATGCCCTCCCCCGCCGGCTCAACCCCCCCCCCCCCCCCCCAATCTCTCTCTCTCTCTCTCTCTCTCTCGCTCTCTCTCTGTTTCTCTCTCTCTCTCGCTCTCTCTCTGTTTCTCTCTCTCTGTTTCTCTCTCTCTCTCTCTCTCTCTGTTTCTCTCTCTCTCTCTGTGTGTGTTTCTCTCTGTCTCTCTTTTTCTCTCTGTCTCTGTCTCTCTCTCTCTCTCTCTCTATCTCTCTCTCTCTCTCTCTCTCTCTCTTTCTTTCTCTCTCTTTCTTTCTTTCTTTCTTTCTCTCTCGCTCGCCTCTCTCTCGCCCTCCTTCTCCCTCTCCCTCTCTCTCTCAACCCCCCCTCTCTCTCTCTCTCTCTCTCTCTCTCTCTCTCTCTCTCTCTCTCTCTCTCTCTCTCTCTCTCTTTTCTTTTCTCTCACTTTCACTTTCTCATGTGTCTTTGTCTGCGCACCCATCTATCCATCCATCTACCTTTCTATATCAGTCTGTCTGACATCATACATACACACACACACACACACGCACGCACACACACACACACACACACACACACACACAAACGCATATCCATTTAGTATAAAGGATCAAACACAGAGATGATAATAAAAATATTCGAGATGTGAGATGAACACACCCTAAAGTGTTACTTTATGTTTGAACAGGCACCGGCCCTATTTCCCTATAAATTAAAACATGCCTTATACCCTTCATCAAGACAAAAGGGATTTCCTTATTTACTTTGGTACGTCCCCCCTAAATGGCTGTCAAGCATGTGCGAAAGCAAACCATGCGCTGGTCCTGGTTGGGGTTCCTGACCTCCCATAGTGGGTAGGGGGGTACATACTGTGTCATCTATCCCTTTATATCTATTTTCCAACATGCTTTCTGTCTTTGTCTTGGAATGAGATTATTTAGTTTTGTCCTGGCTGAGAGGGAAACAGTCGAATGCATAGTTATTGTTTTGGGAGATGATATTTTTTTCATTGTAAATCATCTCTCTGTTATGTATTATTATATTTGTTATTTTGAATGTATAATGTAAGCATTTGAGTGTATTCCTCTTTGTTGGATTTTGTGCTTGTGTCCGGATGAGACTTAAAGGTGATCTCAAACTAAGTACATTGGTGGTATGCTCTTGGAATCTACATCTGATCCCTATTTGTTCCCGGTTCCCCTTCATCTTACTCTCTCTTGGGTGCTTTAATTGTAATTCTAGAACTTTCGACTATCCTATTTTCTTCCTTTTTACTGGCGCTAATATAACCTAAATGTGTTGCAAGGGCGTAAAACCCTTAAAAACAAAAACAAAACATGCGCGGGTACTGAAAAAAACCACTAATTTATATATAGCATAATATCCACTTTACGTATTCAAAGCACTTTATTTATGAGGGGTCCCTACCCAACAGCAACGCTCTAAAAAATGTAGGACGACACATGATGCCTTTTACGCAACGCTGTCAAAGGCCGGGTACCCCCCCCCCCTCCCCCCCCCCCCAAAAAAAAGAGCTGTTATAAAGCGCAATATCCACTAAATGTGCTCTAAGCGCTTACAAGGGATCCCTGACCAACAGCAACACGCAACAAGTAGAACGAGACATGACACCTGTTAGGCGATGTTACATTTTTTTTTTCAGACAGAGATAACGCTGTTGACGGCCAGGTACTCATTTTACACCAGAGTACGGTGAGAGAATGTGAGTAAAGAGTCTTTTCCAAGGGCTCAGCTATGCGCCGAGAGAGGCTCGAACCCAAGACAAAAGACCAAATGATCAAGTTAAGAAAATATCGTTGTTTTGTTTTGGTTTTGTATTTGTTTTGGATTTAATATTATTATTTTTTTGGTTAGTTTTGTTGGGATTTTTATGGGGTTTTTTTTTTTTTTTTTTTTTTTTTTTTTTTGTTTTTTTTTTTTTTGGGGGGGGGGGGAGGGGGGTGTGTTTATGGAGGGTTTTTTTTTGGGGGGGGGGGAGGGGGTTGTTTTGTTTTGTTTATGAAATTAAACCCACCGCCCTCATTGAGAGCCATATTTTATTACTAGGTAGTTCAGCTTAAAATACAGTTTTTATGTAAGATGTGCACCTTGCTCGACATAAAACCGATTGAGGTGATTGGTCACATGTTATGAGGGACTGTATGGCACAGCGATAGGTACGGTCTTTGCTTTCATACCCCAAAGGTATTAACTTCGACTTCGCGAATTCCCAGATTTGAGAGATTTTACAAATATGAGAGTCATTTTAATCTATCTGTTCCTGCGTGTTTAGTGCTGCTTTTGGTATTGGACCCCTTGTAAAGCGCTTTGAGCACAATTTTTTACTGGCGCTAAACTGAAATCTAATCGTGGTAAAACCATTTAATATAAATAAACAATGAAATACAGGCAACATTCGATAATCACAGATTTGTAAATTCGCTTCAACAGTCATCACGTCATTTCCCTCGTAATGACGCATAGTAACTTAGCAACTGTCTCTAAATTATAGGAACAATGGCGGACGCCCTTATGAAATATTTCTCCGACGAGCATAAAAGCGAATCCAGAGGAGAAAAACATTATAAATCTGATCGTGTTTTGACTTTTACACATTCCTGATCACAAGACCTATGAAAAGTTCTAGCCAACACGAGGAATAAAAAGTACCAAATTTCTTTGTTTAGAACCACGATGGCCGCGTTGCTGGGCGACTTGACATCAGACTATTGAATCCAATTCTCAGAAGTTGCTGTGATCCACTTTTCTATAATACTTTTGTTCGCCATAATATTATGACTGATTTTTCTTATGTCCGGCTTATTTTGGTCCCCTACATTAAATTCTACGAAATGCTTTGTAAAACTGTGTCCGTTGTACGATAACAACCAATCCATATAACATTCTTAATCTTCCTTGTTGTTCTTTTGCATTCTTTATTAATCGTTGAATTGACTGTTTGATGCCTAAGGTTATTTTTATTTACTTTTAATGTATAAAATAAATAAGCGAAATATTTATGGATATTACGCCTATAGAAGGAACAAAATTGACGCCACTCAGCTCTTCTTATTGTTTTTTAGACAACCTTTTTAACCTTTTTAATAATTATTAGTTCTCATAAAATTATATCAATCAAACTATAAACATTCAAAGTTACACATAGTTTTGTGTACGTTAAATCTGGCTGGCGGGTGGTGTGAGTATTTTATTTAAACGTATAGCATCGATATGGTGTACAGCTCAACCCGCTCTCAAACAGTAATCAGGTATGATTTAAGTAAATATTATGGACATTTATAAAGCGCATTTCTAAGCATTTACCACTCTCAATGCGCTTTACAAATGTCCATTTAATTATTTATTCCACCACATTATGGTCATGTGGAACCTTATTTTTATTTCTAGTCACAGTCGTCTGTTGGGTGTCATTTTAGTAATAGCACCCTTGCAGTATCCGTCACTGCCAATAGACAGGTGCTCATTCACTCTTGAATCGAGGTGAATGCATTCAAAACAACATTAGAATTTAGAGAGAGAGAGAGAGAGAGACTGGGAGTGAGATAGATAGATAGATAGAGTTAGTGAGAGAGAGAGAGAGAGAGAGAGAGAGAGAGAGAGAGACTGGGAGTGAGATAGATAGATAGATAGAGTTAGTGAGAGAGAGAGAGAGAGAGAGAGAGAGAGAGAGAGAGAGAGAGAGAGAGTTAGAGAGCGAGAGAGACTGGGAATGAGATAGATAGATAGAGTTAGTAAGAGAGAGAGAGAGAGAGAGAGAGAGAGAGAGAGAGAGAGAGAGAGATAGAAATTTGAATGGATTTAAGTTATTGTTATGCGCCTAGAGCTTTATTGTATAGAGGAAGGAGTGGGCGCAATATAAATAAATTTCATTTTTTATTTATTTATTATTTTATTTTATTATTATTATTATTTATTATATTATTATTATTTATTATTATTATTATTATTATTATTATTATTATTATTATTATTATTATTATTATTATTATATTTATTATTATTATTATTATTATATTGATATAAAGATGAGAGGTAAAATATAATTCATGGAAATTCATATAAAGACATTCCGTAAAAGAATTTTGAGATTTTGTTTAAAAACAGTTCATAATTTACTTATTTTTCTTTCATTCGTTTATCTATCTATTTAGTTAAATTAAATTAAATTGAGCTTTTATATAGCGTAATATCCACTAAACGCTCAAACCCCTTTACAAGGGGTCCCTGGCCAACAACAACACTTAGCATTTAGGCGTTAGGCCTGTTAGGCGATATTACAATTTTTCGGACAGAGACAACGCTGTTAACGGCCAGGTACTCATTTCACACCTGAGTACTGTGAGAGAATGTGAGTAAAGAGCCTTTTCCAAGGACTCAACTATGCGCCGAGCGAGGCTCGAATCCAGGACCTTCCGATCCGAAAGCGAGTGTCATACCACTAGACCACATAGCCGCACAAAGTTAGATATTTATTGTTAACACCAACACCAACATTTTTCTGGTGCAAGCAGCCAGCGCTTTGACCTCACATCAAAACCTAATAACTGACAGTCAACGACAAAAACAGTTGCGTCATAACTAGACTTGGCAGACGACTTTTGTCGGAGGTCAATCTGCCCCTGCTGGACTCCATGAATTATGGGGGAATATTCACCGAGATAATAATATTATATAATTGACAGTGAGAGATTTATATGATGAGGAATGGATGGATGGAAGGACAACACTCCATTAGTACCTTGGACCTTTTGTTTTACGTCTTCTTAGTTTGAATCAAGAATTTTATATAACTTGTTCATATCGTCGGATGTTTTCAGCCTGCTTAAAAACTGGGTGGGGATCCTGAATCCTGACCTCCCATAGTGGGCAGGGAGGTACATACTATGTCTTCTATCCCCCTATGTCGATTTTCCAACATGCTTTCTGTCTTTGTCTTGGAATGAGATTACTTGGTTTTGTCCTAATCCTGGCCGGATACCTTGGCTGAGAGTTAGTTTTGGGAGATGATATTTTTTTCCTTGTAAATCATCTCTCTGTTATGCACTCTATTATGTATTTATGTATTATATATGATTTGTAAAACATTTGAGTCTATTCCTCTTAGTGGAACCTGTGCTTGTGTCTGGATGCGACTTTTAGGTGATCTCAATTTAAGTACACTGATAGTGTGCTCTTGGAATGAATCTACATCTGTTCCCTTTTGAACCAATTCCCCGTTGTCTGCCTTATTCTTGGATGCTTTAATTGTAATTCTAGCACTTTTTACTATCCCATTTTTTCCCTTTTTACTGGCGCTGATATGACCTTAATGTGTTGCAAGCGCCGTAAAACCCTCAAAAACAAAAACATATTTTAAAAGATATTGAATAAAGCCTATTTATTGTCAATTTGTTGTGCTTTGGTAGCTTCTCAACTTGGTGTGTACTCGGTTAAGTGGAAATTCAAACTTCATGGCTTTATTTTATAGTAATCGCCCAATCGATTATATTTAGCAACCAGGTTTGCGTCAACGGTTTGCGTCATAATTTTATTCCAGCTTCTGACTCCGGTTTTGTGTAATGCCACACCTCAATTTAATTGTGAAAAGAAAAATATATGGCTACAAAGAAAGCTACAGGTGAATGTTAATACTGCGTAGTGTGTACCTGGTCTTGTTTGATGTGTCGTCTCTTCATTTCTTACCCCCCCCCCCCCCCCCCCCCCCCCCCCCCCCCCCCCCCCCCCCCCCCCCCCCCCCCCCCCCCCCCCCCCCCCCCCCTCCCCTTTCAGCTCCTCTCCCTCCACGGCTGTGAAACGGTCCATCAACCATCCTCTACCTTGTCACGTTTTATTGGCATCTTTCAAGATGAAACGATAGGAACACAGGCAGTCCTCTTTGTTCGTTTTCTGTCCTGGTACGCCAGTCCGCTATTAAATATAATAATATAGTGATGTTTCAATTTTAATATTCGCCTCGACTTCCACGGTAAAAGTAACGGTTTCTTAACCCACACACTCCTGCCCGTCATCAGTGAGAGTGACAAAAGCCGTAAAATCGACTGACACCCAATCTATTCTTTTTTTTAAATGGGATTGGGGGTCAAATTGTACCGAACAGTCCCATATTCAATGTTTAATTTTTTTGCCAACGAGCATAGAAATACTGGCAAATCTAAAAATTATATTATAGCTACATTTTACAGATTGATAAACGGACAACGTGCAAACCGTATTTTAATCAAGGGTCACTCTATCACCCGTTGGCTCAAATGATTATTATAAATTCCGCTAGGCAGGGCATAATGATAGGTCATTTAATTTGACGTTGGAATTCCCCCATCTGGTCGTCCTGTTGCATTTGCGCGCACCTACAGACTTTATTACCGGACCGATTTTTATCATTGATGACTCAAAATATTCATAAATAGATGTGCCTAAATGAGTCAATAAAATGACAATCTAATATAAATATATATGTATTTTGTGTTTACTTGAAAAAGGCCAAAGGCCGAAACGTCGTATGTTTTGTGTTGGTAATTCATGAGTCAGATTTACTCCCTTTATCTTTATCTCCATCAAAATATTCATCTCGATCTACTTAGTTTGGACAATACAATAACATACTAATTAAAATAGAGGATCTCCTGATCGTAATAGCAAATATCGCGGGTTCTCCACTATTTTTGTAGAAAAATTTCGAGTAGATGAGGAATATAGTGTTAACTTGAGTCAAGATGTGACAGGGGGAGGTGGCTCGTGCCTTCCCTCCACTCATCGCCTGGCGCATCTGCTCTAAAACTGACATCACAGTAAATGCGACGATCACCAAAAGAAAGTGAGAAGTAAGTTGTCGTTAGTACCTAGGACTCGAGATGACAAATTATTATTATGGTCCCTTCTGTTGTTGCCCTCTTGAATTTTATGCACCGTTATTTTATTTTGGTGATCTTCGCCGTATATTTGTGACCACATTTTATTGTCAGTGTAAGTTTACGAAGGGAACGGATGGTTGCTAGAAGGAATGGATGGATGGATGTTTTTTGTAAAGGCGTTTATTGTGAATAATAAATATGAGTATGCTGTGTTGTTATTTGATTTCGTGTCATCGTGATTGCCGTGTGGTTTAACTACAGTGAAAGCGTGTTACACGGCCGTGTTTGGGACTGTGGAAATATATGAGTTGTATGTTCCGATTTGCACAGTTTGAGGCTTTTGCAGTTTAAAAGTAATGCTGCTGATGATGATGGATGATGATGATGATGATGATGATGGATGATGATGATGATGATGGATGATGATGATGATGGATGATGATGATGATGATGATGATGATGATGATGATGATGCGGTGGAGGAGGAGGAGGAGG
This sequence comes from Berghia stephanieae, assembly GCF_034508935.2. Lineage (NCBI taxonomy): Eukaryota > Metazoa > Mollusca > Gastropoda > Nudibranchia > Aeolidiidae > Berghia > Berghia stephanieae. Next base: position 76,833,919 of record NC_088364.1, on the reverse strand, counting down.
AGGAGGTTGTGGGTAGGTGGATAGGGTTTAAGTGATACTGGTGTTGACTTTAATTCTGAATTCAAAGCGAATATTTATATACCGATCCCAATTCTTCCCACGTTGATGTAGCTACTAGTGACCGTTGAATCGAACACAGTGTCTGTGGATTAATGTAATTGTACCCGTATCCCCGCGGATAGTCAGTCGTAGATCTTTGATAACACATCGTGTCAGCCATGCATGAATATCTGCAAAACAAATCCATATGCACATTGAAATATACAAACTTGCCAACTACTATAGATTGTATGCGCTTGGCTAAGAAGCTCATAACATTGCCATCCGGAAGTATAACGGACCAACACACAATAATATGTGTATCCATGAACGTTTATAGTCGGGTTAATACAGTTCAGTGAGCATTGCTCATAAACGCGGATGGCAAAAAACAATAACAAAGACCTGAGTGAATTGGTAAAAGTAATTTTCGTTTGTTTCTAAACCACACATTCTTTCATGCCCGTTAGTTAGTAAGTGTGTAAGAATGATTTCCTCATTGAATTTCGCCAATAATCAGCCGGAATTTGAGGGTCGGGTGGGTGGGTGGGTTGATTGGAGAGGGGGGGGGGGGTTACTTGTTATTGTTATATTATGAAAAGTACAAGTCAGCCATGAATTGTTATTCATACAAGTTTATGTAAATTTAGGGTTGGTTATGAATGAATCAAACAAATGGGTGTGGGTAAGTGGGATGCAGATGAGATGACATGATATTCGTAGCTATCTTCTGTTGTTCATTTCCGCACACGAAGGAAATGATATTTAAGGTCATATGATTATTTTATTCCTGGTCCAGTTTTCAGCAGGTAGATGTTTGCTTTCTCTTCTTGACGAAATATCTCCCCTGAGAAAGAAAGATAGAGAGAGAGAGAGAGAGAGAGAGAGAGAGAGAGAGAGAGAGAGGGAGAGAGGGAGAGAGGGGGAGAGAGGGAGGGGAGAGGGAGGAAGGGAAGAGGGAAGATAGATAAAATGGAAGAGAGAGAGAGAGAGTGTGTGTGTGTGTGTGTGTGTGTGTGTGTGTATGTGTGTGTGTGTGTGTTAGTGTGTATGTGCCTTGTGTGTGCATGCGTAGAGAGATCTTTTTTTAAAGAACAAGAACACGAAAAATTTATCAATCTTAGTTAAATTTATCCTGTCCATAACTACACACACATTTTCTTTCAAAGTCAAATGGAATTATTATTAATTTCCATCAATAAATTATAGATAGTATAAAATTGACGTCCCTCAGGTCTTTGTTATCGCTTTTTGCCATCCCTGTTTGTGAGTAATTCTCACTAAACAGCATTAACCAGATTATACACGTTCAATGTTACACATAGCTTTGTGTGTTGTTCCGTTATACTTCCGGATGGCAATGTTGTGAACTTCTTAGCTAAGCGCATACTATCTATAGAAAGAAAAGTAAATTATATTCATATTTCCAGTTGAATATTTATTCACTGAGCCTGAATAAAGAAACTTGATAGCATCTCTACCGTACACTGACAAAACATCTTTATTATATCGTTGAATACGCTTCAACAGTCGTAACGTCACTTCCCTCGTAATGACGCATGGTAACTTAGTAACTGGCTCTAAACTATCGGAACAATGGCGGACGCCCTTATGAAATATTTCTCCACCAACGAGCATAAAAGCGTATCCAGAGGGGAAAAAACCCATTATAAATCCGATCATGTTTTGACTTTTACACATTCTGATCACAAGACATATTATAAAAAGTTCTAGCCAGCATGAAGAATAAAAAGTACCGATTTTCTTTGTTTAGAACCACGATGGCCGCCGTTGCTAGGCGACGTGACATCAGGCTATTGGATCCAATTCATGAGAATTAAGATCTGTTGATAAACTCAATCAACTTTATTACAACTCGATAACAAGACAGACTTCGTTAGTCAGAAGTCAACATGAACACCCCACAGAAGGAGAACTCTTCCCCCATGGAACATGTAATAATACTATAATTAATGTGTGATGCATCCATACATCAAAATTAGAAAAAAATGTTATTACAATCTTTATTTTTTTTTAAGAGCTTTTATATAGCGCAATATCCACTAAACGTGCTCAAAGCGCTTTACAAGGGGTCCCTGGCCAACAGCAACATTAAACATGTAGGACGGACATGACGCCTGTTAGGCGATATTACAATTTTTCGGACAAAGACAACGCTGTTAACGGCCTGGTACTTGATTTACTCCTGAGTACGGTGAGAGAATGTGAGTAAAGAGCCTTTTCCAAGGACTCAACTATGCGCCGAGCGCGAGGCTTGAACCCAGGACCTTCCGATCCGAAAGCGAGTGTCATACCACTAGACCACATAGCCGCACATGTAAGTCAGAAAACGCTTATTTCGTATCATAATAATGTCGTATCGATCGATCCAAATGACCCCAAACTTCTGAAAATGTCTTCTTAAACCTCAACTCTCTCCTTACCAACTATAGGATAACGAAGTGACTATTCTCACCCCCCTAGTCTAGGATGCTAGTCTTCATAATAGTAGTCAACAATTGTTGTATGTTTAATCCAAAGGTTGTAATGCAGTAATTTGTTAAGTTTCTAGTCACAAGTTGCACAATTAAAAAAAAAAATCAATCAAATCCAAATCGCAAAAAGCCGGCGACGTTTTTTTCGGTAATCCAATCGGCCGGGTGGGTGGGGGGGTGGGGGGGGGGGGGGGAGAATAGAGGCAGTCATAGGATAATCGTCACATTCTTTACGATACAACCAACATTTGTCTTATTCAAATGTCTCTTGTACATCATAAAATTTAAAGAAAATGGAACAGTGTGTTGTTGAGCATGTTTTGCTAAAGAAATTATGTATGGCAAGAACTTTACTGCTATTGTGTTTGAGTGATAAAAAATATATTTTTGTGTCAGTTTGGTGTGAAGTTTTGAGGAAAATCCTGAAAATGGCTGGTTAGGAGAGAGTTAAAATTCGTTTTGACGTCTCGGGTTAAAGAATTCGTTGACAAGTTAAGGGTCATAGTTTTCTGCCGAAGTGTGAACAGGCGTTCTGTTAGAGTACGACAGACTTAGCCTCGGCGTCAAGTCTGTTCCCAGGTCCTTCACAAAACCGGTGATTTATATCTTTATTCTAACCATCATAGATTTATGTTATCTGATAAAGAGTAAAATTCAAACTTTTACAATAGCATTTAATTACATGGTGTTGTTAACTGTAAATAGATATTTTATGGGGAACCGGAAAACCCAGAGTACCTCCTTGTTATATAAATGAAACCTATTTTAATTTTTCGAAGCTTTATATATATATATATATATATATATATATATATATATATATATATATATATATATATATTATATATATATATTATAAGTTGAGGTGTCTAAATCTGTGGTGTTCACGTAGCGTTCCAGTCTTTGATGAGACCTAAAATAGTGACAAGCGCCTTTAAACGTAAACAGACTAGACAGCAAAAGACAGTGTGTCCTGTTGGAGTGTTTTTTTTAAAATGAACTTGACGTGTTTCCAATACAACAGACGCATAAGACGACTTGAATAGAATAATAATATATCTATCTACACGCAAAAGCTGCGATGCTTAGTATTTGTCCAAGAATCACATACCTAACTGACTTCAAAACGAGGCCTTACGCTCTCCCCCCATAATCCAACAGAATACACATTCTCCTTGCGTGAATCACGATGCAACTATCCATCCTTTAACCAGTTAATTACCATTCTCTAGAAAGACATGTATTTAAAAATTTGGCCAGAAATCTCGTCCTTCAAATATCGATCTATTAAAATGACCCTCATCTTGGTAAAAAAAAAAAATTTAAAAAATAAATAAATAAAAAGAATACCTCTCGAATCTGGAATATTGCGAGGTCTAGGGTTTGAGTTTGTTTTGTTTTTTGTTTTGTTTTGTTTTTTAATAAGAGGGTCGTTTTGATCGATCGATATTTGAAGGGCGTTTTCGGGCCAAATTTTGAAATCAGTGTTTTTCCAGAGTACGACAGTTTTAACTGGTTAATATTTATGGGAGCTTTTTAGAAACTACGTAAACCTATTATCCTTTCTGAACACGAAAGACGATAATTATGTGGGTTAGAACGTAAGTATATATATAATATGCATATAAAACAAAGGTGCAATTATATTCACAATGTTCGAGAAACATCATTACGACATGGCTTCGTGAATATGTCTAATTGTGTCAGTCCGGCCATGGCAGCACCAAAAAAAAAAAATAATAATAGGATTCAATAGTCTGATGTCACGTCACCCAGCAACGGCGGCCATCGTGGTTCTAAACATAGAAATTTGGTACTTTTTATTCCTCATGCTGGCTAGAACTTTTCATATGTCTTGTGATCAGAATGTGTAAAAGTCAAAACACGATCAGACCTATAATGTTTTTCTCCTCTGGATACGCTTTTATGCTCGTCGGAGAAATATTTCATAAGGGCGTCCGCCATTCATTGTTCCGATAGTTTAGAACCAGTTACTAAGTTACAATGCGTCATTACGAGGGAAGTGACGTAACGACTGTTGAAGCATATTGTGTCAGTCCGACCATGGCAGCACCAAAAAAATATAATGGATAGTTTCGTGGTTTATTAGATGCCTGGGCATTCATTTCAAGGGGGGGGGGGGGGGGGGGGGGGGGAGGATAGAAACAAAAGGTTCAAATCATTATCAGAAAATAACTGACAATTTAAAACCATGAAAATGACCTTTATTTGAATTTAGAATTGTACAAACCAACGTGTACATATTAGCAGGTCTGATGGCCCAACCAAAATCATGGGCTGATTTTGATATTGTTGTAATGGGCAATATTTTACTTTTGTTTGAGAATATTTCAATATTTTATGGGATAGCGTGGCTCAGGGTACGGTCTTTGCTTCGTACCTGAAGGTACCGAGTTCGATCACCCGCCGCGCTGTTTGGCCTTGGGCAAGTCACCTCGCCCGAGCTCACTTTGCGGCGCTGCACTGCGGCTCACGCCTGGGTTATTACAGTCTACCCTTGGAATAGACCCTAAAGAAAAATTTCCCCATGGGGATGAATAAAGGGAATTTTATTTATTTCATTTTGTTTACAACAGTGAACCCATAACAATTTGGGTTATCAGACCTGAAAATAATTACACATTGGTGCACACCATTCAAACCTAAGAAAGCATGATTACCACGACAATGATACAGAGAGTAGAAAATAGGTAGATACACCCTTGAAGTGGTGTGAAACTAACTCACTGTCTTACTTGTGTAATAAAATGAAGAAATATTCAACATGTTCAGAAAGCGGATTGATGGGCATTTTATGCATTGTGTCCTTTTCAAGATTACTTTAAGCACGTCTTCTCACTCGATCCAGGTGTAAATGTAATCCTACTTGCTGACTAAAACTGACAGATAATATTATAATGTTGACCGAGCGAAGTGTGAAGGAAAAACGTGTTCCCTGTAGCCCCTACCTTGCAAACCGCATTAATCATAGAATGTGTTTCATAAATAACCCGCCATTTAAAAAGAAAAACCTTTTGCATATTTATATTTTATATTCAGAGCGAATTTATTTTAAAATGCTTACTGTAATATCTTTTATCCCCGACAGTTGTTGGAAATTTTGTTTGAGACATCTTCTATTCATGTACTCTTACCAATTTTTTTTATTTTGTGGTATTTTTTTTTTTTTTTTACTTTTCAATCATTGTGTCATTATTCTCTCGTTTGTATGTCTGCCGGTGGTCATTGTATGTCGGAATAGAGCAATAAAATTAACAATAATATATACCCCCCCCCCTCTCTCTCTCTCTCTCTCTCTCTCTCTCTCTCTCTCTTTCTGTCTCTCTCTTTCTCTCTCTCTCTCTCTCTCTCTCTCTCTCTCTCTCTCTCTCTCTCTCTTCTAAAAAATAAAAAAAAAGAAGAGCTGTTTATCGGGGGCATTTAAATTAAAGGCAGACATGTTCAGTTAAGAGGGAAGTGACGTCATGTCACGTGTCATGAGGGGAATCCATCTTAATCACGAAGCCATCCGCTAAACCGGTTCTTTCACTTTAAGAGTCAACTTTTCCGGATTATCAACATTGATAAGATGGATGGATGGATGTCGTCTCGTGCACTTGCAATGTTGACACCAATCCAAGCCCTTCCAATATTTAAAACCGTCGGAGCGTATTGTTGTTGTTGTTGTTGTTCACAAATCTGTCTAAACGCATCGTGAATTTTGATCACTTCATGTTTATCACAATGTTATGCGATGTTTGTTTTTTGCTTGTTTGTTTTTGTTTTTTGGTTTTTTTTTTGTTTTTTTTTTTCTTGGGGGGGGGGGGGGGGGGGGGTGAGGAGGTGTTTTTTTTTTTTTTAAATTCAATGCAACGTATTCAATTTTTTTTATTAACATGTCACAGCCGGGGTCCGATTTTACAATATTGTATACCATGTCTTATCGTTTTCCATTAAGGGAGCTGGAAAAGCGATGGGATGCGATGCGACTTTGGAGAATCGTGATAACCAGATATACAAAATGATGGGAGTAATTAATATGTCTTGAAAGAAATTCTCGTAGGTAAAGGGTTGAAGATAGAATCTACTGTACGGTATTGTTGTTGTTTACATCTTATTTACGTTGGGTATAACATAATGCCGTGTTAGAATTTAAAGTCATTTACGATAGGATTTGAAATACCTTATGTTAGTTCATGCATTTTATGACAAAATATTTTATGTATTTGTGTTGGTGTATGGGTGTGTCCGTGGGTGTGTGTGTGTGTGTGTGTCGTCATCATCATCATCATCACTATCATCACCATTTTTATCATCATATCATCATCATCATCATCATCATCATCATCATCATCACCATTTTTATCATCATCATCATCATCATCATCATCATCATCATCATCATCATCATCATCACTATCACTATCATTTTTATCATCTTCAACATCATCATCATCATCAACATCATTATCGATAAACCTTCTTAATCTTCAACATCCACAACATCAAAACCATCACAGCTGCTAACAGTTCTGCACCACCACCACCGACACCATCACCATCATTATCATGAACATGATATCAAACGTTTAAAATACTACATAATCTTGATTTGCCGATTGAGTTTAAATCTTTGCATATATTCTACCTTGAACGCTAGCCACTCAACCGTTAATATTTAGACTAAGGTGGCTTTGGTAATAAATAACATTCTTTTAAAAGTTATTCTTGCTTCTCAATGAAAATGCCACTCTGAGAGAAAACTGAAGATAGAATAGATAGTTCGAAGATGACGTCACTCAGGTCTTTGTTATTGTTTTTTTGCCATCCGCGTTTATGAGTAATGCTCACTGAACTGTATTAACCTGACTATAGATGTTCATGGATACACACAGTTTTGTGTGTTGGTCCGTTATACTTCCGGATGGCAAGGTTATGAGTTTCTTAGCCAAGCGCATACTATCTATAGAAATGATTTTGGAAAAGATCCTGGTCTACGTGTCTCTATTTTTTTATTTTTTTTACGAGTCTTACAAGCATTATTGCAACATGATGTCATGTACAAATGATCTAAATATAGAATGTTTTCCAAAATATTAATATAAGGTCATGATTCGCAGCTTAACCCTCTCCTTGCCACCCATAGGAAAATCGTCACATTCGTTACGATACAACCGCCATTTTTCTCATTCTGATTTCTCTTGTACATCACGAAATGTAAAGAAATGCTTTTATTACAGCTATAAATACTAAACACTGTGTTGTAGACATCATTTTGCTGAACAACATTCTGTATAGAATGCACTTGTTAGATTTTTATTTGATTAGGAAATGTCTATTTTGTGTCGGGTGGGTGTGAATTTTCGGGGGAAATTCTAAAAAATAGCTCGTAAGGAGAGAGTTAATATCAGACATAATATCTTGACATTGCTATATTCTGGAAAATATGATAATTATTAAATAAATCGATAATCTTACCTTATCGAAGTTCCACCTCTCTACATATTATGTTGAATGTCATGGAACGCGTTTCTTCAAGCTATGCGGTCTAGTGGTATGACACTCGCTTTCGGATCGGAAGGTCATGGGTTCGAGCCTCGCTCGGCGCATTGTTGAGTCCTTGGAGAAGGCTCTTTACTCACATTCTCTCACCGTACTCAGGTGTAAAATGAGTACCTGGCCGTTAACAGCGTTTTCTCTGTCCCAAAAATTTGTAATATCGCCTGACAGGCGTCATGTCTCGTCCTTCATGTTATGTGTTGCTGTTGACCAGGGACCCCTTGTAAAGCGCTTTGAGCACGTTTAGTGGATATTGCTCTTTATAAAAGCTCAAGTTTTTTTAAAATCGATAATAAATTATTTAAATAAATAAACAGTCGATGAATAAATTGATAGATTGATTGATTGACTGATTCATTGAATGATTAATTATATATTGATTAAACAATCAATTAATTGATGAATTAACCGATTTACTGATAAATCAATTAATCAATTTCTCAAATACAAGAAACATGAAGGCTGATTTTCCAAAACTCGTTAAGTCGATTTTTCTGCTTTTTGAGATTTTACATCCATGAAATAAATTGAAACGTAAATTTTATTTCAAGCATCAATTGACACAAGAATTCCCCGAGATTTGTGTGAATTTGACGTTTAATTATGGTAAAATATAGACCGAATGAGAAATTTTAGGGGAAATAATAATTGTAGTCTGGTTGATACGGTTTAGTGAGAATTACTCATAAACGCGGATGGCAAAAAAAAAACAAAAATTAAAAAAAAAAAAAAAAAAAAAAAAAAATAATAATAATAATAATAATAATAATAAAATAATATAATAATAATAATAATAATAATAATAATAATAATAATAATAAAGACCCGAGTGACGTCAACGTCATTCTATCTATGTATTTTTTGCATATAATTAATATATTATGCTTATGTTTTTTTCTCTTCCTACAGTCCTTGACCTTCCAGAGGTCAAAGATGACAAGGTCGATGGCTACTGTTTTTACGTGAACTATGACCTGCCCGAAGACGACGACAACTTCAGTGACGAATACATGACAAGGCTGCGTAAGTAGTTTTCATTTCTTATATTTTATTTTATTAATTTGTGACCCGTCGTCTCAATCCAGTATTGTCAGAATGCATCACTCCGGTATGATGAAAGAATGAACTAGATGAGGAAAATTTGGTCCAAAATTAATGATCACAAGTATGAGAATTTTTGTTTTTTTATTTGTTTTGTTTGTTGTTTTGTTTTGTTTTTGGTTGTTTTTGTTTTTGTTTGAAGTTTTAAAAAAATTTATGCTGTTGTTGTTATTATTATTATTATTATTATTATTATTATTATTATTAGTAGTAGTAGTAGTAGTAGTAGTAGTAGTAGTAGTAGTAGTAGTAGTAGTAGTAGTAGTAGTAGTAGTATTAGTAGTAGTAGTAGTAGTAGTATTAGTAGTAGTAGTAGTAGTAGTATCATCATCATCCATCATCATCATCATCATCATCATCATCAAGTATCATCCCCATTCTTTGCCACTATTTCCCATTTCAGATTTAAATCGTTGCTTCTTGGCCTTTTTCATCATCGGCATCGTCCTCTTCCTCCTTGCTTACATCTTTGGACTGGTTCTGTGCTGTGTTAGAGTGTCTCGATGGGCCTATGTCGCTGGCATATTCGCATTCTCGTCAGGTACGTAGGTTGACAGTTCGAACGAGAAAGAAAAAAAAATAATGAAGAGACAACTTTGCCGTACTCTCGAAAAAAAATGTTTTTTCAAATTTTGGCCAAACAACTTGTCCCTCAAATACCATGACGTAACTATAACACTCTTTTAGTACGCCATGTATCAATTAAAAATCTTCCTACTTTTGTCAAAAATTCTCAATCCAAGTTTGAGAATCTGGTACTTTATTAAAGTCCCAAGTTTGAGAGTTTTTTGGTTTTTTTTTTTTTTTTTTTTTGGGGGGGGGGGGGGGGTTGTTTGTTTTTTGGTTGTTTTTTTTTTATTGACTAGATGAATTTTTTAATCGGTCGATATTTGAAGGACGAATTTTCTGGTCAAATTTTTAAAAATTTGTTGTTTTTTTTAGATTACGGCAGAATTGAGCTGTATGTATAGAAGGAACGAAAATGTCGTCACTCAGCTCTTTGTTATTATTTTAGGCAGACATTTTGGGTTTTAGTTCTCACTACATGATATCAATCAGACTATAAACGTCAAATATTACACATAGTTTTGTGTATAGGTACGTTATATCCGGCTGGTGGATTTTGTGAATATTTTACATAAACGCATAGCTGAGTCTAAGAACCATAAAACGCCACTTTTGCTGAGACGACAGTTCTGAAATGAAACAATGCCCGAGGCCACAAATGTGATGCTCAAGAAACCCAAAAAGACTGGCATTTTGACGTCATTATTTGGTTTTTGCACCGCCTAGTGAGTTGTCGTTAGTAGTGCTCATGGAAACAAGTGGTTGAACTATTGAATACAACTCACGATTTGTTTTCTTTTGTGGCCAAAGACTGGCATTTTGACGTCATTTTTGGTCAGTATCAGCGTGGCCTTCGTAAAGTTACACATAACGATGGCTACGGGATCAGGCTATAAGTTAACGATGGCTTCGGTCCATCACAGTTAAGGGGCGGTTTGGGTCTTTTCAAAAAAAAATTTAATTACCAATATTGGGCGGTTTTAATCATTCTGTATAGTCATTATAGGTTTAAAAAAACAACATTTATGGTGAAAAATTTTAATTATCTGTGTTGATACCCCTTTTGCGACCTAATTTGGGGGTCTGACATCAAAAAATATAACAATCTTGTGGCAAACGTTCCACTAAAACTAATGAAGGAATGACCTCCATATTCTTCCCTCTTGTCAACATTGTACCATAGTGTGTCACCATAGAGAGATTTTACGGCTTTAGCTTAGGGAATTTTTATTAGAACATTACAAAGTTGAGAATCAAAATGTTATGACAAAATTGATGTTAAAAATTCAGAATTAGGATTATAATTCAAATTCACATATCTTATCAAAAAAAATCTCTCTATGGTGACACAATACATTATCTCTGTGATAACTGTGGAAATTTTCAGACAATTTCATTGAATAGATTCAGAGAAACGTTTGACACAGTATCCCATACTCTTAGAAATATGACATTTTGAGAAAATAGCAAAATAGCTTCCCGTTTTTCACACTTTTCTTACTATATGTACCATTTTCGACTGTGTTTTTCATGCTTTTATAGTCTGCTTTAAGAATTTGGACTTCAATTATATTATTTCTAGCGTAATAAAATATCAATTTCCACCAAAATCTCAAAATCAATTTTTCGAAGAATTTTCCTAATAATTAGACCCAAACCGCCCCTTAAGAGGACCGCACAGATGTAAACACTATTTTTGGTGGGCTCGATGGTTTCCTGTCGTGAGAGAACAAAACTGACAAAATCAAAGGCTTCATGAAACCAACGATCCACAATACTGACATAGATCTACCAGTCCCGTGTGGAAAGTGGAAAGGTCTTTTGTCATTTATTTTATTTGTCCACCAATCAAGGGACCGAATTTGGATGATAACGCATTCACTCAATAATAGTCGGGCGCGCTCTTCATATATATGCACGATGTATTATTATTAGCCAAGAGGCAGGATTCAATAGAGAAAATTATATTTTACAGTAAATGACATAAACAGTCCGATGGGTAAAAGGTTTGAACTGAGATATTGCCAAGTTTAATTAGAAGGTCAATTTTTTAATCCAAAATGAGTTCTTGTCATAAATGATTAAATCAACCCTTTTTGTACATCTTAGGGAAAAATGAAAGCTTAATATCACTTCTAAATATTTCTTACAACTTACAGCTAGTCAAGTTGACAAAGTATGAAATTTGAGAAAAGTTGCTGGATACCTTTCCCATACATCTGACCATAACTTCATGAAAATTCTCCCGATTTACTTCAAATAAAGATTAAAATGATCTGGGGAGCATATTCTTTCAGAAAATACACAAAATGCAAATCCAACATTTTCACCTTCCGACTGATCATGTCATGCATTGACACATATTGCAACATATGCATAAGAGAGAGAGAGAGAGAGAGAGAGAGAGAGAGAGAGAGAGAGAGAGAGAGAGAGAGAGAGAGAGAGCACGACATTGTCTTTTTCATGATATCAAAGCACAAGCTTTCCCTCTCATAGCTTGTTCCAGGCAAAAAATAAAATTATATAATATGGAGTATGATGAGGATGGTGATGGTGTTATAGGGGAATGGTGAAAGAGAAGGATGGTGATGGAAATATTATTAGGAAGGTTGTTGTGATGCTGCTGCTGCTGCTGATGATGATGATGATGATGATGATGATGATGATGATGATTACAATTTTGGTAGTGTGCATGGGATATATTATGTCATGTATGTTCTTCATAATATTGTATTGTTATAAATGTGTAACCAAATGACAAATTGCCACTATTTAGAGGACGATAAAGACATTATTACTATTATTATTATTATTATTATTATTATTATTATTATTATTATTATTATTATTATTATTATTATTATTATTATTATTATTATTTCATTATTATTATATATTATTATTATATATTATTATTATTATTATTATTATTATTATTATTATTATTATTATTATTATTATTATTATTATTATTATTATTATTATTATTAATGCTGTTGTAGTTTATAACTGTAACCAAACTCAGGTTTACAGTTATGACCAAATAAATAAAGAAATAAATGCTAAGTATTTTACTTCCCGTCCTCAGCCTTTTCTGTAGCGGCAGCCATAGCGTTCTTCCATGGAGCTGAATACATCGAACGTAACAAATTAGACGATCTTGGATTTTATTCCAGCTGGCCTTCGGTAAGGACGGACTTACATTTTCGGGCTATGCCCATTCTCCACTTATACCGCAGCCATAGTGATGCACAAAATGTGCTTCCTTGATAATTGGATTCTGTAGTCTGATGTCACGCCGCCCGGCACCGGCGGCCATCTTGGTTCTAAACAAAGAAAATCATTACTGTTTATTCTTCATGTTGGCTAGAACTTCTCATTTACCTTGTGATCAGAATGTGTAAAAGTCAAAACATGATCAAATTTATGTGGTTTTTTTTCTCCTCTGGATACGCTTTTATTCTCGCCGGGGAAATATTTCATACGGCGTCCGCCATTGTTCTGATAGTTTAGAGCCAGTGTTACTAAGTTACCATAGTAGTAGCGTATGGCTACACCTCCAGATTATGTTTGTCGATCCATGATTTCAGGTCATCTCCGGCTTCAAAGATCGTTTCATACCCCCCTTCTAATTCTGGGCATTGCAGGACCAGATGATCGATGGTTTGACGTGCCCCTTTGCACTAAGTCACCATGCGTTATTAGGAAGGAAGTGACGTTACGACTGTTGAAGAGTATTGCCACATGGCCACCCTTTGCCAGATCCATTTGCCTACACCTACATACTTCATTACCAGACCTATTTTATAGTTGATGTTTCAAAAGATTTGTCTTGATATGTGTTAATTTCCATCGCTCTTCTATCCCCTTATAAATGTTTTCCAACATGCTTTCCGTCTTTGTCTTGGAATGGAATTACTAGGTTTTGTCCTGGCCCTGGCCGGAGTCCTAGCTGGGAGGGAAACAGTCAAATGCATAGTTATTGTTTTGGGAGATGATATTTTCTCCTTGTAAATCATTTCTCTGTTATGTATTATTATATTTGTTATTTTGAATGTATGATGTAAGCATTTGAGTGTATTCTTCTTTGTTGGATTTTGTGCTTGTGTCAGGATGAGACTTATAGGTGATCTCAAACTAAGTACATTGGTGGTATGCTCTTGGAATCTAGAAAACGGTAAGGGCTGCCTGAAGCCGGTGATCGTAAAATACTAACGAAAGAGTGAAAATGGAAAGGCTACGTATGGGAACAAAACAGACAATGGACGTTTCGGGTACAAACCCTTCGTCAGCACAACAATACACAAATAAACGTGGAAAACAAATAAAATTAAGGCTAGGGCTATTGGTCAGTACTGACCCCCAGACGCTAGTACCTGCGTGTCAGTGCTGACGAACAGGCGCCAGCGCCTGGGGGTCAGCACTGACCAATAACCTGGTGTTAATGGTCAGTATTGAACAACAGGTGCCGCCGCCCACAGACAGCCTCTCTTCGGTCTGTGTCACCGCCCGCCATTAATCAGCACTGACGAACATCGGGCCTGTTCGTCAGTGCAGACAAAGACCTCTTCGCACTCATTCGTCACTTCCTAAAGTAAAAACAAAAACAAAAAACAATTAAAATCCCAGGCTTTCAAGGCCAACTTATCCGATGACACTAAGCAACACGTGGTCACATAGATAAATTTGATGTCTAACGCGTTAGATCGTGGCCTTCGTAAAGTTATGGCCTGATACTTACCAAAAAATGACGTCAAACTGCCAGTCTTTTGCCATTAAAGAAAACAAATCGTGAGTCGTATTCAGTAGGCTAGTTCAACCAACGAAATAACTTGTTTCCTTGAGCTCTACTAACAACTCACTAACCGGTGCAAAAAACAAATAATGACGTCAAACTGCCGGTCCTTTTGGATTTCAGTATCAGGCTATAACATAACGATGGCTACGGTTAGATGCCGTTGGGGCAACGGTATGACTGTCGTTTCAAGCCACCATACGATTCTTTTTTATTTTATGTTGTCTTTGTGTGTATGTGTTTTTGTTTTTCTTTTTTTTTCGTATATTTTCGTTATTGTTTAAATTAAAGAAAAATAGAGGAAACGTGTTATAATATAATATTTCTTGTTACGATTCTTTTATAATACATTGTCCATTCTATTGATGAGGTTTTTAAAAAAATGTATTTGTTTTGTTTTTGTTTTTTGTCATGCAAAAAAAAAATAAAAAAATAATAATAACGGAAAGGAGGAGAAACCTGATAACGAATAGATAATTCCATATTATTTTTTTTTTTTTGGGGGGGGGGGGGGGGGGGGGCGCAGCGTGGCTCAGCGTTACGGTCTTTGCTTCGTACCCGAAAGGTACCGAGTTCGATTGCTTCTTTCTTTATAAAAAGAACATTACTTTCCTCCTCATGCCTTTTGATGGCATCAGTTAAAGCCTTCAAGGAGGCAAATTTGTTGCCGACAGCGAGTTCCATAATTTGTAGCTTTCTCCTGTCTCAGTGAGATTCGAGCAAGCCGAATTTCAAATGACGGAATGAAAAAAGACAAGACAATGAAAGAGCTTCACTTTCAGTCTGACGTCACGCATCAGTGAGCATGCGCGTTGGAGGACCCGAAATATAAGGTTGCCAGTTTGGCGTTTCAACATCAAATTTGGTATTTTTCTCAGGATTGAACAATATCATTTGTTTAATTAATTGATAAATTTATTAAACAAATCTCACGTAAACCGATAAAAAAAGGTGAAACCAAGGGACTTCCTTGCGACTAGTATGGGACAGGAAATGCGGATTTATTTGTCGTAGAGCAAGTTATTTCAAAAAATGGCATTTTTCCATAATTTTGGCACCGTCAGTACAGGCGCCAGAACTGACCAATAGATACCAGTACCTATTAGTCAGTGCTGCCCCCAGACGCTGGTGCCTGTTCGTCAGTACTGACCCCCAGATGCTAGCGTCTGGGGGTCAGTACTGACGAATAGTCACTCCGTAAAATTAATGAAAAATAACTTGTATCGTCTGTACTCAATGGTGCTTGCAGTATGAATGAAATAGCGTGGCGTGGGTAGAGGATAGGGTGCCCCAGGGGGTGATCTAATTGATAAGCAAAGGTCAGCGTCAGGGAACAGAACTTTCCAGACTATAATGGAAGATAAAAGACATATTGGTAGTAGTAGTAGTAGTAGTAGTAGTTGTAGTAGTAGTAGTAGTAGTAGTAGTAGTAGTAGTAGTAGTAGTAGTAGTAGTAGTAGTAGTAGTAGAACGCTGTAGTGAAACAGTAGGGGGCGATGGAGGGGGCGAGGTGAAAGGGTCACGGCGGAGGTGGGGGGGGGGGGGGTTGTTGGATGAGTACTACTACTACTACTACTACTACTAACAATATGTCTTTTATCTTCCATTATAGTCTGGAAAGTTCTGTTCCCTGACGCTGACCTTTGCTTATCAATTAGATCACCCCCCTGGGGCACCCTATCCTCTACCCACGCCACGCTAACATTTCATTCATACTGCAACCACCATTGAGTACAGACGATACAAGTTATTTTTCATTATATTTTATTTGTTTTCCACGTTTATTTGTGTATTGTTGTGCTGACGAAGGGTTTGTACCCGAAACGTCCATTGTCTGTTTTGTTCTCATACGAAGCCTCTCCATTTTCACTCTTTCTTGGAATCTATATCTGATCCCTATTTGTTCACAGTTCTCCTATGTCTTACTTTTTCTTGTGTGCTTTAATTGTAATTCTAGAACTTTTTACTATCCCATTTTCTTCCTTCTTACTGGCACTGATATAACCTAAATGTGTTGCAAGCGCCGTAAAACCCTTTAAAAAAAAAAAAAATTAAAAAAAAAAAAAACAATTTCCACCATAGAGTAATGTAATAATTAATCAAAATAGATGAATGCCTGTTCTTTATAGCCTTTTATATGCGGCTATGTGGTCTTGTGGTATGACACTCCCTTTCGGTGTAAAATGAGTACCTGGCCTGTTGACAGCGTTGTCTCTGTCAGAAGAAAAAAATATTGTATTATCGCCTAATAGGCGTCATGTTTCGTTCTACATGTCACGCGTTGCTGTTGGTCAGGGACCCTTGTAAAGCGCTTTGAGCACATTTAATGGATATTGCTCAAAATTTTTTTTAAAAAGCTCAATTTTTATTTATTTATCTGCAAATATAGGGAATGGGATTAGCGGAAGAGTAGTGTCCCTTGATTTGACATCACCTTACAGAGAGAACGTCAAAATGGTTTTGCGCATGCGTCTCTCTCGTCCTCGCTTTCGGTGAAGTGTCTCGTGCCGCTTTCATCGGGAGCGAGGATGAGAGACGCATGCGCACAACCAACATGACGTTCTCTCTCTAATAACTTTTCCGCCGGTGACGTCCAATCAAGGGACGCTACTCTGCCGCTAATCTCATTCCCTATTGCGGATCATCCACAATTTTTTAAAATAAAATTCATGAAATTTTAATTTCTCCACAGTCATTGAAGAATGCAACCGACCGTGAGTACGGATGGTCATATGCCCTGGGATGGGTTGGAATGATCCTGGCAGCTCTGACCGCCACGTTCTACTCCATCCTTGGCTACTACATCACCAGCGAGAGATACGAGGATAGAGAGGTGCTGGAGAAACACAGCATTCGTGACAGACCGATGGGAATGGAACCAGTCTACGCCGTGGGCACTGACGCTTACTACAACAAGAACTACGGATACCCAAGGGCTTATCTAGGCCCTATGGCCCCTGAATACTACGCCAGGTACCCCGCTGTCGGTTACGGCGATCCCCAAAAGGACATGTGGCATTGGCGTGAGGTGGAGTCTTAAAAAGTAGGATTGAATGGATTGTCATTTGATGATGGGCTTAAATTTAGCATCAGAGTTTATTTAAAAATCAAAATTCGTTTCGGATAGCATTCAAAATTTGTTTTTGGATAGATTCTAAAGAAATTTGGTTTACAATTGTTGGTACTCGGCATACTTTCTAATCGTGAATTGCTGTCAGGGAAATATCATTATCATTCATAATTATTTGAACCACGTTTATATCGGATCTCCATTAAAATTTGGTAAAAAAAGGCTCGCCCAAGTCAAATTCTCATAAGATCTTAATAATTTTCTGTCAAGCTCCTCATATAAACCAAAAGTGAAGACACTCAAATCCCATTGTCTAATCACATATATATATTTTTTTAAAAATTAAAATCTACTGGTGGTTTAACGTGCAGAGTGCCAATAAGCTTTGTGAAATTCCATTAAAGTTGAAGCTAAGGATTATGTAATGTGATATTTAGAGAAAAAAATATATTATAACCACTTACATGGGATTGTTATTGATAAATTACAGAAAATCACAACTGTTTATTGCTTGTAGACGGCTAAGCAATTTCCAATTATAATCAACAACAAATCAAAATTCAAATGGCAAACTTTTTATTAGGATACAAAGTTATTTTTGGAAGTTTAAATGATTGCTATGGGGAAAGAACACAACTGAATATGAAGACTCTGAATTCTTTTTTATTATAAAAAATACGTAACAAAATTTTATCATTCGAATATTTGAAAATGGATTTCTTTTCACTGTACATCATATCGTATTATTCTCATAGGAAAATTTTTAGCAAAAATTATTTTCAAAATTCTACTTGATAAAATCAATTTACCGTTGTGGTAAATATAATCGATTCACTTCAACATTCCAATGCCGCCATTTTCATGACGTCATATAATATATATTCTATATATAGCTCTTCCATCCCATACAAGGTGTGAGGTATTTGACATATGTACATTTGTGTTGTGGAAAATTATATATATATATATATATATATATATATATATATATATATATTATATATATATATATATATTATATATATATATATGCAAGTGTACCAATTTTGTACTTAATGCTGTTTCATTCACATTGTCTCTTTAGTTTGTAATATGACAAAATAATTCATCAAACAATCTGCCCTCGTCATCATCATAATATTATTATACTGTCATTTCATGTACTGAAGTAAACCATTACTACTATACACTTTGTAAATCACCATATCACCATCATCGCTCCATTACCTATTTCAAGTGTTTAGTCTTCAAACATGTTCAGGGATTTTTACCTTCTTCAGTGAAGTCCAGGACATTTTTTCCTTGTTCATGTCTGTCCGCCAGATCTTCCACTTCTCTCAGCGATCTCCTTCGTTCTCTCCCATCTTTCACCCAATTTCAGGTTCCTGGATCCTGACGGACTCTATACTTACTACTTATTTGATGGTTTTCTTAATATTAGGGCAGATTCCTCTCACTTCCTCCATAGGTGCCTGTAAATCATTATACTGTGTTATTTCTTTACCACCCGTTGTAGAAAACTTACTACATACATATAACATGTTTTCTTTGTCATCCGTTGCAGTTGAAAAATGTAGCAAATATGTCTCAACATTTAAAAAATGCTCCTTCATCAACAAGTTTATGATGTGACTTACTTTAATTCAGGGATTTCACCTGGTTGGTTGTAAGGTCTTTGGCAGCCTTTTTATTTTATTTCTGAACAAACAACGAGAAAAAAAATCATTGACATAAATTCAACGGAAAGATTTCAAATTTCTATTGTTTTCATTTAGGCTTGTTCCGTCGGCAATTTTCTACTTCCTGTATCATGACTTACAAATAACATTTTACAAAATTAAATTAACTTCATGTTTTTGTGAAACTGTGATTATTAGAGAAACTTTATGATTTATACTCAATGTTTTTGTCTGACCTCCCCCCTTCTGAAAACCTGAATATTACCCGTCAGTAAGTGATATACTTCAGTTGCCATTATCAATATAGTTGTTGCTGTTATTGTTCCCATCAATCCATATTGTAATTGTAATCATCATCATCATCATCATTATCCATGATATTCTTATTACTAATTTTTTTTTTCATCTCATGAAGATAGACGAGAGTTAAAGTGAAACATGCTATCTGACCATGGCCATCAAAGTGTCAAAACCCTTATAATTATAAAAGACATAACATGATAAAAAATAGAATTGTATTACTTTACAATGTTATTCCTATTTTGATAAAGGAGCACTGTTTAAGAAACATGCAGACGAGTCAATTATTTAATAATAATAATAATAATGCTGAAAACTTATATAGCGCTATAACTCCGAGACACCAGACTCTAAGCGCTTGCTCGTATTTTAATTGAAATGCCATTTAGATTTTAAAAAAAAAAAAAAAAGACCATCATATTTCTGGGCTAAACAAAAAAAGAACCACAGCGTTGTTAGCAATTTCTTACCAAATGGGTTAGAAAGCGCCATTGAGAAGCCCAGTATCACTTTCAACATGCCTGATGCATTTGGCTTTTTAACTTGCGAGTACAAACAAACTTACTTCCGGATTCAAACAAAAAGCTGCAGTTGTTTCTACTCCTCGAGTCTTTCCATGATGATAAAACTTACAACAATTTTTTTCCCTTTTTTAATTATGAAATTTTAAATCCATTTAGGATTTTCAAAAACCTGCGCCCTACTTACATCATATATCAAACAGTTTTTTGTAACTAAAACCAATTTACAAAAAAAAAAATGTTTACATTAATTTACATTATTAAAATAGACCGTTTAGCATGAAGAACAATTTATATATATTTATACATAATTCAATATAATATTATATCATTATATATTCGCATTGACTTTTGAATGAATGTTTGAAGAGAAAAGGATATTTATCTATCATCTTTTGTAATGGCTACTTAAATAAAACTCAAAAATCATTCATCTCTTTTGTGTTATTGATATATTATTTTTGTATATGAAAAATTTGTAAATGTAACGCCTGGGTGGGGTTCCCGACCTCCCATAGTGAGCAGGGAGGTACTTGTTGCGTCTTCTATCTCCCTTTCTCTGTTTTCCAATTGTCTTTGTCTTGGAATGAGATTACTTAGTTTTGTCCTGACCCTGGCAGGAGGCCTTGGCCGGGAGGGAAACAGTCGAATGTATATATAGTTTTAGTTTTGGGAGATTATATTTTTTTTCTTTGTAAATCATTTCTCTGTTTTTTTTAAACATATAATTTGTGTGTATTCCTCTTAGTGTGATATTGTGTTGGTGTCTGGGTAAGACTTTTAGGTAATCCCAAATTAAGTACACTGATAGTGTGCAGTTGGTATCTACATATGTTCCCTATTTGTACCATTCCCCTTTGTCTTACTTTTTCCTCAAGTCCTTTTAATTGTACATCTGGAATGTTTTTACTCTTTAATTTTCTTATGTCATGACTTCACCTCAGTTTCTGGGTGGGGATCCTGACCTCCCATAGCGGGCAGGGAGGTACATACTGTGTCTTCTATCCCCTTATATCTGTTTTCCAACTTGCTTTCTGTCTTTGTCTTGGAGTGAGATTGCTTGGTTTTGCCCTAACCTTGGTCGGAGTCCTTGGTTGAGAGGGAAACAGTCGAATGTATAGTTATTGCTTTGGGAGATGATATTTTTTTCCTTGTAAATCATCTCTATGTTATGTACTGTATTATGTTTTATTTACATGTTATATTTGATTTGTTAACATTTGAGTGTATTCCTCTTAGTGGGGACCTGTGCTTGTGTCTGGATGAGACTTTTAGGTGATCTCAACCTAAGTACTTTGATGGTGTGCTCTTGGAATCTACATCTGTTTCCTATTTGAACAAATTCCCCATTGTCTTACCTTTTCTTGGGTGCTTTAATTGAATTCTATAACTTTTTACTATCCCATTTCTTCCTTTTTACTGGCGCTGATATGATCTTAATGTGTTGCAAGCGCCGTAAAACCCTCAAAAACAAAAACAAAACAATCACCTCAGTTTGACGTGATGAGTCCTATTTTGTACACACTATAATGGAAAGAAAAAAAGACGAGCACAGTAAATTGAATGAGCTTTTTATATAGCGCAATATCCACTAAACGTGCTCAAAGCACTTTACAAGGTATCCCTGGCCAATAGCAACACTTAACATTTAGGACGGGACATGACGGCTGTTAGGCGATATTACAATTTTTTCGGACAGAAACAACACTGTTATCGGCCAAGTACTCATTTTACACCTGAGTATGGTGAGAGAATGTTAGTAAAGAGTCTTTTCCAAGGATTCAACTATGCGCCAAGTGAGGCTTGAACCCAGGACCTTCCGACCCGAAAGCGAGTGTCATACCACAAGGCCACATAGCCGCACAGTACATTAGCTCAATCCAACTTTCAATGATATTGATAAAGTACCTACTTGATAAAAGACGTAGGAATGCTTTCACCATAGAAATATTTGAAGCAGCTACGTCGTTGCATGACCTTGTTGTGAAACAAAAAGTAAGTCATATAGCAGTTTGTATTGTTTATTCAAAATAAATTATTTTAGTTTCGACAAACAATCCACAAAAATATTGCATATTAAATTATATGCTACAACAATCTCAACCTCTCTATCCATTCTTATAGTTACAATCACAATAAATTTACCTTCAACATATATTCATTTTATTAAGTCAATCTAACTATATCTCTTATAAATAATTCTTAGCAAAATTCAATGACGTACAACGTGGTAAGGTATCTCAGAAAAAGACCTGATGATGGGCAACACTTCGTAAACGTTTGGAACAAAACTGAATAAGTCACCTTCAAAAGAGAACATTAAATGCAACAAGAGTAGGCAACAGTGACACTAAATATTTCAGGCCAAAGCCCTGCCTCAGCAAACAACTAAAACAACATAAACGGATACACAAATTCTAAAGCCTGGAATAACAAGATCAGAAGTTTGCAGTCAAATACAAATGAAACGCTTCTTCATTTTGGCTATAAAATGTTTAGCTCAAATATCGTATCGATCAATTAAAATCATTCTCACTTGTAAACAGTCTTAAACCTGAGCCTTCCTCAAAAAAGATTTAAAGCTTTTGTGCTGCAATATGACCACAGATATAAGTACAGTCACTGCCCCTTTTGTATTTGATTACATGCGACTTTGCCTATGACTATGAACATTCCTTTTCCATTAATTAATTATGATTGTTGTTTATACTAGCAGGAATTCCCGTTCTACGAATGAGATGGGGAGGACTATCTGACCCGATTTACAAAACACAAAACATGCATTGACAATAAGAAAAGTGACCTGAGACCAAAACGTTTTCAACCCATAACAGATCTGTGCGTTTGGAATCTAGACGTAAAAATAATGATTTGACATCTTGCTTGTCTTACCTCTTTTATGCTTTTTGATTCTTTAGTTATTTATTTTTGCGTTCAATTATGGTACCGGAAGTAGAAAAAGTCATCGTTTAATGGTGACTTCCCTTGTTTCATCATTTTTCTTTATAATTTTGTGTTTTTATTCAAATTGCGAGAAACCAAACATTATTTTTTAATCATATAGCTACCGTTCCCAGCGTTTTGTCATTCCCAATCAACAATCCAAATTTGGCTGTACATAGTTTCTTAGTTTTTAAATCTGTAGACCTACAGTGATTTGGGCTTAGCTCCATTATAATAAGACTCACGAGAGACAACCAATCTCTAGTTGGACCCAAAAATGTACATATTTGTATTATCTAAAACACAGTTAATCATAGTTGAGGGTCCCTGTGGCTCATTTGGTAGAGCACTCGTTACACTAGCAAAGGAGTCAAGATCGATCACGGGTGCATTGACATTTTTTTCTGACAACCCCCCGCCTCCTGTCCACCCAACAGTGATTGGGTAGCTGGGTCTATTTAATCTAGTGGAAAATTACTTTGAAATAGACTAGCATCCTATCCAAAGGGGAGCAAGCAATTGCTATTGTCCGTTTCACACTACAGAAACCGGGATAAATTCCAGCAGCATGGGCCTAAATGCTCTGAGGGACTAATAATATAGTCCATAATTGGAATGGAATAAATACAAAGAAAAATAAAGGGGGAAAGCATGACATTTGTCAAGATTCATTTTTAAAAACTTCATTTAATGCATATTGAGCTTTCTTTAATAATTTGATTGGTTGTTTCACTCAAGTTGTATCTCAGTATTAATAATTTGTGATAAATATAATAACCTCAAATAACCAACAAACATAAATCTATTAAATGTGCGGCTATGTGGTCTTGTGGTAGGACACTCATTTTCGGATCGGAAGGTCCTGGGTTCGAGCCTCGGGTTGAATAATCTTGCTCAAGGAAAAAAATTAAAGTGCCTGAAGCGGGGCTCGAACCCGGGTCATCCGGATCACAGTGCAATGCCTTAACCACTCGGCCACTTCGCCCCCAACGCAAGTGAAAAGGAAAAAGATGAGAAAGTGGGGAAAAAAAATCTAGAATTATAATTTAAGCACCCTAGAAAAAGGTAAGACAAAAGGGACAGGACCAAGAAGGGAGCAGAAGACAATTCCAAGAGCAAACTGTTCATGTGTCTCGTTTGAGATCGTGTAAAGATTCTATCCAGACACTAGCACAGGATCCCACCAAGAGGAATACACTCAAATGCTCAAGAAACATGATACTCAAGATAAACAAAAAAAAAAAACATTTAATAAAATAAAATATTACAATACATGACAGACAGTCATTTACAGGGGGGGGGGGGGGATATCGTCTCCCAAAACTAATACTATACATTTGACTGTTTCCCTCTCAGGTGAGGATTCCTGCCACAGTCAGGACAAAACCGTGCAATCCCATTCCAAGTCAAAGACAGAAAATAACCCAGAAAACTTATTTAGGGGGATAGGAGACATTGACATGGCAAGTAGCTTCCTGCCCACTATGGGAAGTCAAAAGGACCCACCCAGGAAGCACAAGTATGGCCATAACGCCATCATTTACAAATATAAAATAAATTAAACGGTTCAACGAGTTACAGCAGTCACAATAGCTCGAGAGGTTCTGAGAATTGAGTCTGTAAAGCATAATTTTGCCTCACAAACAAATGTAAATGTTGCTGCTCGAAGAAATAAATAATATGAAATTGAATGTAAGCTTCGATTTTAATACAAGAACAGATCAAATGAACATTTCGGGTTTCCCCTTTATCAACAAAACAGGATGAATGAAACACTACAGATGAATGAGATGATGTGGTAGTGGCGTTGTTACGATGAATACGAAACATTCACTTGATCTGTTCTTGTATTAAAATCGAAGCTTACATTCAATATCATATTATTTACCTCACAAACAAAGGAACCAGTATGGGTCTTCTTAGGTGCAGTTGAGTTTTTTTGAGGGTTTTTTTTTCTGACCCCTCTTTCCATTTGGCAGTGATTGAGTAGCTGAGTCTATTAGATATGGTGGAAAGTACTTTGTAATAGATTATCGTCCTATCAAAAGGGTAACATGTAATTATTAACAACAAGAGATGAAGTGAGTAGAAAAGTGTCCGAAGACAACAGAGAATAAAAATTGCGTGCGGTGATGTGGGTTCGTGGATAGCTCATACGGTAGAGTCACGCTCTCTCCGGCCAGGCGGAATTGTCGTACCAGTAAGATCGCGGGTTTAAACCATAACCGCCGCAAAATTTTTATTCTCTATTGTCTTCTGGCACTTCTCTACTCACTTCATTTCTTGTTGTTATCAACATAAGGGCCTGCTCCACTCACTTTTCTGAATTATAAATTCACACGTAATTGTTAACACTACAGAAACCGATCTGACCTCCAGTTTCCATGGGCCTCATTTATGTCTCTGAAGAATTACTAGATGAGCTATAACTTTTTCAACAAAACACATTTAGGTTTTGATTCAATTTTAAAAGGAGGATTTGATTTAAAATCTAGTTTGATTCTATCAAATGCAGGAATAGCAGCAATGATTTTGTGGCTTTGAGAATAAACATCGACTTCCTCAAATACCCTGTCTGGAGCACCGACAAGGAGGTGAGAATAACTCATCATATCTTGATCAACGGGTAAGAGATCCTCTGTCTTGTTGTAACTGGTGAACGAAAAGAAAAAGTCACTATACTTAAGTGCATAAATCATAAAATAATGTCCTAGTTATCTATGTTTTAAAATGACAAATTAGGAGCAGGCACTGGTA
This sequence comes from Berghia stephanieae, assembly GCF_034508935.2. Lineage (NCBI taxonomy): Eukaryota > Metazoa > Mollusca > Gastropoda > Nudibranchia > Aeolidiidae > Berghia > Berghia stephanieae. Next base: position 76,808,093 of record NC_088364.1, on the reverse strand, counting down.
TAGGATAAAGGTCCGAAAAAATATGTATGATACAGTGCTGGACAAAGCAAGAAGGAAAAATACAAGAAGAAAAAAAACACCTTCAAGGCAAGCTGATTTATTTTGGATTATTTTTTTCTTTCTTAATTTGTCTGGCTTTGTTTCATACATAACTTTTCAGATCGTTATGTTTTAAAATGTGTCTTTATTGAGTGGAGTGTCTATTCGTCCTTCAGGACGTATTCTTAAAAAGTGTCTAGCCAACCTTCAGTGCTTATGCAAATGACTGTCTTTGGTATTGGTGGCCAAGTACTTAGAGGTCTGGCTGCCTTGACAAGCAATGTTAAGCATTGTCTGTGAGCAGGAGCAGAAAAGTGACAAAAATTTAAAAACTCTGATCTCAGCATTACATCCGTGGGAAATGCTGTTTGTTACTCCAACTGACTCAACTACCAGATTAAAAACTGTGACCAAAATTGTAAGAATGCACGTGGGGCAGCGTGGCTCAGCGGTAAGGTCTTTGCTTCATACCCGAAAGGTACCGAGATCGATCACCTGCCGCTGCGTTGTGTGGCCTTGAGCAAGTCACCTCGCCCTAGCTCAATTTGCGGCGCTGCACTGCAGCTGATGCCTGGGTTATTCAAGTCTTCCCTTGGAATAGACCCTAGAGACAAATTTCCCATAAGGGCTGAATAAAAGGAATTTTATTTACTTATTTATTTATTTTAAATAAAGATCTGAAAAAGTGTGCAAGGAACAGTGCCAGACAAAGCAAGAAAGAAAAAACTGAGCTTTTTTTATTTATTTTTTTATAGCGCAATATCCACTAAATGTGCTCAGAGCGCTTTACAAGGGGTCCCTGGTCAAAAGCAACATTTAACATGTAGGACGAGACATGACGCCTGTTAGGCGATATTACAATTTTTCGGACAATGACAATGCTGTTAACGGCCAGGTACTCATTTTACACCTGAGTATGGTGAGAGAATGTGAGTAAAGAGTCTTTTCCAAGGACTCAACTATGCGCCAAGCAAGGCTCAAACCCAGGACCTTCCGATCCGAAAGCGAGTGTCATACCACTAGACCACATCGCCACACAAAAATATACAAAGAAAAAAAAAAACATCCCCAAATATCATCCCAGCCTGCCATTGTGTCTGGGACTGTTTTTCATCCACACATTGTCAGATCTCACACCAGTGCCTGCTCACGAATTTGTCATTTTATAAAATACAAAATTAAAACAAGTGGCTATTATTATTGCCACAATTGTAACAAATTGAAAACGAAATGAATATGTTATGTTGTGTATAGCGCACGCTTGAAAGAAAGAAAGGAAGAGAGAGAGAGAGAGAGAGAGAGAGAGAGAGAGAGAGAGAGAGAGAGAGAGAGAGAGAGAGAGAGAGAGAGAGAGAGAGAGAGAAAATAAGTAGGAGTGAAATATCTGCTCAATGTTATAGTTATCATATAACGTTATAACAAGTGTAACTAAATGACAAATTGCCACATTTATGGACAATAAAGATCTATTATTATTATTATTATTATTATTATTATTATTATTATTATTATTATTATTACTCCCCCAACCAAACAAAATTGAAGCAAGTGGCTATTCTCCCCCAACCATACAAAATTGAAGCAAGTGGCTATTACTCCCACAACCATACAAAGGCCTGAGACATACAGAGGAAAACATTCAATTCAAGACATCTGCATATTGAAACACTAGAGGGATTCTATACACCGAGATAAGGAAGAGATTCACAGTTAAAGCCAAAACGTGTCATTTAATAATGAGTTAAAGTTAAAGGTGGAGCAGGGAAGGGGGTTTATATTAAATGATACCTACATCCAGTGAGAGTGCGTATGTGTCTCAGAAGACTCATCTGAATTAGATGAAGACAGCATGCAACAAATAACACAATACTGGAGAAGACTGGGACAGAAAAGATCAGCTTAGAAGTGAGGAGTTGAGGAAGGGAGCAGAAAACGATTGTGATGTGTTGTTGCCTTGAAATGGGTCCCTGAGGGGAAGAGAAAGTGTGGTCACAGTCACATCAAAACAATCAGAGAATGGTGGAAGTGGATTCCAAGAGGAATGGTGTTGGAAGGAACTCCTAAAGAATAGCAAGCCGTAAAGCCTCTAACCATCCACGTTGGAGAAAAGCTGTCCACACCTTACGCGCCTCCTGGGACTGAGAGAATTAAGGTTAAGGTACATGGATGCCAGCAGGAAGAAGTGCTGAAACCTGAAACTAAAATCTCGACACTTTGCCAAACCTGAAAATGTTCCTACTGAAAATGCGGCCTAAACTTTACTCTTATTTCATCACCGTTTTTATACCATTATTAAATGATTACACAGCAAACTGAAAACACTGAAACCAGAGGTATTTGACTTCGAGATATCGCGAAACCGGAATTCTGGCATGAACCGGAAAACTGGCACCCATGTTAAGGTATACTTACATCCAATGAGAGTGTAGCTGTGTAAACCTTGTCACTCCAGTTTGGGCAGTGAACACATCAATATGAACGTGGACATCTGGAGTGAGAATGGATGTGCCATGAAAAATAGAGCAGATGTGTTGGGGAAAGGGGATTTTTATTACATTCGGACAATTTGAGACATACAAAGTTTTCCAATAATAAAAATCAAATTACAAAACATTAAATCTAAAGAGCCACACAGGATCAGAAACGTAAACTTTCACATATATATGTATGTATAGGGAATGAGATTAGGGGAAGAGTAGCGTCCCTTTATTGGACATCACCTTACAGAGAGAGCGTCAACATGGTTTTGCGCATGCGTCTCTCTTGTCCTCGCTTTCGGGGAATTGTCTCCGGAAGCTGGAAGCGAGGACTAGAGACGCATATGCACAACCAACATGACATTCTCTCTCTAATGACTTTTCCGCCGGTGACGTCCAATCAAGGGACGCTACTCTTCCGTTAATCTCATTCCCTATATCCTATTTCTATCATCTTATTGTGCTAAAATAAAAAAGAACAAAATGAGAGAGCAGACAGGAGTGAGGATTTTGATATATGTGTGTTATTCATTCATTTTGCTCATCGTTTATGGGAAAAGGGGAAGTCCTGCAGTGCTTCAGTCGTTGAATTTCGCACAGATATGTGTGGAATAAGTTGCAGCAGGACTGTATCCAATTGGACTGGTCATATGCATTAAAAAAATTGACGCTTTAAAATGTCGTTATGAATCTGAATGATACTCGAAGTCGACTCAATTCTGAGTATTCGTTCATGTCATAGGTAGTCGTGTTGAAAGCTTTCAGAGTTGAATCCGTCCTTGTGAACGAATATACAGTTATTCTAAATGTAAATACAACACAACGGGGAGAGGGATTAATCACTGAATTTTGAGGGAGTAGCATTGCACAGCAGAAGTACTGACTTTGCCTAAAGCAAGCCATCTCATCCTACCTATAGACCACTGAAGGGGGGGGGGGGGGGGGGGGAGGGGAGGACAAGGAAACTGTTTGCCACTCAAAGAAAATTTCATTTCCCTCATAATGATGAAAAAGAGTTGACATTTATTTTTCTTCAAAAATCAGAATTTTCTCTTTAAATGGTTGCAGCAAAGTAAATTACATTACTGCCTATTTTATTTCAAAATTTCAAAATAAATAAATCGTCTGCATGATAAAATGTTGGAAAACCAGAGAAAGAAAAATACAAGAAAAAAGCATCACAAAAAATCAGTCCTTTGATTGTCAGATAGCTGGTCAGAAGTGCACAACTGTACAACAAACAGAGGGTCTGAAAGTTTGATCCCTAAAAAAAAAATTGAGCTTTATATAGCGCAATATCCATTAAATTATGTGCTCAAAGCGCTTTACAAGGAGTCCCTGGTCAACAGCAACATTTAACATGTAGGACGGGACATGACGCCTGTTAGGTGAATTACAATTTTTCGGACAAAGATAACGCTGTTACCAAAGACAACGCTGTTAACGGCCAGGTACTCATTTTACACCTGAGTATGGTGAGAGAATGTGAGTAAAGAGCCTTTTCCAAGGACTTGAGGCTCGAACCCAGGACCTTCTGATCCGAAAGCGAGTGTCATACCACTACACCACATAGCCGCACGTTCCCTATAAGACGAAGGGTGATTTTTGGGATTATCTTTTCTTCTCCTTTTTTTTTTCTTTCTTTTCAGATGTATCGAATTATCATTACCTCGTTTTCCCTCCAGTTTGTGTAGAATCCCCATGGCCACTCCTCCAGGATAATTGATACTCGAGATGTATAAGAAAATTGTTGTTGCAATCACATTGACCAGCAACGTCCCACAGGCCCCTAGAAGGAGCAGCTTCCTGAACAATGACTTGCCACGTCCATTCCAGCTATACAGGAAGAGAGAGGGAGAGAGAGAGAGAGAGAGAGAGAGAGAGAGAGAGAGAGAGAGAGAGAGAGAGAGAGAGAGAGAGAGAGAGAGAGCGAGAGAGAGATAGAGAGAGAGAGAGGGAGAGAGAGAGAGGGAGAGAGAGAGATAGAAAGAGAGAGAGAGAAAGAGAGAGAGAGAGAGAGAGAGAGAGAGAGAGAGAGAGAGAGAGAGAGAGAGAGAGAGAGAGAGAGAGAAACATTACATACTTCCAATAGTGATAGTCATGTCCACATCGTGTCCCACCACCTCAATATGATATTATGATAGTTTAAACCAGAGACTTCAAATTTGATTCTAAGTCAGATATATCACAATTGAATTCCCTGTACTAATACTGTCTAATTAAAACATGTCAATTTATACAAAGTTCTTAATTTAGGGTATAACTTCAAATTTAAGCAGTTTTTTAGTTTGTATAAACATGTTTGTTCCATTAAAACTAAGGAATTTTTCCATTAATAATCATCCATTGTTAATCATTGACAAATCACATAAGAGGAAAACTGTCCGGTGATTTTTTGTTGAAATAAAAATAAATAAACAAACAGTAAACAATTAATTTTTAGTTTAATTGAAGATTAAAATCACCCCTGAAATCCATGAGTATAGATAATCTATTCGATTAATAAATCAAATCACAGTGACAGAGGTATGGTGTATCTCAATTTATCAAATTAATATAATATTAAGTGTTGCTACTGGTTCTTGGTTGTATATTTTTACATTTTTGTGCTTTTGCATATATTGGATATAATATATATATATATATATATATATATATATATATAATATATATATATATATATATATATATATATATATATATATAATATATATATATATATATATATATATACACACATACATTGTCGCCATAGATTCTCAACTTTGTGTTTATACATTTTCATGCATGCCACGTCTTAAAACGAATTTCCATTCTTTTGGATGAATAAAGTATATCTTATCTTATCTTATCTTATCTTATAGCAATTGACTTTACTGGACATGCCATTCAGACTAAAAGCTTTTGTACTTACAGGTGAGCCATAGCACAAGCTGCTGCAGTGTTGAAAACCGGAAATGTGTAAATAATGAACCGGAGCTCTTTATGTGGGAGGAAAGAAAATAAGAAGATGTAAGCGACTGCTGGCCAGAGTAAGGTGGTGACAGGACGGTTGTAGTAAACGCCGATGGGAACGAGGAAGAGAGATGACAGCAATGACCTGGGGAGGGCTGAGTAGAAATACCATAGAAAGGGGAGGGTCTGAGACAAAGTGTCAAGGAGAATAATTAGGAGATTATATCTTTAATTCAAAATTCAATGGATTTTCTTAACAACTCATGAAAGCAAAATACGTAATAAGGAATTATTTTTTTGATAACGCTGACGAAAAAAGAAAAAAAAAATCCCAAACATTACACATTTATATAATACAAAAGACAAGAAAATAAGTTTACAATTATCTCATCCTTACTGTGTAGCTTTGCCGCTAAGTATTATTATTCTCGGATTGCCACTTTGCCCATGATTTCTCACCATACTCAGGTGTAAAATAAGTAAATAGCTTGTAAGAGTATTGTTTATGTCAAAAACAAATTATGAATAGCACCTGACGGGCTGAGTGCCTTAATCCTGAAAGTTCAAAGTGTTGCAAATGACTTGGAAACTCTTGAGAATATTTAGATATTTGCCCTATATAAAACCTCCGGTTTTCTTTGTTTTATTTTATTTATCTTCTTCCACAAAGAGGACACGATGCATCTTCCCTCACCTTTCTAGACTATTTCACTCCATAAGACTATAGAATATTGGGATATTTCAATGACTAGAGATGAGTTTGAGATTTTAAAATTAAATCTTTTTGTGCATTTTTTCAGTCATCAAGGCATTTCAATCATTTTTGTATTTTTTTAAAAAATTGAGCTTTATATAGAGCAATATCCACTAAATATGCTCAAAGAGCTTTACAAGGGGTCCCTGGTCAACAGCAACATTTAACATGAAGGACGGGACATGACGCCTGTTAGGCGATATTACAATTTTCCGGACAAAGACAACGCTGTTAACGACCAGGTACTCATTTTACACCTGAGTACGGTGAGAGAATGTCAGTAAAGAGCCTTTTCCAAGGACTCAACTATGAGCCGAGCCCGAGGCTCGAACCCAGGACCTTCCAATCCGAAAGCAAGTGTCATACCACTAGACCATATAGCCGCATTCAATACGAACTTCACGATCCAGGGATACAGATAGCCTAGTATTTATTTTGATTATCGTTTGTCAATGAATACCAATAGATTGTCTCCAGTGGTCATTCATGCACTTTTTAATTAGAATAAATCCTTTTCACTATTCATTCAAACAAATCACTTTGATAAATTTTCATTTTTAAAGGGGATTTTTTTTTAAATCAAAAGGCTTCATTTACAATAAATACTTTTTTTTCTTCTTCATTGATCAAATTTCAAGATTGAAAATAAAAGCGGTTTTTTTGGGTTTTTTTTGTTTTTTAGTAACACATATTAAAATATTTTAGCTTGATTTCTATTTTTTAAGGCCTGACTGAAAAAGAATTTTTTTTTTTTAAATCCCAGAAAGGCACACAAAAAAAAAAAAAGGATACACCGTATTCATGACTTTTGTTAAGGATGACATTGAACCACATGACCTCTCCCTCTGGCCACAACCAACGTCTCCAAAAATAAGAATCAACAACGACAGTCAGACCTGAAAGGTAAAATGGTGGAAGATATGAGGGGGGGAGGCGTGAGGGCAAAGAGAGTAATACATGCACACTTGAGTTTTATAAATAAAAATAAATAAATGACAAATTAGGGAGCTGGCACTGTGTGTATGGAACAGACTCAATGACAAGCTGGGATGATATTTGGGGATGTTTTTTATTTTCTTTGTATTTTTCTTTCTTGCTTTGTCTGGCACTGTTTTCATACACACTTTTTCAGATCTTTATTTAAATAAATAAATAATTAAATAAATAAATAAATTTCCCGTTATTCATCCCATAGGGGAAATTTGTCTCTAGGGTCTATTCTTCCAAGGGAAGATTGAAATAACCTAGGCTTCAGCCGCAGTACATCGCCGCAAATTGAGCTAGGGCGAGGTGACTTGCTCAAGGCTACACAGCGCAGAGGCAGGTGATTTAACGTGGTACCTTTCGGTTATGAAGCAAAGACCGCACTGCTGAGCCACGCTATCCCAATACTTAGAGGGGCAATTAGTTATTCTCTATAAATAATATAAATGGGATGAAGTAGTAGATGATTTATTTTAGAATACTTAAAGATAGTAATTTTTTTTTTTTTTTTTGTCATAAGGCTTCACAGCAGTCAATTTATTTCCCCAACGGGCAGCTGAGAATCAAATTTCATTTCCACAAGCAAGGTATAAGTCAAATGGTAGGCATCTTTGAGCTTTTTAAAAAATATATAGCGCAATATCCACTAAACGTGCTCAAAGCCCTTTACAGGGGGTCCCTGGCCAACAGCAATACTTAACATGTAGGACGAGACATGACGCCTGTTAGGCGATATGACAATTTTTTTCCGACAGAGATTGTTGATGGCCAGGTACTCATTTTACACCTGAGTACGGTGAGAGAATGTGAGTTAAAAGCCTTTTCCAAGGACTCAACTATGCGCTGAGATAGGCTCAAACCCAGGATCTTCCGATCTGAAATCGAGTGTCATACCACAAGACCACATAGCCGCAGTTGTGACATTCATAATATCCAACACTGTCTTTATCAAGGTACTCATTTAGACCCGAATCGAAGGGGTAATACGTCAGAAGTCCCTTACCAAAGAACACAGCACTGGGGCTATAGTTTATCAATCATTACCACCCATCCAGTCAATTTTGAACTGATATAACGTATCAAGAGCCTCGTAACTGAGAAAATTGTGTGATATTGAAAAGTTTATCATCATCATCATTATTATTATTATTATTATTTTTGTTGCTGTTGTTATTATTATTATTATTATTATTATTATTATTATTATTATTATTATTATTATTATTATTATTATTATTATTATATTATTATTATTATTTTTGTTGCTGTTGTTATTATATTAATATTATTATTATTATTATTATTATTATATTATTATTATTATTATTATTATTATTATTATTATTTTTTATTATTATTATTATTATTATTATTATTATTTTTGTGCTGTTTTATTATTATTATTATTATTATTATTATTCATTATTATTATTATTATTTTATTATTATTATTATTATTATTATTATTATTATTATTATTATTATTATATTATTATTATTATTTATTATTATTATTTATATTATTATTTTATTATTATATTATTAATTATTATTATATTATTATATATTATATTATTAATATTATTATCATCATTATTTTGGGGGTTTTTTTTGTTATTATCATCATCATCATCATTAATAACGAAGCTCAAAATCACTTGGCTTTTAAATGGACTAGCTGTCATACCGTTTAATCACCAATGTCAATGACACAAACTCACCCAGCAATGTGACACCAGCTAAAAAGGTCGTCACAAGAAAAGACAAGAATCGAATCCGATGACAAAACAGGTCATGGAGAAAGATGAACCCAAACAACATGACGAGGTCGAATCGAAATACAATAATGGCGGCGCCTGCAAACCAGATGAAGGATTTGTGTCTTTGGTAAAGCCAGCTGGATAGAGCTAGCATGACTGGGGAATAATAATAATAATAATAATAATAATAATAATAATAATAATAATAATAATAATAATAATAATAATAATAATAATAATAATAATAATACAGTAATAATAATAATAATAATAATAATAATAATAATAATAATAATAATAATAATAATAATAAATAATAATAATAATAATAATAATATATAATAATAATAATAATAATAATAATAATAATAATAATAATAATAATAATAATAATAATAATATAATAATAATAACAATAATAATAATAGTAATAATAATAATAATAATAATAATAATAATAACAATAATAATAATCTTCATCATCATCATCATCATTTTAAATCATTCTAGATCTTTAAATACGACATATTGGTTGTTTGTCCCTTTATAAATGAAATGATATAGTTAAAGAGTTTACGTTTAAGTAAATACTTTTTCAAAAGCAAATAACACGGACATGACACAGATGTCATGAATAACAACTATTATAACGCCAAGTTTGAAACCTGTAGGCATAAATTGTAATACGTTGTCTTGGCAGAACATAACAAAGTTCTATGGTGATTTTTTTTTTTAAATCACCTGTGTTCTTGGGGAGAATAAGTTATAGTTAAAAATTAACATGGTATGGATCCATTTCTATCTTTGTCTGAAAAGACAGAAAATTTAGCCAGGACAGCAGATCTTTTGCCAATCTCCAAAAAATATAAACAGAGATATTTTTAGTGAGTAAAGATACTCAATTCTTCTATCTACCCCACCCCCCCCCCCCCTCCCCACAACACCACTCCCCCTCCCTTCCCAAAATTGAAACTCCATCACCAAATATATTTGAGATATCGATGATTTCAATCATGACGTTTGTCTTGAGAGTTATTACTTTGAAGATAATACAAATGTTGCTGCTTGTAGCTCAAATAAATAAATAAATAACAATAATAAAATGGAATAGAAACTCCAATTTGTTTTTAAAATACGAATGATCTGGATGATATAGGTTACCTTTTGCTAACAAAAGACAATGAATAAAACACGAAAGATGAGAGAATGGTGTTGTGAAAGCTATAGTAACAACACCATCCTCTCATCTCTAGTTTGTCTTTAGTTAGTGTGTCATTCATCATGTTTTTTTTATTAAGGGGAAACCCGAAACATCCACATCACCTGCATTTTAAAACCAAATTGGAGTTTCCATTCGATTCCATTATTGTTATTTACTTTGAACATATCAAAACAAAACATGTTTATAGAGCAACTAATATATAGAGGTGCCTAAATGAGTCAATAAAATTATCTTTATCTCCAATATAGGGCAACACTGCCATCTTCAGCTTTGACTTACCTAAACTAAAAGCAAATACATTAGGCAAAGGCCTGGATGAATAGAAAATGAAATGGAATTGCGTCATCGTTATGAGAATCAGACAGTTTTTCACGGTGGAACCAAATCTCATCTCGACACCCTTACAGAAAAAGAAAAATGAAATCATGGAGGCCAGTCCTAGGATTCCTCTCACTGCAAAAAAATAAAAAATAAATAAAATTATATGGAATGGAAGATAACATAATACTGTGTAAACATTTTAAAAATATAATGACGAAAGTAAATATTGCTAGTTGTTAAAAACAAAAGGGCCATTCCATGGTTTTTCAAAACTATTGTGTTTATTTTCTATAACTTTTACCTTAGAGTTTCATGATAACTCTTTTTTATCTTAAAAAGAAGTAAATGACCTTTAAAGAGAAAGTGTGTGTGTGTGTGTGGGGGGGGGGGGGGGGGGAGGCAGATAGTTCAGTTGTTAGAGTGCTCCCTTTGTTCCCTTAACATGTAAAAGGAATCTAGTTCAATCCTGTGTGTAGCCGAGATTTTTTTTCTGATCCCTCTGTCCACCCAGTAAGGATTGGGTAGCTGGGTCTGTTATATCTGGTGGAAAGTACTTTACTTTGCGATTGACTAGCATCCTAGCCAAGGGGTTGCAAGCAATTGTTATTGACCATTTCGTGCAATGGAAACTGGGATAAACTTTGACTCCATGGGCCTCGTGACTTTTTTTAGCCTTTAATTTTTAAAAAGTGGTTTAATTTCGTATAATCACGACATCCAAGTAACTTTCGGAAAACCTTTTTATTTTGCAGGATAGCTAAGCTGTCCTTAAAACCAAATATATAGTAATCATAAAAGGAGGAAATATTTCACACAAAAAAAAACCATCTCATAATGCAAGGATTAAACTGCATATATTAGAATTCAAGACTGGGAAGTATGGAGCCATTTCCAGCCGACCTCTTATGAGATGATATGAGAATTAAGTAAGACTTCAATAAAATCTTGAGTCTTCATTATCAAATTTATTGAGATTGAGACAGAATTAGTCGTAATGCAAAAATATTTAAAAGACATCCCTAATCATATAATGTGGTCATTTTTTCTCTCTCAAGCATTTTTATCTAACATACTTTATGGGTACAGTAGTGGAGAGTTTCTGCAGAGAGGATGGTCACATTTACATAATATCTTTTTAAAATAAAATTAAAAATTATTTGTCACATAATTCAGGTGGTCACCTTATGAAATTCATCTTGGTGTCAGAAATGCATACAAGGCGTGATTCCAAAGAATCGAAATAAAGAATGTTGATCATATTAATTATTTGATGAATTTCTATAAGCATTATGGGTAAAGTTGCAAAAGGACCGACCTACCAATATATTGCTGACAAAACTTGGCGCATCCTAGATGATCTGACATCAAAATAAATGGTTTAGATGCCACGCCAATGATGAGAGGGCCTATAAAACTTCTAGGAACAACACCAGGGAACTCCAGATGATCATACTGAAAAGCATAAAAAATCTCATTGAAATAATAAAGATTATGTGTGCTGATTCTGGCTCTTCTGCTGCTTCCGCAGCTAAAAATAAAATTGAAAAAATTTTGCTTTATATAGCGCGATATACACTAAATGTGCTCAAAGTGCTTTACAAGGGGTCCCTGGTCAACAGCAACATTTAATAAGTAGGACGGGACATGTTAGGCGATATTACAATTTTTCGGACAAAGAAAATGCTGTTAAGGGCCAGTTATTCATTTTACACATGAGTATGGTGAGAGAATGTGAGTAAAGAGCCTTTTCCAAGGACTCAACACCGAGCGTGAGGCTCAAACCCAGGACCTTCCAATCCGAAAGCGAGTGTCATACCACTAGACCACATCATGCATCTGATGATGAGTATGATGAAAATAATGATGATAACAGTAACAGGCTTGTCTACCACGAAAAAATCTTTGTACCACGAATAATTGGCTAGGTAACCAATGTTGATATAATTTACATAACTTGTTGATGAAGGAAATTTAGACGCCAGTTCCTTTCTATCGTCATAGTCATAGACACCTCATTACCACATTTTTTTGTTGATTTTTGTCATTATTATTATTATTATTATTATTATTATTATTATTATTATTGTTATTATTACTATTGTTATTATTATTATTATTATTATTATTATTATTATTATTATTATTATTATTATTATTATTATCATTATTACCATATTATTATTATTATTATTAGAATCGTCACCATCTATTATTATTATTATTATTATTATTATTATTATTATTATTATTATTATTATTATTATTATTATTATTATTGTTATTAATTATTATTATCATTATCATTATTATTATTATTATTATTATTATTTATTATGATGATTATTATTATTATTTATTAATTATTATCATTCTTCTTCTTCTTCTTCTTCTTCTTCTTCTTCTTCTTCTTCTTCTTCTTCTTCTTCTTCTTCTTCTTCTTCTTATTATTATTATTATTATTATTATTATTATTATTATTATTATTATTATTATTATTATTATCAATCTTGTCCATCACTATCCTCATCATTTTTGGAGAGTAATAATCTCCATTGTTATTGACATGTCATATTTTGTGGGTAAAAGTGTTGTCCTTATTGACAGACAACCCTTTTACTTTTACCAACAAAATCTAGAGTCACTGAAGACCAGGGGGAAGGAAGCGAAATGACTCAGAGGGAGTGGATGAGGCAAAGGAGATCATGATGATGATGATGATGATGATGATGATGATGATGATGATGATGATGATGAAGAAGAAGAGGAGGAGGAGGAGGAGGAGGAGGAGGAGGAGGAGGAGGAGGAGAAACAAAAGAAGAAAAGACGATGGAGGAGTAGAGAAGTTGGACTCCTACCCTACTCTACTCTCGTAAAGAGGATGAGGCTGAGAAGCGGGATGAGAAGAAGAAGAAAAAGAATAAGAAGCTAGAAGAAGAAGAAGGGTGAAGGAGAGGAACAATAGATCACTAAACTAGAGATCAGCGTACAAGAAGAAAGCAACAGAACCGGACCCCACGCCCACAAACTACAAACCTTCTCAATTTCCTTTCCATGATGAATAATATCGTGAATAGCTTGGATATTAAAACTTTCTTCTACTTTTGTATATGGGCAAATGGAAAGGTGAAAGAGCATGAGAATCGTTGCAACAAACTCAAGCCACATTTTCAATATTGAGAGGACAAGAAAATGGAATCATATAGGGTAAGTCTAAGCAATCAAAATGCTGTTTTGTTGTCAAAAATTGAGTACATTGAGACTCCGGAATTAAAGAGTTCGAATTAAGAGGTCTATCTCTCAACATATCACTAAGGACGCATTGAACTGTTATGTGTTTCAAAGTTGAAGATACAAGTGAATTTTCTTCCATTTCATTGGCTGAAAAACACAGGAAGTGTCTTCTGCACTTGCGCATAAGAACAACATTCTTCTCACTCAGTCAAAAGGCTGTTTTCCAGTTTCTGACAGGGGTTTTCTCGTAAAGAATCTTCAAAATGGTAATGTTCTTGTCCTAATTGACCATTAACTATAATCTATAATAAGCTGGTATATCTAATTAGATGATTCCTAACATTTGTTTTCTTCTCACCCGTGCAATGGCTCGTAAATCAAATTTCTAGCCTCACCGGCGGTAACCTCAGTAGTTTGAGTGAGGAGAGCTGTGTGACTGTTGTGAGAGAGTGAGGTTGGCGTGATTTAGATTTCAACAATAGTCCTGTTGAAATGATAATTCAACATAAGGTACATACATAGATTTGATAAATATCTAATTTTGTTGTTTGGTTGTTTCTGATGAGTTTTATTGTCTGGGCTAATAAATACAACTCTACAACTACAATACACACACAGTCGTTTTTTAGAGGGCTGCCTTAGTCTGAAGCCTAAACCCGGGATCGTAAAAATAAAAAGACCACCGAAGTGATGAAAAGGGAAAGACTTTGGATGTAAACAGTACAAACAATGGACGTTTCGTGTCAGGAAATCCATAAATTAAAGAATGTCGAAAACAAATAAAGCATTTTCCCCCATTCATTCATTTCCAGTAATGTTCTGTTTCTCTGTATACTGACCTGCCCTTAACAAGTAGTAGTAGTCCAATATGGTGGGAGGAAGTTCCAGGGGAGTGGTTGGAATTGGAATGGGTTGGAGGAAATGTGTTTGTTTGGCTGTCGAATCCTTGAGAAGAAAAGTACAATTTTCATTCATTTAAACTAAGAACAGTTTTCATTACCTTCAACAGTTTATAGCTATTAGTTTTTGTGTTACAATGCCACCTGGATATAATTGTTTTTATTACCTTTAATGACTTGTTATCTAGATGCTCTCAAGGACCAAGCCGGCCGTTGGGCCTGGCGCTGCAGCAGCAACAAAGGATACAAAAAAGAAGAAAAAGATGCCAACAGTGGAAGAGTTTCTGGATATGCGGGATTACACAGGTGCCATCACCTTATTAGAGGTATTTCATGTACTAAAGTATTTTCATTCTTGAAGAGAGTATTGACTACATATCATGAATGAAAATTACTAATTAAAATAAAGAAAGTTCTTTTTACTCATCCCGTGGGAAAATTTGTCATGAGGGTCAGCTCCAAAAACAGGCTGTGGTATCAGTCAGAGTGAGTGCATCATCCCAAGTGAAGTTTCCAGTGCATTGCTTTATTATTATTATTATTATTATTATTATTATTATTATTATTATTATTATTATTATTATTATTATTATTATTATTATTATTATTATTATTTCTATTTTTTATTTTCTTTATTATTGTTATTATTTTTTTTATTCTTATTATTGTTGTTGTTGTTTTTGTTATTATTATTTTATTATCATCATTACTATCAGTATTATTATCATCATTACAACTACTATTTTAATTACTTTTTTCCCCTTTTACAAGAGCTGTAACTTAACAATAATTGCCTATTTGGACAATAAAGATTATTATTATTATTATTATTATTATTATTATTATTATTATTATTATAATTATTATTATTATTATTATTATTATTATTATCATCCGCTTAGTCAGCTGCTTTTGATGGATACGGTGTTTGGAAGTCAAGCTCTTATCAATGGATGAAATATTTAATTTACTTTAGATCACAGGATGATAGAGCAGTATCTTGTCTAGTCTTTCATCATTCATGTAATGTAATAATTATTGCTGGTAGCTATTGTCGAGCATATTGTCAGCAATACTCATTTGTTTCATGTTGAAAGACATTAATCCAACAGGCATTTTTCTAACCTGTATGTCTAGTTTGTTTTTGTACTTTAAATTCTTTTTTCATATTGAAATTTGTCAGATGCTTCCACTTCGATTTCTTTTTTTCTTCTTTTTTTTGTTTCATCTTTCATCATTATCTGTTTCATTTTCATTTCATAGTTTAGCCGTAATTCAGGAAAGGGGAATGAGGAGACAGACATGTGGATTGCTTACTGTGCCTTTCACCTTGGTGATTACAAACGGGCTATGGAGGTAAGTAGAGTTTAAATTTATCATTTGTTTGTGATGTAGAATCAAATCTTGGCTATTGTCTGGTCTTTTGTGTTTGTTTGTTGTTTTTTTTTTTGTTGTTGTTGTTTCGGTGGGGATGGGGGAGGGGTCTTGTTTTTCAATGACTTTTATAAAATTCCACTTTTTAAAATGATATGACACAAAAATTACTAATGCTACTTTAAGTACTTAAAACAGTGCTGCTGGTTTTCCTCGGATCCACGGATATCCGCGATTTTTGTGTGAGAGGAGGAATTTCCACCTTTGAAAAAAGGCATTTTCCTCAATCAAATTTTCTGGCTGTGAGAGATTTGATGTATGGTGGAACAAACTGGTGCAGCTTCCCCACTTTCCAGAAGATAGCTAGAGTAGTTTATCATTTCAATGGCTCTAAAAGTGGGAGTTAGTGAAGTGAATATGTGACGTAAAGAAAACCATTCATAATTTTCCTCCTTTTTCCCTTTTTGTCACCATCAGCACTGTTAAAAACTTCCGTTTTACCTCATTATTTCATGAGACCTCATGTCGGTAATGAACAATTTATTTTTCTACAATTATGAATTCTGAATCCCTTAAATTAAAATCTCAAAATTGATTTTAAAGAATATAAGTGAATATGTAATTATTCAATGAAGGATTTTTAAAATAATTTTTTTTTTAATGATATTAGAATTTAAAATTGTGAAACAGATTTATATTTAATCCCTCTCCATGTTTCCACCTTGCAGACAGATAGTCTGTTGTATTTCTTGCCTCTCTGTCCACCCATCTATGATTGAGTAGCTTTTGTACCACAGTTGTAAAAAAAAAAAAAAAAAAAAAAAAAAAACAAATTCAGCTTTATATAGCGCAATGTCCACTAAATGTGCTCAAAGCGCTTTGCAAGGGGTCCCTGGTCAACAGCAACATTTAACATGTAGGACGGGACATGACGCCTGTTAGGCGATATTACAATTTTTCTGACAAAGACAACGCTGTTAACGGCCAGGTACTCATTTTACACCGAGTACGGTGAGAGAATGTGAGTAAAGAGCCTTTTCCATGGACTCAACTATGCGTCAAGCGCGAGGTCGAACCCAGGACCTTCCTATCCGAAAGCGAGTGTTATACCACTAGACCACATAGCCTCACAGTTGTTATTGTCTGTTTTAGGCCACTGAAACTCAGATAACAAATCGTCCATGGATCGTAAATTTTATGTTTGTATTGTCTTTTCCTTTAATGTTTTGTCTATTCACCTACACCACTACCACATCATCTCATTCATCTGTGGTGTTTCATTCATCCTGTTTTGTTGATAAAGGGGAAACCTGAAACGTTCATTTGATCTGTTTTTGTAATTAAATTGAAGCTTACATACAACTTCACATTATTATTTTTTAAATGTGTTGGAATAGACAGAAATCTAAAAAACTTCTACAGTTTTGACATATTGTTTTTTTCATTTCCCAATTTCTAGGAGTATGAACGTCTGACCAAAAACGAGGGAGTGAATCCTGATGTATGGCTTTACCTAGCCTGTTGTCAGTTTTTCCTGGGCATGTACCCAGAGTCCGACGAGAATGCCAAAAGGGGTAATGGTGAATACACTGGCTACGGCCAAATTTTTCAAAAAGTTTTATGAGGTTGAAAAAAAATATATATATATTTGTATCTTTTTTTTTTTTCGATTATTTGTACAGAGGAATTGGTTTTAGTTTGATCAACTCTGGAGTTTAAAGAACAAAATCTGAAAACATTTTTCTTTTACTCAACAGATGATTGATCGGTTTTCAAGTTGAAACTCCCATCAAATCTGTTTCAAATTGTTTTTAAAAGGATTTTTAAAATAAACATCTGAAGAGAAGGGTTTGGTTTTTCTCCCAAAGAAAATACAGAGTTTTTGCATGATATGACAGGTCCCTTCCTTTGTGTTCTTTTATCATTCTAACAATTCTGTGAAATATATAAGATTATATATATATATATTATATATATATATTAATTATATATATATATATATATATATATATAATATATATATATATATATATATATATATATATTATATATAATATATATATATATATATATATATATTCAGTAGAATTACTTTAAACCGAAATTTTGGGGACCTTCTAAACCATTTCGGTTTAAAGCAAGTTCCCATTTTGCAATGTTTTTCAATGGTAGTAACTTTTTAAGGAATTTGCTCATTTAATGGTATCATGGGTTTCCTGTTAAATGGAGTTGTTGAATAAATGCCGTCTTCGTAACCATTAATTTTTAATTTTTTTTGGTGTGTTTTAAAAATATTTTTGGGGATTTTCGTTTTCAATTCAAAATTGTTGAAAGAGTTGAGTTCGGAATGCCGTGTTTTTTTACATATCTCTGTCTTGATCAACTTTTTTTTCATCGACTTCACATAGTATTTTAATTTTTAAACTCCAACGTGTAAGCACAGTGCTTTCTTTTAGACATCTTTTAGTAAAATGCAAAACTAAAATAAGATCGAAAGTTCTTGTGCGATAATTGATAATGAATGACGCGCAGCTATTCAGAGGTGAAGTGAAATGGAAATGAAAAGGCGTGTCAATGCTAAGCTGTCTACTAGGCATCTCTCTTTTGTTGAAAAGCCATTAGGTTCAAAGGCCTAATTTCATAGACCCCCCCCCCCCCCCTCCTCACACACACACACTTAAACAAAGTGAAAATGAAATGGCATGTCAATGGTAAGTTGTCTAACCCCCCTTCCCCCCCCCCCCCCCTTCCTTATTCTCGTGTTTAAAATCCAGTCAGTTCCAAAGCATCAACACACGAGCGAGAACATCTCGCTTGCGTGATTCTACACCCCAACTCCTCCTCTTTCCTCATTTTTTGCCTGCCAGTCACCCGCTGTCTTCCTTTTCCAGTCTGTGCGATTGTGGTGTTGGCCGAGCCCAAGTGCAGTGTTTGCCTACCCCCCACCCCCACCCCACCCATCACCCTCATCTTATACTTACGCTCTTTGTTTAATATTGCCGGGCATTATTACGTGTGGCCACCTTCCCCAATTTTTGAAGAAAAATTGAGAGAGAATAAAGGAAGGTCTCAAATTGTTTCGGTTTAAAGAAAGTCCTTCTTAGAAGTATTTCGGTTCATCGTAAGAATTAGTACAAAGATAATGAAGAAACTAGTACAATTTATTAAATTCTTTGCGGTTTAAGGTATTTTTCGGTTTAGCTTCTTTCGGTTTAAAGTAATTTTACTGTATATATATATATATATATTATATATATATATATATATATATATATATATATATATAGACTGTGAACTGAGAAAAGATTGATAGAAATTTTAAGAATAATTGTCAGAAGGAAACGGATTTAGAAAAAAAATTAGGCTGCCAATATTCTAGGCATTTTCCAATAATATGCCGTCAACTTTATATCAGTTGCATAAGTCTTTATAAACTTTACACACAAAAAGAAAATAAAGAAAACAGAGCTGCAATGGTTTCTTCACAGTTCTAGCAATTTTTCTAGACCTGGCTTCTGATGCATTTAAGCATACATTTTTATGGAGTAAACTGATTGTGAAACACCTGACTTTCAAATCATCTTATAAATTTGTTTCAGCTCCCAAAGGCAGACTTCAGAATCGTCTCCAGTTTCACCTTTCACACAAGTTTGGAGATGAGAGGCGTCTGATGACATTCCACCAGAACCTGCAAGACATCATCGAGGATCAGCTGTCCCTGGCATCCATTCATTATTTACGCAGCCACTACCAGGAAGCTATTGACATCTACAAACGGATTCTACTGGACAACAGGTACCGTAACTCCTCATTGCCAAAATGAATAATTTGAATGTAAAATCTGATAAGTATTTAATTTTTCTTGAAAACCTGAGATTCGCACATTTGGAGATAATGTTGTAAAGCTCGTTTATAAAATGTTGCTGGAGAGACAGTTAAAATTTATGAAATGTTAATTTGATTCCATAAGTGGAGAAGAATGTCGTGTTTTGTAATTCATTCTCTGCCCTACATGTCCAAAGTAACTAAGCATTGTCCATTGAGTGTCATAAGCCATACATTATTTTTAAAAACAACATACTGGGTGGGGATCCTGACCTCCCATAGTGGACAGGGAGGTACATGCTGTGTCTTCTATCCCCCCAACCCGTTTTCCAATTATTTCCTGTCATTGTCTTGGAATGAGATTACTTGGTTTTGTCCTGGCCCTGGCCGGAGTTCCTTGGCTGGGAGGGAAACAGTCGAATGTATAGTTATAGTTTTGGGAGATGATATTTTTTTCCTTGTAAATCATCTCTCTGTTGTGCATTGTATTATGTTTAGTTTACATATTATATTATATGATTTGTGAACATTTGAGTGTATTACTCTTAGTTGGGACCTGTGCTTGTGTCTGGATGAGACTTTTAGGTGATCTCAAACCAAGTACTTTGACGGTGTGCTCTTGGAATCTACATCTGTTCGCTATTTGAACCAATTCCCCTTTGTCTCACCTTTTCTTTTGTGCTTTAATTGTAATTCTAGAACTTTTTACTACCCCATTTTCTTCCTTTTTACTGGCGCTGATATGACCTTAATGTGTTGCAAACGCCGTAAAACATAAAAACAAACAAAAAAACAACATATTTAATGTTTTATATGCCTTAACACCATTTTACTGGTTTTTATAGATATCCCTTGACATTGACATTCGTATTTCACGCAATCCCCACATATTTCTTTCCCCAGGGACTACCTAGCCTTAAATGTTTACGTGGCCCTGTGTTATTACAAGCTAGATTACTATGATGTGTCTCAGGTAAGCTTTTAAAAATCTTTTTCTGGTTGGCTAAATGGCTGTGTTAAGATGTAGAAATGTTATAATAGATATAAATAGTTGGTGATTTTTCAATATATGATCCACCCATTTCATATTGTTTCCAAAAAAATTTTTTCTATTTCATGTTTTAGAGACTCCATCAGAGAATTTGGACCATTTTTTTCTGAAAATGGCAGTTTTTACGCTATGCGAATTAGATAAGTAATGTCAAATAGAAATCACCTCCACGAATTTCACGTCTTTATGTCCATTTATTTCAATTTCAGTAAGATTAATGTGTACAATCTTTTCTTGCAATATGATGATGACATTTAATATCTTAACTCTCTCCTTACCAGCCATTTTTAGAATTTCGCCCCAAACCTCACACCCACCCAACACAAAAATAGACTGTTCTTACTCAAACAAAAAAGTAACAGGTGCTTTCTATACAGAATGTTGTTCAGCAAAATGAGCTCTGCAACACAATATTTAGTATTTATAGCTGTAATCAAAGGATTTCTTTAAATTTTGTGATGTACAAGGGGAATTATAATGAGAAAATTGTCGGTTGCATCGTAACGAATGTGACGATTTTCCTATGGGTGGTAAGGAGAGGGTTAAAGAGTGATTCTGTACAATGTCAATTGAGATTTACATGTTTTAATTCTACCACTATGTTTGTGAACCATTTTAGATAGGTGTGACTAAATGCTGTAAAATATTGGGTTCAAATTGCACTCATTGTATGACTATCAGTATCATTTGACTCTCTCTTAAGGTAGGATAAGGTACCAAATTTTCAATCCATTCCACAACAGAACTTTTATGTGATGAAAAAAATCATGAAAGATAGGTTACTGCACAATTAATAATACAGTCATTTGATTCATGTCATGGGTGCCTGCAGGAAGAAGTGCTGAAACCCGAAACTAAAATCTCGACACTTTGCCAAACCTGAAAATGTTCCTACTGAAAATGCGGCCTAAACTTTACTCTTATTTCATCACCGTTTTAATACCATTATTAAATGATTACACAGCAAATATATTGAAAAAAAAAAACAAACAATGCTAACAACAATGAAACCGGAGGTATTTGACTTCGAGATAACGCGAAACCGGAATTCCGGCATGAACCGGAAAACTGGCACCCATGATTCATGTGTTAATATTTTTGTGTACTGAAATCTTTAAAATGCCTGATTGCCCATTTGCAGGAAGTTCTAGCAGTTTACCTCCAACAGTTCCAAGACAGTGCTGTGGCATTGAACCTCAAGGCTTGTAACCATTTTAGACTGTACAATGGAAAGGCTGCTGAGGTAAGGGAGATAATCATATTTTTTAATTTTTTTTGGTATGATGCTCAATATCGAATAATGGGGAGAAAAAAATTGAAAGGTTAGAAAAGGGGAAAAGAATAATTACAAAACAAAACAATCAGTGCTAATGTATTGCACGGCTCCTTTTTATTAGTTATTGATATCAGATAGTGCAAAACAAAAATGTGAATATATCATCTCAGTAAAATGTCTTGTACATAAGATTTCAAATCCTCCCAAGCTTTGATTAATTGGAAAAGTAGGATTAAAAGTAAACATACCGTACGATTCTCTACAACCCCAGTTATTCATAGGATGATGAGTTGTGTTGGGTGCTATTCTGATATTTTTTTCTTGTTGATTACAATTTGGGGAAAGATAGAATACGATGGATATTGCTTTAAAATTATTATTTATACTAAATTGCATTTAACTTATTTTATTCACTAACAAGAGATGAAGTGAATAGAAAAGTGCCTGAAGACAAGAGAGAATGAAAATTATTTGCGGCGGTGATGGGGTTTGAACCTGCTACCTTATTGGTACGACAACTCCGCCTGGCGGTGAGAGCGTGACTCTACCATATGAGCTATCCACGAATCCAAAAAAATTAGTATCAAACTCAGGTCATTCATTACTAGAGCTCTCTCTCACCGACTACTTTATTCACTGTTGCATGATCCGTGCTATTCAACAAGTTTTAATGTAATTTTCTTCCAGACGGAATTGAAAGCCCTTCAGGAAATGGCGTCGCCATCTTTCCAGTTTGCACAAGATCTCATCAAACACAATTTGGTACGTATTTGTTATCATTTAATTGATAGAGCGAATTTTCTAACTTAAAGGGAGAAAAGAAAAGAAAAAGGATGAAGGGCTTTGGGATTTTATATGTACCTCTGTACTGATTTTTTTCAAGGATATGGTCTCTATGTTTTGATTTTAGGCAATGGGGTTCCAAAAAAAATGTTAGAATTGATCTTTAGTTGAAAGAATAGATGTCATCCTCTCCATTTGATCATAAAACCAAATTGTCTGTGATTGATGTGTCAATGCCGTGTGTTATTGATGTTTTATGAAGATACCATTAACCAAACTGTTTGAGCATTATTTACCTCACATGAATTGCCTTTTATTTGGACAATAAAGATAATATTATTATTATTATTATTATTATTATTATTATTATTATTATTATTATTATTATTATTATTATTATTATTATTATTATTATTATTATTATTATTATTATCTGTCATTTTAGTTAAGTGTCTAAAAGTTATTTCTTCAATGGTTTTAATTTTTAAAAATTGTTAATTAATATTTTTTCTCACCGATATTCTTCTTTCTTTCAGGTTGTGTTTCGAAGCGGTGAAGGCTCCCTGCAGGTGTTACCTCCCCTGATTGACGTCATTCCAGAGGCCAGACTCAACCTGGTCATCTATTTCCTCAAACAAGGTATGGTATGGCTGTCATCTGCATTTTTTGCCTAATTGGAACCTAAAATTTGCCAAAATTTGCACAAAAAAAACCCCCAAAATTTGCCAAGAAATTTGCCAAAAAAAAAACAAAAGTTGCCAGCAAATTTGCCGCACTTTGGGTCCTTATTTGAAGATTTTTTTGACGAAACGATCCATGACTGAAGTTGGAAGTGTAGGTGACTCGATTTATTTGACTTGAGAAATGAAATTACTGTGAATAGCATTGTTACAAAGATTTTAAAGGATTATTATCCGTAGAGAGTAGCTTCCCTTGGTTTGGGCCCAGGCAAAGCTGCAACATTTCTCAAGTTTCGCCCTTTTTTTTTTTCGTTATTTTGTTTTCGCTTCTTTTATTTTCCCAAAATTTGCCACGCAATTTGCCAATTTTCCCAAAATTTGCCACGATTTGCGAATTTTGGGAAATTTGCCAAAATTTGCGGATTGCCCTGATATTTGAGGCCGCAAACAATGCAGATGACAGGTATGGATCTTGTTTTGGTTTGACCTTTACAAGTTACATACAGATGGCCATTTTCCTGATGCTTGAACCAAGAGTCTTGCAAGTGCTGATGAATAAGATCTGTTATCTCCCATCTCAAGACATAGTTGAGTCCTTGGAAAAAGCTCTTTACTCACATTCTCTCATCGTACTCAGATGTAAAATGAGTACCTGGTCGTTAACCGCGTTGTCTCTTGTCAGAAAAAAAATTGTAATATCGCCGAACAAGCATCATGTCTCGTTCTACATGTTACATGTTGTTGTTGGTCAGGGACCCTTGGAAAGCGCTTTGAGCATGTTTAGTGGATATTGCTCTATATAAAAGCTCAATCTCAAGACTCATAACACTCATTCAAACAAATGACTAATTTCATAATGATGATATTTTGTCATGCATGTCTTCTCAATTGTATTTATCAACAAAAAAAAAAAGAGCTTTATATAGCGCAATATCCACTAAATGTGCTCAAAGCGCTTTACAAGGGGTCCCTGGCCAACAGCAACATTTAACATGTAGGACGGGACATGACGCCTGTTAGGCGATATTACAATTTTTCAGACAAAAACAACGCTGTTAATGGCCAGGTGCTCATTTTATACCTGAGTACGGTGAGAGAAAGTGAGTAAAGAGCCTTTTCCAAAGACTCAACTATGCGCGAGGCTCGACCCCGGAAGCATTCGATCCGAAAGCGAGTGTCATACCACTAGACCACATAGCCGCAGCAAAAGCTTGGTAGTTGTTATGTAATGGGAACGTCTCCAAATAAATAATGTTTTTTTTGGGACCTTTAACATTAAGGACCAATATTAAAAGAAAGATATCTCATTTGAGGAATGACTATTGATGGAATAACTTCTTCTTCTTCATCAAGTACCAATTCTGTGTCAGACATCGGTGATCATGGTACGCCATTCATCTCTCTGATCAGATAACCTCTAAAACTAATATTACTCTTCTCGTTCTTTGTCACCCAGCTGTTCAAACTATTCAAATATGTTTTTCTTGATCTACCTTTACTCCTTTTACCTTCTATCTTTCCCGTGAGAGCAAGATGTTCAATACATTTATGTCAATTTAGGTGCCCTAAAAATTGCATTTGTCTTTTTCTTATTGTACGAATTAATAACCTTTTAGTTTCAGCTTGATCTAATACCTATAGACGGTAAATATCGTGGTGTTTATCACCTCATATTAACACCTCTCCTTCTCCCTGTCAACTCTTGCAGACGACATTCCAGAGGCCTATAACCTGATCAAGGACTTGGAACCCACGACTCCCCAGGAATACATCTTGAAAGGAGTTGTCAACGCAGCTCTGGGCCAGGAACAGGGATCTGTAAGGCTTTTATATCGGAATAGGAAAATAATAATAATAATAATAATAATCTTTATTGTGCAAATAGGTAATTATTGTTAGGTTACAGCTCTTGTAAGAGGGGAAAAATGTAATTGAAATAGTAGTAATAATGATGATAATAATACTGATAGTAATGATGATAATACTAAAATAATAATAATAATAATAATAATAATAATAATAATAATAATAATAATAATAATCATAATAATAATGATAACAATATTAATAATAATAATAATAACAATAATAATAATAATAATAATAAATAATAATAATAATAATAATGAGAAGAAGAATAAGAAGTATGATAATAATAATAATAATAATAATCTCTCTCTCTCTCTCTCTCTCTCTCTCTCTCTCTCTCTCTCTCTCTCTCTCTCTCTCTCTCTCTCTCTCTCTCTCACTCTCTCTCTCTCTCTCTCTCTCTCTCTCTCACTCTCTCCTTCTGTCTATCCTAAAGTATGATATTATGTCAAAATATGGAAGGATTATTTTTTTTCTTTTTTCCATTATACCACCCACTTTTCCTTTTGGTTACTCTTTGTATTATAAATATAAGTATGAGCAAAACTATCATTTAATTTCATAACATTCCCCAAATAGCAGATTTACAAAAGTGTGATGGAATATGTTTCCAACTTTGTAAGTTCGTGAAAATAACATGCTGAAATCAATAAAACTACACATGCCCAAATATTGACAATTAAATAATGTATTCTTGTAACTGAATTTTACAGAAAAGAATTAAAGGGCTATTTGTGTCGTAAAAAAAAAAGAGAGTGAAAATATTATGTTTGAGGGGAATTAGATTGAGAGTGAAAAATAGAATTTGATTTCATGAGCTTATATTTGTTGATATTTTGTTGTAAGAATAATTGATATCAGTAATGTTTGATTATATCTGCTAATTTAAACATCCTAAGGGAACCCCCAAAATCGTTAGTTTTTCATGAGAAATCCTTTGACCACCATGCCCCCCCCCCCCCCCCATAGAACTCCATAGTGAAAATCCATTTATCTTTAGAAAACGGTTAAAAACTGAGCTTTCTGTAGGGCATATAATTTGGATTCTTATTATGTATTTTATTAAAATATATTATGTTATCGAATTTGTGTGGTTTTTAACATGCCAGTTCTACATTTGTGTATGATACATGCTACATTTGTGTATGATACATGCTGTGTTGATGTAAAGCGCCAGTGAGCAATTCTAAATTGGAACTAGGCGCTATATAAATTCATTATATATTATATATTATATTATATTGTATGTCTTACTTCTTCCAGAGAGAACACATGAAGATAGCCCAGCAGTACTTCCAGCTAGTTGGTGGGTCGGCAAGCGAGTGCGGTAAGTTATATAAAATTATGTATCCTGTGTTTAATTTATCCTCACAATTTATTGAATTTAAAGGGATGAAACCATGACGTAACTCTAGTCGGCCATGGATGAAACCCATAGATTTCATCATTCTCGAAATACGTTTGATTTGATGGCTGATGACAGGTTAACCAATCCATTGCTGGGAGGGGGGGGGGGGGGGGGGGGGGGGGGAGATTCAAACTTTATATATATATATATATATATATTTTTTTTTTTTTTTTTAATTTATTTATTATTATTATTATTTTTATTTATTTTTTTATTTTTTTTTATTTTATTTATTTATTTATTTTTTTTTTTTTTTTTTTTTTTGGTTTCTTTTTGTTGAGTCTGTACAATGTATAAGATGAGGAACCAAAGAAAAGATTGGGTTAAGGAAGTTGGTATCAAATGCAGGCTAGTTTATTCTGCTACGACTATGAGTGTGTTTTTGTATTTAGTTTTTGACAAGATATCTAGATAGTACCTTTTCAGTTGATTATTATAGTTTCCTCCTTTTTCTTTATCTCTTTCTTCTGTCTCCTACATTTAAAAAAAAAAAAAGGTTTTACGTATGTTGGACAGTGGAAGGTAATAAGTTGTGTCTAACTCTGTCATCAATTTGTTGTTCAGAGACGTTTCACTCCACTATGGTTTACGAAAGCCTTAGATAATAACGGTTGGTAAACAATCCTCTATCCTCAGACACAATCCCAGGCAGACAGTGTATGGCCTCCTGTTTCTTCCTACTCAAACAGTTCGAAGACGTCCTCATTTATCTAAACTCTGTCAAGGTACGAACTTTATGCCAATCAGTGGATGATATATTGTTTTATTTTATTTTTTGTTTTGTTTTTTAGATAATTAATTTACCTGTTTTGTTAATCATAAAATATTTTTTTTGTTTTTGTCTTTTGTTGTTTTTTTGTTTTGTTTTATTGTTGTTTTGTTTTTTTAAATGTTAAAATATTTTTTTAATGAAATGGTTTAACCCCCTCCTTACCACCCATAGTAAAATCGTCACATTCGTTATGATGCAGCCAACTATTTTCTCATTCTAATTTCTTTTGTACATCATAATATTTGAACAAAAATGTTTGCTATAGTTAAAGTATATTAACACTGTGTTGAAGAGCTCGTTTAGCAAAAGAAAAAAAAATGTATAGCAAGAACTAACAGCTTTTGTATTTGAGTGAAATAAATCTATGTTTGTATAGGTTGGGTGTGAAGTTTTGGGGAAAATCCGGAAAATGGCCGGTAAGGAGAGTAGCAGTGCTCATTCGAGTCTGCCAGATGATCGCTTTGGTCTTGTGATGTGTTGCGATGTCTGATAGGTTGAATAAGAGCTATGAATATAAAACTTCTTTGTTTTTTTCGTAATGAATCCATGAATTCTGTGCTTTAAGAGATACAACGTTAAAATGTAGTTCTCTATGTTTCGTGCGTGATGAGCTGTTTGTCTATATTGTTTTATGTTAGAAGTTGGTGTAAGCTTTGATTGAGAGAATGATAATTTGAATATGGTATTTTCTATCAATATAATCTGTCTTTGTGACAAGAGATCTTTTACTTTTGTGTATTTGTTTAATTTTGTTTTGATTTGATGTTTGTTTTTTGTTTTTTCGATGTCCCATTTGTATGTGCGTGTGTGTGCTCACGTTTGTTGTAGTTGTGGTAGTTTCTTTTATTTATTTTTTTATTTTATTTTTTTTTTGTTTGACATAGATAATAAATCCCCCATTGGTAAATACGTTTATCCCCATTATTTGATTTGTGTTTTTCAGAGCTATTTCTACAACGATGACCTTTTCAATTTCAACTATGCCCAGGCTAAGGCTGCTGTGGGAAATTTCAAGGAAGCAGAAGAGGTATTTTTCCACTTTGTTTAGTCGGCTACGTGGTCTAGTGGTATGACACTCGCTTTCGGATCGGAAGGTCCTGGGTTCGAGCCTCGTGCTCGGCGCATAGTTGAGTCCTTGGAAAAGGCTCTTTACTCACATTCTCTCACCTTACTCAGGTGTAAAATGAGTACCTGGCCGTTAACAGCGTTGTCTTTGTGTAATATCGCCGAACAGGCGTCATGTCCCATCCTACATGTTTAATGTTGCTGTTGACCGGGGACCCCTTGTAAAGCGCTTTGAGCACATTTAGTGGATATTGTGATATATAAAGCTCAATTTAATTTAATTTAGTCAAATCTTGCTTTGCATATTCAAAAAGCTATCCGCACTGGAGCTTGAACTTGTGCATTTGATAAAAATGATATGACTGTGAAATAATATGCTTACTGAATAAGCCATAGAAGACCATTTTGCTCTTTATTTAGGGTTCATTAGAAATATTAACTATGATGAAAAAAAATATAATTTGATGTCAGTTCACGTTTTTCTCTCTTTTCTCTTTGGCAGATTTTCCAGCTCATTCAAAACGAAAAGTTGAAAAATGATTACACCTACCTGAGTTGGTTGGCACGAACATGTAAGAATTAAGATTGTTTTATTATTTTATCCAGATTCAGATGATTTTATTTTTTACTTGTATTTTGGATTGACCCAGGCCCTGCTGAAGTCCTTTTCTGAGATATGACAGTATCGCCCTGAGGAGCAGCGTGGCTCGCAGTACGGTCTTTGCTTTGTACCCAAAAGGTACCGAGTTCGATCGCCCGCCGCTGAACTGTGTGGCCTTGAGCAGGTCACCTCGCCCTAACTCAATTTGCAGCTCTGCACTGCAGCTGACACCTGGGATATTCCAATCTTCCCTTGGAATAGACCCTAAAGACAAATTTCCCCTATGGAATGAATAAAGGGGATTAATTTTTTTTTTAATTTTTTTTTTTAAAAAGTCATTTGACTACAGTGACTTCCTTTTGATGAGCTCCCTGTGTGAGACTTCAATTGGCCTCAGGCCAGACACAGTGGTAGATTACTGTATGGATCTATTTTTGTCATTTCCCTCTGTCTTACGTTTCATTAGTCGCCTGTGAAACAAGACTGTTGCTGGAAAGTTGCTAATGCTTTGAAATTTTTAGTACAAACATAACCGAACCTGAAATGTCCACCCGTTTTCCAGTGTTGTAGACTGCCATTATTCATTATTTTAAAAAGGCTTTCCAAGCTTTAAGCTGCAACGTTTGCATCGGTGTCTAGTTGTCATTTTATTCATCCTATATTTTTATTTCTCTCTATTAGACATCATGAACACAAAGGCAAGACTAGCATGGGAATTGTATTTGAAAATGGAGACATCTGGCGAGTCATTCAGTCTCTTACAGCTCATCGCCAATGATTGCTACAAGGTAATTGTGTGTTTTTTTGTTTTTTTTTTATGATTTGAAAGGGTAGATGAATTCAGATTGAATATTATTATTTTATTTAACGTCCTAATAAAAATGATAGCCACTTTTTTTCTAAACCATCAGTGCCATGATTGATGGTTAAAGTTCACAGATATCATAGAGGTATTTACTGTTATTTACAAACAAAGAATTGCTAGGTAATTATTAAAAACTTAGAATTTCCAAACAAATAATATTTCGATACAAAATAAATCGTGTGTGTGTGTGTGTGTGTGTGTGTGTGTGTGTGTGTGTGTGTGTGTGTGTGTGTGTGTGTGTGTGTGTGAAGTTAGCCTGCATACGCAGACCATTCTGCTGAGTAAATGTTTTCATAGTGATCTGATCAGCAAGTGGTTATGATAGTCCCCCTACATAGGTCTGTTGTTTGATGGTTGTTATATCTCATCATCATCATCATCATCATCATCATCATCAAGCGATTGCCAGAGTTTTATGTTCTCTTTGCAAGAAAATTTGACACCTGATTAGATGAGTAAGAAATGGCATTTTTCAGACATGGAATGAGATTAAAAAGTTAGCTCAGGATAGAGAGGGATGGAAACTGTTTGTCTGTGGCCTTTACTCTGACCCAGGGTGAAAAGGCAATGATGATGATGATGATTATATTATTTTTTTTTAAACATGATTTTTATCCCCCTGCCTGTCAGATGGGCCAGTTCTACTATGCAGCCAAAGCCTTTGACGTGTTGGAGCGTCTCGACCCCAACCCAGAATACTGGGAAGGAAAACGGGGTGCCTGCGTTGGTGTCTTTCAACTCATCATTGCTGGACACGAACAGAGGTGGGTAGAATGTACAACAAAACTGTTATCTCTACTCGCCACAAATAAAGTATTGTTATGTGGTGTGTATATTGACAGTGTTATTATTTAACCACCGCCAATCCCCTACTCATTTGGCATGCCTCTGTGCAGTGTAAATAGCACATGTTAACAACACATGCCAGATGTTGCTTTGCATCAGGATTATGTGCATTCATGTTTTTTGTGTCTCCTATAAAATTTTTGTCAAAACTAGTTACAAAGTGAGAAGACAAATTATCTCTTTCTTACCTCTGGGAAATTTATAAAGAGGGGGGGGGGGGGGGGGGGGGAGGGTTGCGTTTCACTTGAGTGTAGGGAAATCCAAATCATGTTAAATTATTACCCTCTGCACTATTCCCCATGCCACTAATTGAATTATGGGGAGAATGTACTGTCAAATCGATATTTTGTTTATAATTTTAATGATTACTTTTTATAATTCCTGGTCCCAAATGTGGCTTATCACAAAGTTTTGCTTTATCTTTATCATTATCCTTTATCTTTCTCTCCATTTTGCTTTATTTCTTGTTTCGTCTCAATTTTATTATTATTTTTTAAATTTCTTGTTTATGGTTATGGTCATATCGTCGCCTTCCAGAGAGACCCTTCGCGACGTCATCAACATGTTGAGGAACACCAGCAACCCCCAGGTGGAGTACATCATAAGGACGATGAAGAAATGGGCCAAGGAGAACATGGTGGCCGTACCTTAATCACAACAACATAACTTTGCATAGCACAATGACTATAGTCGAATGCTTGATACCGTGTCATCTTGACATTTTAATCCTGGGTGCCAGCTTAATATTATTGAATTAAATTTAGCTTTAAATAGCATGATGTGCTCAAAGCGCTTTACAAGGGGTCCCTGACCAACAGCAACATGTAGCATGTAGAACGAAACATGATGCCTATTATGCGATATTTCAATTTTTTTCCGACAGAGACAATGCTGTTAACAGCCAAGTACTCATTTTACACGATATCTTGGTCAAATGTTTAGATTTTGTTGTTTTGATTTCTGACATAAGTAGATGAAAAATTGATTTTCTTTATCTGTATTGACTAAATGGTGTCAATAATGGGATACTGTGTTATGGATTCACTACTCCACTTTAATATCACAGGTTTTTACGAATGATTTGAGCAATTAAACCACAACACAATATCTGGAAAAATAGGTGACAAGACAATTTATATAGCCATGAAGACAATATCATCTTGTCAACTTTAACATTCTGACATAAACCGTACCCGGTACTTTCCTGCATTTTTTTTTTACTAAATATACAAAGCATTAATTAAACAAATGACAAGACAACAACTGTTAGGTTGGCACCCAGGATTATGATTGATATGGTGATTTTTATGCTTTTTAAAATTTATATGAAAAACAGTTCTCGCTGTTGAAATTACTTTTTTTTTTTAACAAAAAGAATGGGATGGGTTGTCATGAGAAAGTGTTTTGACATTGGAAAAGAAAAGATTTTTTTTTTTCTTCATGTGTGTTGTATGGTTGTACATCAGTGTATGTGTTCGCATATTAATATATATGTGTGTGTGCATGTTTGATCAAATGGTTTTGTTGCGACTTAGTGTGTAATTCAATTTTAACTCGACACTTGCAAGTCCCCAATGGAAAATTCATTTGACCCTCATCTGTGATATTTTAAGTGAGACTTTAGACAAGTCTACACTTCGGTCACCAAATCGAGTGACAATTCCGTCCAACATTATCTTATAACATTCCTCTACCCTCTACCCATCTTACACAAAAACAATGTTGACTTTTTTTGTGTCGCTGCACACTGAGAAAAATACCTTTTTTTTCTTCTTCATCAGAAATGTTTTGACTTTAGATTTAGACTAACCCTCAACTGCGATTTAGAAGTCTCAGATTTAATCATTTTTACAAGACGAGAATCAAATAAAGGATTTTTTTAAAATGTATTTTTATCAGTGTACAGCAATTTTGTACTTGGTATTATTGACGTCCATATTTATTATTATTTGGATGTTTTGGTCCAAAGTGTATAGATATCTTAAGTATGGTTATTTTAAAGCTGAAGTTAACATTTCTATAATGATGTTTGAATAAAAATGATGTTAATGTGAAACAATTGGATAATTTGTTTTTCCTTGATCCCTGTTGGGGAAACGGGGGGGGGGGGGGGGGGGTGTCTTTACTTTCCCATGTGGCTGGAAGCCGGTCATAGATCTTAAATACATTCTGACGGAATTTTGATCGAAATGTGCTCAAAGCACTTTACAAGGGGTCCCTGGTTAACAGCAACATTTAACATGTAGCACGGGATGACGCCTGTTTTGCGATATTACAATTTTTCAGACACAGACAACGCTGTTCACGGCCAGGTACTAATTTTATACCCGAGTACGGTGAGAGAATGTGAGTAAAGAGGCTCGAACCCAGGACCTTCCGATCCACAGCCACACGAAAAACAGATACAGGGGGATAGAAGACACAGCAAGTACCTCCCTGCCCGCTATGTAAGGCGAGATAAATGAAACACTGACATTCAGTTATTTTTATCAAATTTGGAATTTTTATTCAATTCAACAAGGGAATCTGCATTAATCTTCAACAAGTGAAAATAACAACAAAGACATAGATAACCACTTTGACAGAAATATCCACTTTTCAACGCCATTATAACCACTTTGACAGAAATATCCACTTTTCAACGCCATCTACACAATATAAATAACCTTTACTATTCTTTAACAAATTTTCGCAATACATTACAACAGATGCCGAACAAATTACATCCATTATTTTATTCAAATATAGAGTAACATAAAAATCATAAGTACAAAATAAACCATTATTTGATTTGATCTAAATAATGCATATATATAAACATACGTATTTACACGAACTATTTTTGATTTGGTAACTATTTGTTAAGTATTGCACATTTCTGATAATAATTTATCTAACTTTTCAACGTATTACACACTTTAACCAAAATAAAAAAAAAAATGCAATGTGATCTGCCCTTAAATGACAAAATATTTTTCCTTTTAACTCTTGGTCGGATGGACAACTTTTACAAGAATTTTCAATCAATTAACTCTCTCCTTACCAGCCATTTTCAGGATTTTCCCCAAAACTTCACACCAACCTGACACAAAAATAGATTTTTTATCACTCAAACACAATAGCAGTAAAGTTCTTGCGATACATAATTTCTTTAGCAAAACATGCTCTACAACACACTCTGTTCATTTTCTTTAAATGTTATGATTTACAAAAGAAATTTTAATAAGAAAAATGTTGGTTGTATCGTAACGAACGTGACGGTTTTCCTGTAGTTGGTAAGGAGAGGGTTAAGGAGTGTCAATAGCTCAATTAGTAGTGTACTCGCTTCACACGTAAAGGGGCAGATCGATCCTGACTGAGGTCAAGGTTGTAGTTTTTATTTATGCCCACTCCCCTCCGACCCCATGTCCATCCAGTAGTGATTGGGTGGCCAGGTCAGGTTAGATCTGGCAGAAAATACTTTGCAATAGACTAGCCTCCTATCCAGAGGGTAGCAAGCAAGCTTTATCATCCATTTCATTTTAAAGAATCTGGGATAAACGACTCCCCGGACCTACTGGCTCCGAAGGACTGTTTTCAATGGATTAAGACGACGCTCCTTTCCAGTCAGTATGACTCCAGATTGTCATCTCGAAAAAGTTGCAGAATTGAAACTTTTTGGCGACTGAAGGTTCATTCATATCAACCGATTGATTTTTCAGGTAAAAATTCATTGACCAAAATGAAAAATAAAACTGCGTTTTGTAAGTGAATGGCAGTAGCAGTGGTATCACTGGTCCACACTATACTACAATATTACAAATTAAAACCAAAAAAAAAAAAAAACAATTTTCTATGGTTGCTAGCTATGTATATATTACCAAATATGACCATGATATGATGTAACTGGGGAAAACCTCAAGTTTTTATATTAAAATGATAAAGGATTTTTTTTTCTTTAAAAAAAAAAAGATAAATATATGTATACATTTACAAAGTGCATTTCGATGATTTCAAATTGTGCTGCGCAGTGTTTTGCCATGGCACCCCAGCAGAACCCAATTTCCAATTGATAGAGCAAGTTCCCATAAATAAATAGTGTGCGCTTGGCTAAGAAGTTCACAACATTGCCATCCGGGAGTATAAGGGACCAACACACAAAACTTTGTGTAACCATGAACATTTATAGTCTGGTTAATACAGTTTAGTGAGAATTACTCATAAACGTGGATGGCAAAAAATAATAACAAAGACCTGAATGACGTAATCTTCGATCTATCTATATAGTTCAGTTGATAGAGCAAGCAAGTTAGTTTTGTTTTTTTTTGTTGTTTTTTATTCTGAAGTCTCCTACTACCCAGTTGTGATTGAGTTGTTGGGTGTTGATGTTAGATCTAGCTAAAAATATGTAATAGACGAGCGTCCTGTCCAAAGGATAGAAAAAAAAATGCGTAATACCACAGATACCAGATAGGATAAGATTCAGCTCCACGTGACTTACGGCTGTGAAAGCCAAATTTATTTCACATAAATCCGACACTGGCCACAGTCAGATGTTTAATTATACCTAATCAAATATCCTAGTATTTTTTCCATTAAGTTTAAATGGAGGTAAGAGTGACATGGGTCAATGAAGCAGGCATAATAATAAATAAAACAATACAACAACAAAAAACTGTATGGTTTTTTTAAATATAATTCTATTTTTCAACCAATGCTGTTATTCAATTACATAATAAACAAAAAATGAATATAACAACTTAGAATCGTATATTCAATTACATCTTGGCTTATTGAGGTAGATAATTATTAATGTTTTTGCCAAAACGACCAAAACAAAACAAAAACAAAAACAAACAAAAGAATAAAGTGAAATTTTTGGGTTCCATAATGAAAATTATATGATATCCAAAATTATACTTTAATTAATATCCAAATAAAGCATAAAGTTGCCAGTGCTAATTCACTTAACTCATTCAAGAACAGACTGGATAGCTATTGGAAAAACCAAGAAATCTTCTATGATTACAAGGCTAGCATCACATTCTGTCTTCACGGTAATCTGCAACCGGAAGAAACAAAGATGACACCTGAGTCCAGCGAAGAGGATCATTGAGATCTCTAAGTAAATAAAGCATACGTGAAATAAAAAATA
The DNA here is from genome assembly GCF_034508935.2 of Berghia stephanieae. Classification (NCBI taxonomy): domain Eukaryota; kingdom Metazoa; phylum Mollusca; class Gastropoda; order Nudibranchia; family Aeolidiidae; genus Berghia; species Berghia stephanieae. The sequence goes on along the minus strand of NC_088364.1, from coordinate 76,771,902 downwards.
AATAAAAATTAGTGAGACCGTGTTCTGAGTTGTATTATGTTTGCCTGCCACTCCAAGCCCCACCTCAAAATACATAATGTGTTGTCGACTTGTCGACATGACACGTCGTCGATGCCAATACTGATACCTGAACTCATTAACAGCTCTCAGCCATGGCAACTACAGGGAGATCATGACGATTACTATAGCAAAGTGGCATTTGGCTCTAGATGATCGTGAAATGAAGGATAGGACGGTTTGATTGGACTCAACGACTTGATAGTTAAGATATCGGTGGGAAAAGGGAGTAAAACAAAGTTGTTACGGTAGCTTGTATGTTTGTTTTTAAGGGGTTTTGTAATGCTAGACACATTTTAAAATCATTTCTGTATCAGGAAAAGAAATGTGAAATTTTAATTTTTATCATTTTAAGACACTTAATCTTTTGCCCTAAATAAAACATGTAAAAACTCAAATGTTTCAATACATTAAAAAAATGTTACCATTTAAACCACCCTGACATAATAGCCTACTGTTATTTGTCCGTTTCCGAAGCTCTTTCATATTCATTTTTGTTTTATCCTTTTACATTCTGTTGTGATGTAGCTTTGTTCGTGCGCTTCGCTTTGTTATTATTTTCAACGCTTTGTTATGCTATGTCTGCTATATCTGTTTTCGTAACTGATTGCTTTTCTGCTTGTGTTGCAGATCATCATGCTTCCTGTCGTACCTCTTTTGAATGTTGAATAAAGCCTAGACTTGGGTTTAAACTAAAGACAGACTCTTCTACACTCACTTCACATTCAACAACATCCACTACTCTGGTATTTACACTATAATAATAATAATACATACTTTGTCATGGTACCTCTGCTTTCAATACGTGTTAATCTCATAAAATGGAAATGGCTGTTAGTTGCTTGGGGAGGGGAGGGGAGGGGGGGGGGAGATTATAATTCAAATAACATCTGATATGATACGGCGTGAAAAATAAGTCTGAAAGTCATAAAAAAATATCTATATGGAATGATAATGGTATGTGGTTTATAATGGACAGAGTATTATTCTTTTATTGCAGGAGAGTTAAGTAGCTTGTCAAAATAATAGACACAACAGGTTACAAAACTTGATCGATAGATGGAAAGATGAAGAGTACGTTGAATAGCAAGATTATTCTCTTGTTCTAGTAAGAAACGATAACAGTCCAAACAGTTTATCGATTAGCACGAATACAAGGAACTTTATCAACATGTCTGAATCGAGAAAACGATTATAGCGGTTGTTTCCCCAGATCATAACAAGAAGATGGACAGAATTATGAAGATGATGCTGGGGATGGGGGGGGGGGGGGGGTATGACTTATGCCAGTAAAAAATCCTCACTTCAGAATCAGATCCTTACAGGACCCATAAGCATTTAGTCAGACAGAGATGGATATATTTTCTAACGTCTCTCAGAAATTATTACCCTTTCTATCCAAGCTCTAAACTTTACAAAAGAAAACGGATTAATGCTGAAATCGTGGGGAACAAAATTAAAATTAAAGTTAAAAAACCTGGAGGCTTTGTTAAAGATTAGACAAGAAAGAATTCTGTTTTTGGAAAATGATGGAGACGATGATGTTGTTAATATTCACAAAAGACGGTATTCTGACAACATGTGACTCGCCAGATACAAATGCTTGGTCAGCAACGTTCCTGTGGAGAGAGATGGCGACCTAATTTTAATTTTGCTCATCTCCTCCGTCATAAATAATCAACAGCTTCCCTGGGCCCTGGGACCCTCAACAGTTTTCTCATGAGTTTGGTGTGCTGTCTGTCTGACATCCAAACTGCAGAAGCCATGTTTTTGTCAGAAAACAGTACACTTGCTTGGGATGCCCCCATCCATTGATGTAAGTGAGGACTATATATTGTAAAATCGCATAAGAAAACAATGTATCTGCAGGTTGGTCACTTGTCTGGTGGATCGACAGAGGATTATCACAACCACATCATCGACACCCTTAACTCACTCAACCCTAACACTGACTATATCCGAAGTTTACCCGGGTTACTTTTACCCCATGCCTATTTATTACATTTTTCTGAGACAAATTATAGGCGTAGTATCAAAGATAATGTTTTTCGTTTTAACATGTTAATGGTAGTTGAATAAAACTATCTATGTACATGCTCATTTTAATACATTTTTTCCAATTTTGAAAAGTAGCAAAAATGTCTAGGATAGAGTGAGTTAACGGAATTGTGTCATCAAATGCTGCATATACCGAACAGACAATGGAGGACATTTTAGACAGATTCTATAACAGCATAACTTGTACCCTGACGGAGAGAGCTGCCGTCAATCACGGTGTCATTGCACAGTTGAGTTTGCTTCTCAACAAAGAACTTGTAGAACTCAACTCCAACTCCCATCCATTCGATGAGTTAGCCTGAGCAATGACAAAAGCTCTTGGTCTTCGAAACAAAGCACAAAATATATCAAGCATGTCTATGACCAGGACTGCTGTGCAGCAAATTTTATTTACTGTTTTTCAAAACTAAGACACAAGTCGAGTTCAGGTGATCCTGCAAGATTCAAGTTGTTTCTAGAAAGGTCTGGACTGAGACAAGGCATTCTTCCTCGGTATGTGGGAAACCAGCTCCATGTTTTGTTTCACTCTGCAGGCATTATCTACAGTTATCCCTCACCATCTACCTGAAGAAGTGTTTATTGCCTTGCGAACCAGATTTCCATGTTCCTTCTCGGCGACCTACCTAATGATGACCTCATGATGCAGGTGAGGGCTCTTGGACTATTTGGCAAGATCTTGACTGGATCACGGATGCACCTCTTCTACAAGAGCCCCGAACAGAAGACGCATTTAGAAATGGTACCTTTTATAAAAGGCTGTAAAATATCTCCAGGAGCTTTCAAGCTAACAACAATTACTTTGCTGCAGAATCCTTTACCAGCATAGTTATAATGTAAGGCCGCCTAGTAATATTGTACAGAATTACTGGATCACAAATGCACCTCTTCTACAAGAGCCTCGAACAGAAGACGCATTTAGAAATGGCACCTTTTATAAAAGGGTGCGTAAAGTGTCACCAGGAACTTTCAGCCGAGCGACTAAACTGCGTATAAAACATGATGATGCCTTTGGAGTCAAAATTCAAGTTAACAACGATTACTTTGCTGCAGAATCTTTTACCAGCATAGTTAAAATGTAAGCCCCCCCCCCCTCCTAGTAATAGTGTACAGAATTACTACGATGCGAAAATAAAAACTTCCGCTTTGTCAACAGGCTAGAGAGCGAACAATCTTTACCCATAATACAGTTCTCTCAATTTCTATTCCAATCCTTAATTTCGTAATTTAATTTGTTATTTCATTTCAACTAGATTGTTTGTTTATTGAATTCAACAAAATGTATCAATTCTGCCAAGCTTGCCACATTAAACAGACATCTTGCTCCCTACATTGACTAGCATTTCAGCCAACATCTTCCGTGCTGTCAGACATTTTTGGCACCTCACCTCTTAACAACATTACTGCCAAGCGCATTTTAGAAATGTTTGATGAATTGTCCCCAAAGGACCCAATGCGACTTTTGGCTTGGTTGACAGCAAAGTCAAAGCGACCATGAATGGCATGCTCAAATATGTGATGAAGAGAAGGCAACTTGTTCAACATCAGATGTTGCAATATACCCATCAAGTGGGGCCAAGTCATAATAAAAAAGAGAAAGAATAGGCATATAGAAAACCTTTCTACTGCTCATTCTCATTGCATCAACTTGAAGCATATTATTAATTCAATGGGAATGTATTGAATAGATTCCAGTCCTATCTGTCCAACTCAATCCTACTCAGTCTGGAGTAACTGAATTAAAATATGGAGTTCCACAAAGATCAGTCCTTGGACCTCTACTTTTTACTCTCTATGAACATCCTCTAAGAAAAATCATTTAGTCTTTTCTGTTGACTTTCATCATGTATGCCAATGACACAAAGCTTTATGTATCTTTATGTGAGGATGATGAAGTTGTTGCTGAAGGTTGAACTTTGTATTAATGAAATTAAGAATTGGATGGATGTAAACAAAGTAAAATTGAATGAAGAGAAAATCGAGGTTGTCAGAAAAATAGGTTCTGTGCTTGTAAACTATGAAAAGGAAGATGGCACCATGTCTACAGTCGTCCTAAGTGATTTAACTAGAGAGAATGCGCCACGCGACGGTTAGCGGCAACGAGCAATAGGGCGAGGATCACTGTCCCGCCCGCTCAGTTTATGGTCGTATTTATCATTCGTTCAGGTCAACAAATTGTGGTGAGCTAGCTAAGCGTGCCGCTTGCTGATACTCACTCAAGCGATGACTCGCTCACTTTTCCTGGTAACAACTGCATCCCATTTCCAGCAGTGTGTAATGTGTAGGTGAAATTGATTTCAATCACTAAATAGGTGAAATAGATTTCAATAACTCAATAGTTTTTGTTTTAGATCGAGGCAGACTATTGTATGAATCGGCTTCCCATTTAACTTTGTAATTCTACCATTTGTTTGTCGAGCGATTAATTAGATTTTAACAACTATGTTCGACAAAGTGTCTCCTGAACTATTGGCAATATTTATAGACAGCCTGGAAGATGATGATGTAACTGATCGAAGAAAGGGACTTGAAGGAGAAATTCACCAAGTAGGAATCATCCTATTATATATATTTATTTTCTTCATTTAATAGATAACACCTTATTATTTATTAAGACAATTGAGAAAAATACTAAAATACCTATGCAGATTATTTTCATTAAAAAGAAAAGGAGAATTCTGTTTATTTCTTCCCAAGATGATAATCACCTCCCTCATGGAGAAGGGAGAGAAATCCATGCATAAACCTGACATTGATAATTTTGTATTTGTAAACAGACCATACTTTTATTTCACATTGTAATGTATGTAATGTAAACATCTTTTTTTTTTCAGAGGGTTTAATTTGGACAACGTGACGGAGGCAGAGTGTTGGTATTATTTTCGTTTCAAGAAAGACGACATTCCAAGGGAAGTCAGAATTTCGTAATTTAAAGATCTGAACAAGTGTGTATGATGTAGGTAATTTTCATGTTGAGTTCGTTCAGTCTTCCCGCGTAACTGTGATGTTATCGCTTCTCTTCCTATACAAACATGTTTCTCTCATTCTCACTCTTCGACCTTACTACCTACTAACTTACAATATCGTTATTTTCATTGATCAAGAACCCAAAACTCGACATTTCTCGGGACGTTTTTAATGTAACTTTGTACCTGGATTATTCTCTGTGTGCTTGTAAGCATTTTTAATTGTCCGCGACGAATTCTCATCTTTTAAAGCTATATCAAAAACAGATAAAGACGAGTAATTAATATTTAGAGTTGTGATAACACACCGATACAAAGGCTTTTACAATTACAGTTAATTGTACTACAATAATACTCGGCAACCTTTTTTAAAACATTTTTTTTGTTGTGTTGTCTCTAATACAGAGGGCTTTAAACTTGAGCTCTGCGCTCCAATGCCATATTCTTGTAGATAGAAGTCTCTTTCATTTTATACTTTACCAATAAAGATTAGTTCAAAAGTACCAGGACAAAAAAAAAAAAAAACCACGACTTGTAAAAATAGGAAATGAGATGGCTTCTAATAAAATGTACAAATACCTAATAAACCTTTTTCTTTGGCATGCAATATAATAAGTACAAAACAGGAACAAAGTGAAAGGCGATGCCAATGATGATCAAATGAGTATGTATTAATTTGAGATCAACAATCAGTAAACTAGTTGTTTGAAAAATGTTTTTTTTTTGTAAATTGAGCTTTATATAGCGCAATATCCACTAAATGTGCTCAAAACGCTTTACAAGGGGTCCCTGGTCAACAGCAACATTTAACATGTAGGACAGGACATGACGCCTGTTAGGCTATATTACAATTTTTCTGACAAAAAGAACGCTGTTAACGGCCAGGTACTCATTTTACAACTGAGTACGGTGAGAGAGTGTGAGTAAAGAGCCTTTTCCAAGAACTCAACTATGCGCCGAGCGCGAGGCTCGAACCCAGGACATTCCGATCCAAAAGCGAGTGTCTTACCACTAGACCACATAGCCACACAAGTATCCTTCATTGTCTGTAAACCATTTTCATTCACAGCCTTTCATCTCTACCTTTCACTAGTATTCATTTGTGTAGTGATTTTCATAATAATGCTGACGTTAATATTGACAGCCTCAAAACTCTGGCCCACGACCGTGACCAATGGAAACAATTAACAACATGGATGGAGAGAGCAGATATACTTATCGACCATGACTGAATCACAAAATTCTCAGCAAGCGTCATTCGGACTGCGAAGCTTACTTCTACTACTACTACTACTACTACTACTACTACTATTAATGTTAAAAAGTAAAATCTAAACTATACAAAAATAGCTCAGGGATTTCAATTTTATAAATGACAGGATTTCGCACAGTTCATAAAAAAAATGCATTATAAACTAAGAGAATGGATCTAAAAAGCACCCAGGCCTATGTAGTAGAAGTTTATCATTTATTTCATACATCCTGGTTTCTGTAGCATGTAAGGGACAGAACCAAATTCTTACTACCATCTTAACTCACTTACTCCTATATATCCTTGCTACTTTTCAATCAAAATTGGAAAAAAAAATCATTTCTATTTGAGAATGTGTATGTCTAGATCGTTTTATTCAACTACCATAAACATGTAAAAATTAAGAACATTAGCTTTGATACTACGCCTATAATTTGTCTCAGAAATAAATGTAATAAATAGGCATGGGGTAAAAGTAAAACCGGGTAAACTACGGATATAGTCGGTGTTAGGGGTGAGTGAGTTAATATGGATACTAGTCTTTTGCAGAGTGCTTTGTGCTATATTATAGAGTCGAGTTTGCAGGGTGGAGGTCAAGGCCAGAGAAAAATTATGCCACGGTACAGATCAATGCATGTGTGCATGTTAGTTGATTTTGGTGACCTCAAGAAAATTTGTTTTGACGGGGGATTTTTAAAAAAATAATTTGTGTCAAGGACTTTGACTTTAATACATTATGGTCACAGGGATAACATATTCATTTTATTCAATCATACAAATGTGACCTTTTGCCTCAAAACAGTATTAAGTCGGGATGGTTAAGATGTTGAAAATTGAATTTATAGCCAGAAATATCAGACTTGTGTTGAGTTTGTATGATTTATTGAGGAGAATGGATACCATATTTTAGGGTGCTAATGCCAAAAATTTATATCTTATACCAGTATAAAATTTAACTCGGCTTTTAAGCACATGGTTCGTTTTGACATAATACCGTTTTGAGACGATGGGTCACAAATGAGGTAAGAGTTCAGGGGAAGAAACCCACCCTGTGTGTAGATGATAAAATGATCAAGATGAATTGCCAAGTTCTTGATCAAACAAAAAATGCATCAACAACTGTAAAACACGATTAGTGAACCTTTGACAGTAAACAATAACCTGTGTAGGGAGACAATCAGATGTCAGAGGTCAAAATGGAGAATTCATTCCCAGCTTGGTGTCAAAATCCAGCCTTGCTCTCTTCTGTCTTCTCACGGCCAACCTGGGGAGATCAGTAGAAAGTAGATAGTTTTAGGCTTGTGGTGGGAAAAAGGAAAACTACTGGAAAAAAACATGGAACAAAAATGAGAAATATAAAATAAATAAATATGCCACATCATTTATCTCTTAGCCTTTGATCTTCCCACCTCCAGGATCGAATCGAAATGAAATTATTTTGAAATATAAACCTATCAGTTCATCTGTCAAAATTTTAATAATAATAATAATAATAATAATAATAATAATAATAATAATAATAATAATAATAATAATAATAATAATAATAACAATAATAATAATACTTTATTGCATCCCAAAAAGGAATTTTTTTGTACAGACTGCTGTTATAATTTACACAATAAGATAAAAATACAATGGAAATAGGATATATATATAAAAAAGGAGCAGCTCCACAACCAGAGCCGCGCTTTAAAATATGAATAATTTCAACACTGTAAAATAGTTAAAACTGTCACTATAAATTGAAAATTGAAAAGATTGCAAAAAAAATAAATTGAATAAATTAACATTTTTAATTGCCACTCTATTGAATGCTTAGTGTTAAAAGCATACAGTATATGCCTTATTATTTGTTTGTTTGTTTTTAAGGGTTTTACGGTGCTAGTAAAAAGGGGAGCTGGTTGGTAGCTCTGAATATATTACAGTGGAACCTCCCAATTACGACACCTCCGAATAATGATAACCTCCTGATAACGACATTGACCTGTGGTCCCAATTTTTTTTCTATTTAAGATCAGTAAAAATAACCTCCAAATAACGACACACTTTTTGATAAAACCTCCGAATAACGACATCATTTTGGCGATTTTCGGCAGTTTTCTTAGATATCTGATACTAAAAATACCGAGTATGAGTACTCAAAAGTTTATAAAAACGATTCCTGCTTGAACCAATGAGAACGCAGCTTTTTTTTGACAAATCTTGGCTGATATGCATTAATAAAAACCATGGTATAAATGTAAGTGTAAGCAAGTAAACACAAAATCTTGGAAAATGTGATATTATGTGGTGATAGAAGTAGTAGTAGTAGTAGTAGTAGTAGTAGTAGTAGTAGTAGTAGTAGTAGTAGTAGTTAGTAGTAGTAGTAGTAGTAGTAGTATAGTAAGTAGTAGTAGTAGTAGTAGTAGTAGTAATAATAATAATAATAATAATAATAGTAGTAGTAGTAGTAGTAGTATAGTAGTAGTAGCAGTGGTAGTAGTAGTAGTAGTAGTAGTATTTTTGTGGGAGGAGGAGGAGGAATTTTGTTTGTTTTAAAGGGTTTTTACAGCGCCTGTGACACATCTATGTCATATCAGCGCCAGTAAAAGGAAGAAATTGGATAGTAAAAAACATTCTAGATTTACAATTGAAATGACATAAGAAAAAGTAAGACAAGGGGAATGGTTTAAATAGGGAACAGATGTAGATTCCAGGAGCACACTATCAGTGTACTCAGTTCAGATCACCTAAAAGTCTCATCCAGACACACGCACAAGAACCCCTAAGAGGAATACACTACAATGTTTTGTTTGTTTTGTCAATGTTAATAAAATCTGGTCCCGCGGGCCTTACCACGCCCACTTTGTCCGCCATCTTGGAAACCTCTAAATAACGACACCTCCGGATAACGGCATAAAAACTTGGTCCCGTGGCATGTCGTTATCGGGAGGTTCCACTGTATATCTAGTACTTACTTGATGGCCCTTTTCTTGACAACCTCGTTGAGAATCACAATGATGACAGGCCAGACACAGCCCAACACCCAAACAGACGGATGGACTAGAGACAACGGCAATGACTGGCCAAAACTGTCTTGTCGGACGTACGTGTCGATGACCGAGAAAATCAGCTGGAGCCCCAATCTGGCAAATTTAAGAAAGCAGAAGAAAACGTAACTCCTACCTTGAAATGGAAAAATCGGCAATAACTTTATGACAATAAAATGTACAAGAACTCAATAAATGATACCAGGCAGCTAGAAGCTGTGGACTGTAAAAAGTAATAAACAAAAATGAATAGAACAGCTTCAAAAAAGAACCAAATACCAAACTCGGAACGTTTCAGGCTCAAACCCCTTCTTCAGAAGGGTTGGCTGAAGAAGGGTTTTGAACCCGAAATGTTCTGTGTTTTGGTTTTTGTTCTTTTTTGAAGCTGTTCTATTCATTTTTGTTCAGGAACTCATTAACAACAAACCAATAATTGATAAAAACTTAAATCACCATAAATAATAAAATACTAGAAGGGATATATTTATGAATGTGTAAATGTTAGGTCATTGTAATGTTAGTGCTTCGTTTCTTATATTTTATTAATTAGAGCGCTAAACTACAGTCCATCATCATCATCATCATTATTATTAAATCAAGATTACAGTTTTATCTTTCTAGATTAAATTACTATCTTTTTAGGCTTTAACTTTAACCACTTTACAGCTTGGAACGTGATAATGATCTGTGTTTGAAAACCTGTGGGTGTGTATGGGTGTGTGTGTGGAACTGTGTAAATGTGTTTGAAAACCTGTGGGTGTGTATGGGTGTGTGTGTGGAACTGTGTAAATGTGTTTGAAAACCTGTGGGTGTGTATGGTGTGTGTGGAACTGTGTAAATGTGTTTGAAAACCTGTGGGTGTGTGTGTGTGTGTGGAACTGTGTAAATGTGTTTGAAAACCTGTGGGTATGTGTGTGTGTGTGTGTGGAACTGTGTAAATGTGTTTGAAAACCTGTGGGTGTGTGTGTGTGTGTGGAACTGTGTAAATGTGTTTGAAAACCTGTGGGTGTGTATGGGTGTGTGTGGAACTGTGTAAATGTGTTTGAAAACCTGTGGGTATGTGTGTGTGTGGAACTGTGTAAATGTGTTTGAAAACCTGTGGGTATGTGTGTGTGTGGAACTGTGTAAATGTGTTTGAAAACCTGTGGGTATGTGTGTGTGTGGAACTGTGTAAATGTGTTTGAAAACATGTGGGTGTGTATGGGTGTGTGTGGAACTGTGTAAATGTGTTTGAAAACCTGTGGGTGTGTATGGGTGTGTGTGGAACTGTGTAAATGTGTTTGAAAACCTGTGGGTGTGTGTGTGTGTGTGGAACTGTGTAAATGTGTTTGAAAACCTGTGGGTGTGTGTGTGTGTGTGTGTGGAACTGTGTAAATGTGTTTGAAAACCTGTGGGTGTGTATGGGTGTGTGTGGAACTGTGTAAATGTGTTTGAAAACCTGTGGGTGTGTATGTGTGTGTGTGGAACTGTGTAAATGTGTTTGAAAACCTGTGGGTGTGTATGGGTGTGTGTGGAACTGTGTAAATGTGTTTGAAAACCTGTGGTGTGTGTGTGTGTGTGGAACTGTGTAAATGTGTTTGAAAACCTGTGGGTATGTGTGTGTGTGTGTGTGGAACTGTGTAAATGTGTTTGAAAACCTTGGGTGTGTGTGTGTGTGGAACTGTGTAAATGTGTTTGAAAACCTGTGGGTGTGTATGGTGTGTGGAACTGTGTAATGTGTTTGAAACCTTGGGTATGTGTGTGTTGGAACTGTGTAAATGTTTGAAAACCTGTGGGTATGTGTGTGTGTGGAACTGTGTAAATGTGTTTGAAAACCGTGGGTGTGTATGGTGTGTGTGTGGAACTGTGTAAATGTGTTTGAAAACCTGTGGGTGTGTATGGTGTGTGTGTGGAACTGTGTAAATGTGTTTGAAAACCTGTGGGTGTGTATGGGTGTGTGGAACTGTGTAAATGTGTTTGAAAACCTGTGGGTGTGTATGGGTGTGTGTGTGGAACTGTGTAAATGTGTTTGAAAACCTGTGGGTGTGTATGGGTGTGTGTGGAACTGTGTAAATGTGTTTGAAAACCTGTGGGTGGTATGGTGTGTGTGGAACTGTGTAAATGTGTTTGAAAACCTGTGGTGTGTATGTGTGTGTGTGGAACTGTGTAAATATGTTTGAAAACCTGTGGGTATGTGTGTGTGTGGAACTGTGTAAATAGTGTTTGAAAACCTGTGGGTATGTGTGTGTGTGGAACTGTGTAAATGTGTTTGAAAACCTGTGGGTATGTGTGTGGTGTTGTGTGAACTGTGTAAATGTATGTTTGAAAACCTGTGGATGGTGTGTGAATGTGTAAATGTTGAACGGGATGTGTGTGTTGAGAACTGGTGTAATGTGTTTTTGAAAACCTGTGGGTGTGTAGGTGTTGTGAACTGTGTAAATGTTTGAACCTGTGTGTGTATGTGTGTGAACTGTGTAAATGTGTTTGAAAACCTGTGGTGGTATGGTGTGTGTGGAACTGTGTAAATGTGTTTGAAAACCTGTGGGTGTGTATGGGTGTGTGTGGAACTGTGTAAATGTGTTTGAAAACCTGTGGGTGTGGTTGATGATGGTGTGTTGGTGTGTGGAACTGTGTAAATGTGTTTGAAAACCTGTGGGTGGTATGGGTGTGTGTGGAACTGTGTAAATGTGTTTGAAAACCTGTGGGTGTGTATGGTGTGTGTGGAACTGTGTAAATGTGTTTGAAAACCTGTGGGGTGTGTACTGGGTGTGTGTGGAACTGTGTAAATGTGTTTGAAAACCTGTGGGGTGTGGTATGGTGTGTGTGGAACTGTGTAAATGTGTTTGAAAACCTTGTGGTGTGTGTATGGGTGTGTGTGGAACTGTGTAAATGTGTTTGAAAACCTGTGGGTGTGTATGGTGTGTGTGGAACTGTGTAAATGTGTTTGAAAACCTGTGGGTGGGTATGTGTGTGTGTGGAACTGTGTAAATGTGTTTGAAAACCTGTGGGTGTATGTGTGTGTGTGGAACTGTGTAAATGTGTTTGAAAACCTGTGGGTATGTGTGTGTGTGGAACTGTGTAAATGTGTTTGAAAACCTGTGGGTATGTGTGTGTGTGGAACTGTGTAAATGTGTTTGAAAACCTGTGGGTATGTGTGTGTGTGTGGAACTGTGTAAATGTGTTTGAAAACCTGTGGGTGTGTATGGGTGTGTGTGGAACTGTGTAAATGTGTTTGAAAACCTGTGGGTATGGGTGTGTGTGGAACTGTGTAAATGTGTTTGAAAACCTGTGGGTGTGTATGGGTGTGTGTGGAACTGTGTAAATGTGTTTGAAAACCTGTGGGTATGTGTGTGTGTGGAACTGTGTAAATGTGTTTGAAAACCTGTGGGTATGTGTATGTGTGTGTGTGGAACTGTGTAAATGTGTTTGAAAACCTGTGGGTATGTGTGTGTGTGGAACTGTAAATGTGTTTGAAAACCTGTGGGTGTGTATGTGTGTGTGTGGAACTGTGTAAATGTGTTTGAAAACCTGTGGGTATGTGTGTGTGTGTGGAACTGTGTAAATGTGTTTGAAAACCTGTGGGTATGTGTGTGTGTGGAACTGTGTAAATGTGTTTGAAAACCTGTGGGTGTGTGTGTGTGTGGAACTGTGTAAATGTGTTTGAAAACCTGTGGGTATGTGTGTGTGTGGAACTGTGTAAATGTGTTTGAAAACCTGTGGGTATGTGTGTGTGTGTGTGGAACTGTGTAAATGTGTTTGAAAACCTGTGGGTATGTGTGTGTGTGGAACTGTGTAAATGTGTTTGAAAACCTGTGGGTATGTGTGTGTGTGGAACTGTGTAAATGTGTTTGAAAACCTGTGGGTATGTGTGTGTGTGGAACTGTGTAAATGTGTTTGAAAACCTGTGGGTATGTGTGTGTGTGTGTGGAACTGTGTAAATGTGTTTGAAAACCTGTGGGTATGTGTGTGTGTGGAACTGTGTAAATGTGTTTGAAAACCTGTGGGTATGTGTGTGTGTGGAACTGTGTAAATGTGTTTGAAAACCTGTGGGTATGTGTGTGTGTGGAACTGTGTAAATGTGTTTGCATGTGTATGTGGAGGAGGAGGAGAAGAAGAAGAGAATGAAGAAAAATAAGAAAAAGGAGGAGGAGGAGGAGAAGAAGAAAATGAAGAAAAATAAGAAAGAGGAGGAGGAAGAGAAGAAGAAGAAAATGAAGAAAAATAAGAAAGAGGAGGAGGAGGAGAAGAAGAAGAAAATGAAGAAAAATAAGAAAGATGAGGAGGAGGAGGAAGAGAATAATAGGAAAAAGTAGAGGAAGAAGTTTCTTAAACCAAATCATTTTCTTTACTCTAGAACTACAAGCATATCTAGTGACTTACATGATACAGGAAATGACGGACCAGGCCACATTTTTGAATGGGAGTTTTTGCCACAGTAAATCTTGCCAGTGTACCAAAGACATGGATATTGTTACTGGAAACAAATTGATTTTATATCATGTAAAATAAGGATAAAAAGTTACTTTTCAAGCAAGCAAATATTTGAATTTTGATCGCAGAGAAATGATTAATCTGTTTCTTTAAGACGGATCCTTATTGGACATAGATAGCTTCCAAAAAAACAAACCGAGGGAACTCATTTTTGGTTTTTATGATGAATTATGAATGGAAGTCATGAATTGGGGGGTAGAATTATGAGATTTTTAAATCCAAATGTGACCTCCAACTCAAACGAAGTAATGATGATGGTGTGATCTAAATGCCCCAAAGTGATTTATTGTAGCCAAAAATGTCAGTTTTAAGTTTTGTCAATGAAGTGACTATCACTCACTCGCTCTGTCAATCCCATGACCAGCTGATCGTCGGGGAGACTATGTCAATATCTATTGTAAAACCTATAAATTGGACCCAAGTTTCATACTTTTGACTGATTGAATTTTTGACATCTAAAACCACCCTGATATAATACTGTTTTGGCTAGATATATATCATAAATTCCTTGATTTTAACAAATGTCTGGTTTTACAATACAATATGACATATTTTTCTATGTTTTGTTCATAGTCCACTAGGTAGAAAAAACGGTATATTATGTCAATCAGTAACAACCACGTACAGATCTGGTTTCACTGTCAATCACAAAATGCCCAATTCAATCTTCGTGTAATAAAAATTGATAAGCCTGAAAGCCCTAAAGCCTTAAAGCATGCATACTTGTATGGGGAAAAAAATATTTATTTATTGACCATTTGACTATTCAATTACAATTTTATTTTTGTTTGCTCTGAATCATTTTCCATTCATTTTAAAAGTCTACATAAGCTAACAGCTTTGCAAGATCCTCATTATACGTAAATTCTGATAAGCTCTATGTTGAAACTAATTTTTATCATCAATGATTCTTCCTAATGAAGTGGGCAGTAAAAAATAAGGTGTTAATAAAGAAACAGACATCTTCCTTTAGTCCAACAGTTGTCGTAAATCATGAAATCTGCGGAGTCAAGAGTTCGTCCTCATACTAAATCTAAATTCCAATAATTTTAATGAATTAACTATAAATGTCAACACCCAGGCTCAATATACAGCTTGGTCAGTGTCAGAACTCACTGATATAGAAGACAAATAGGAAATGGAAAATGTTCTGTCCGACCACTAAACCTCCCTGAAATTTCTCCGTCCATCTTACAGGCACAGTCGAGTTGGAGGAGCTGGCAAATAAAAATTTAAAAAATAAATAAATAATAAATAAATGACACACTTCTACTCTGAGAAACTAGGGAGCAGGCACTGGTGTAAGACGGAGATCTGGAATAGTGTGGATGAAACAGTGCCAGACAAAGTAAGAAAGAAAAAAACAAGAAAGTAACCATCCCAAAAAATGTTGGGAACGTTTTTGTTTTTTTTTGTATTTTTCTTTCTTGCTTTGTCTGGCACTATTTCATCCACACTTTTTTAGATCTTTATTCTACTCTGCTGTACTTGGAAAAAATAAAAATAAGTTTTAAAAATTCAAATTCAAATTCAAATATTTATTTATTGTCGGCATTAAAAAAATGTTTCATAAATAATTTAGTCAGGCTAATAGAAGCCTTTGACCGACATAGGATTTAACACATAGTGCATAAAAATACATAGTAATACATTTTCGCTTAAAAACATTCCCTCATCAAGATTCTAAACATGACACACAAAGAAAAGTAACATAATATATTATATATATAGTATAAACATTTATGCTAAGCGACATTATCGATCGTTTGATAACTGAAATAATGTGGAAGGTGACTCATTATATAAAGGGGTAGAAAACAAAACAAAAAAAACCTCCCGAGGCCCAGAAGGAAAAATTAATGATAACTTTTTTGTCTAGAAAATCTAACTACTCCAAATTTGTATTAGACCCCTATACAAAAAATCATGAAATACATTAAAACTACAAAAAGGAAATGAATGACTTCCTTTCAAAAGACTGTATAAATCATGAAATACATTAAAACTACAAAAAGGAAATGAATGACTTCCTTTCAAAAGACTGTATAAATCATGAAATACATTAAAACTACAAAAAGGAAATGAATGACTTCCTTTCAAAAGACTGTATAAATCATGAAATACATTAAAACTACAAAAAGGAAATGAATGACTTCCTTTCAAAAGACTCAGCCCAAGTAAAGATATAGAATACTAACCTGAAATGATAAATTGAACACCTTGGGAAAGACACATTTTCACAGAATGAGTGAAGAATGATGATGAAACACGTGATGGCAACTAGAATGGACGGGACGAACCGGGAACAAAACTGGAACAGGAACTCTAGAATTATCTGAAAAGGAGGAAAACATTTTAGAAGTTGAATCGGCATATAGTTGAGTCCTTGGAAAAGGCTCTTTACTCACATTCTCTCACCATACTTAGGTATAAAATGAGTACCCGGCCATTAACTGTGTTGTCTCTGTCTGAAAAAATTATAATATCGCCTTGCAGGCATCATGTCTTGTTCTAAATATATTAAATGTTGCTGTTGGACAGGGACCCCTTGTAAAGCACTTTGAGCATGTTTAGTGGATATTGCTCTATATAAAAGCTCAATTTTTTTTTAATTAAAAAAAAAATTCTTTTTTTTTTTACTGGTAGATAAATCTATACAAATAGAATCGTCAATCAAGAGATGAGAGAAATAAAGTGATAGTGGCTGAGAGAGATAGATAGATAAATAGATAGATAGATAGATAGATGAGAGAGAGAGAGAGAGAGAGAGAGAGAGAGAGAGAGAGAGAGAGAGAGAGAGAGAGAGAGAGAGAGAGAGAGAGAGAGAGAGAGAGAGAGAGAGAGAGAGAGAGAGAGAGAGAGAGAGAGAGAGAGAGAGAGAGAGAGATGAGACAACCCACCTGTTTATTGACGTGTGGCACGTTTTTATGTGTGGCCATAGTCATTGTCCTGGTCTCGTTTGGGTTTCCCATAAGGGAAAGGCTGAGGACAGGAATCACTATGGCAACCAGCCACATGATGTGCTGGACACTGAGGGGTGGAGGGATTAGGAGTAAGCAGGGGATCAGCTGACACAGGACGGTGGACAGGAGGCAGCACAGCATCAGGTAGAAACAGTTACGCATCGCAAACACGTAGTGCCGGGCCTGAAATGATAGAATGAATAAATTATGTGTTTTATTTCAGGATCCAACAAAAGAAAACATTGAGGCAATCTGTGCGGCTATGTGGTCTAGTGGTATGACACTCGCTTTCGTATCGGAAGGTCCCGGGTTCGATCCTCGCTCGACGCATAGTTGAGTCCTTGGAAAAAGACTCTTTACTCACATTCTCTCACCGTACTCAGGTGTAAAATGAGTATCTGGTCGTTAACAGCGTTGTCTATGTCCGAAAAAAAATTGTAATATAGACTAACAGGCGTTCGTGTCTCGTTCTACATGTTAAGTGTTGCTATTGGTTAGGGACCCTTTGTAAAGCACTTTGAGCATGTTTAGTGGATATTGTGCTATATAAAATCTCAAGTTTTGTAAAAAATCTCAACTGTGTGAATGTCATGAAGATTTTCTCAACTGAATTTTAATTCCCCTTTACAACTTCATTTGAAATTAAAAGCATTTTGGAGAAGAGACGGAATATAAAAGTTGGTAACATCTGGGATGATCGAAGGAAAGAGAGCTAGAGGAAGACAAAGAATGACTTATTAAAATAACCTAAGAATGGCCAAATGTGACTTAAAAAGCAACACAATTTCATGCGCACCGCAGAGGATCGTGATTCGTGGAGACAGCTGACCGGCAACGTGCTCAAGAGCACAAGCCATGATGGATGATGATCAACTAGAAAGAAAAAAAAATCAATGTGACAATTTGGTTGATTTATTTATAAAAGCAATAAATGGTGTTGGTTTTGTTTTCTTGGATCATTTTGAATTCAAATAAAATTTTGCTTCCCAGATTAGTTTCCTGTGGTTGCAAAGCAGACAAGTGGAATCTTGTTGCCGTTATCACTGCCTACCTAACGTCTACTGAAAAAATATTATCCGTTTACTCAAACATTTGCCCTGCTGCTTGCATAAAAGAAGCAAGATCTGTTGACCATAGATTATTACTCCCAAGTAAAAAAAGTTAAGCATTCTGCGACTAACACAACATAGTTTAAGAGGTTTTTTTGTTTTTAAGGGTTTTACGGCGCTTGCAACACATTAAGGTCATATCAGCGCCAGTAAAAAGGAAGAAAATGGGATAGTAAAAAGTTCTAGAATTACAATTAAAGCACCAAGAAAAAGTAAGACAAAGGAGAATTGGGTCAAATAGGAACAGATGTAGATTCCAAGAGCACACTATCGAAGTACTTAGTGTGAGATCACCTAAAAGTCTTATCCAGTCACAAGCACAGGCCCCCACTAAGAGGAATACACTCAAATGTTTACAAATCATATATAATATGTAAACAAAACATGATACATTACATAACAGAGAGAGAGTTTTACAAGGAAAAAAATATCATCTCCCAAAACTAACAATACATTTGACTTTTTTCCTTTCACCAAGGGTATCCGGTCAGGGCCAGGACAAAACCAAGTAATCTCATTCCAAGACAAAGACAGAAAGCATGTTGGAAAACAGATATAGGGGGATAGAAGACACAGTAAGAACCTCCCTGCCCACTATGGAAGGTCAGGAACCCCACCCAGAAAGTTTAAGAGGCCCTCCTTACCTCCATGATGAGTTGTATAAATCTGACGTTCTCCTGACAGTGTACGTTAAAAGCACAAGGAAGGGAGAGAATTTTGGATGCAAGGTTTATGGGGGACAGGTCATCCTGACCTATGGGGTTGAAATGTGGCCGGTTAGCACAAAGCTTGGGGAACAACGGCTCTATAGCCAGGCTGAGGATGGGAAAATAACAGGTAAGTTTACAACCATAAAAAAAAAAAAACAAAAAAAACTTGAGCTTTTATATAGTGCAATATCCACTAAACGTGCTCAAAGCGCTTCACAAGGGGTCCCTGGCCAACAGCAACACATAACATGTAGGACGAGACATGACGCCTGTCAGGCGATATTACAAGTTTTTGGGACAGAGACAATGCTGTTAACGGCCAGGTACTCATTTTACACCTGAGTACAGTGAGAGAATGTGAGTAAAGAGTCTTCTCCAAGGACTCAACTATGTGAGGCTCGAACCCAGGAGACATGACGCCTGTCAGGCGATATTACAAGTTTTTGGGACAGAGACAACGCTGTTAACGGCCAGGTACTCATTTTACACCTAAGTACAGTGAGAGAATGTGAGTAAAGAGTCTTCTCCAAGGACTCAACTATGCGAGGCTCGAACCCAGGACCTTCCGATCCGAAAGCGAGTGTCATACCACTAGACCACATAGCCGCATCCATAAGCGGATGTCATTTTTTCAGATTTTTAACAATCCCAATCAGGGGTGATGGAACAGGGCAACAAGATCAGGAATTTCCCCGATCAAATCGGGATGATTGGCAGATATGCATTCAGTGCTGATTGTGACGAAAAGTGAAAAAGGAGGAAAATTTTTAACGTTTGCCTTCGAGCTCCATTTTTACTGCACTAACTCCCACTTTTAGAACAATTGAGATGATAAATTGTCCTTGTTTTTAATAATAATAATACACATTTATACAGCGCTCATTCTCGTGTAAAACACAAGCTCTGGGCACTTTACAATATAAATTATTAGAAAAATAAAATAAAAAAAAGAATTCATAGCCAAATCAAGGATTCATAATAATACCAACTGTGTGCCACCTTTGAAGTCTTGTACTTGTAGTATGATAATTAATTTGACTCGTGACCAGTAAGCAGTTCCAAGATCCAAGTCCTGTTATTGTCAGCTCAAAATTGAGGCTCTTTACTCACATTTTCTCAACAAACTCAAGTGTAAAATGAGTGCCTAGACAATATCAGCTATTTTTATCTCAATAGAAAAGAAACTAATAGCGCCTTACAGGCCTTATATCTCGTCCTCCACGTTCTGTGGCATCTTTGGCTTGGGACCCTTTGTAAATGTTGATATTTGAGTATCAACGATGATACTGGATATTGCTCTATAAAAAAAGTTATCTTTCTAAAAAATATTTTGGGGGGATTTTTTATTTTCAGATTTTCACACCTGAATATGCTTTTCAATACATATAGTGTTGGTTCAAGTTAAAATATCCCTTATCTGAGACCGCTATCAAAACCTCAAATTAACAAATCTACATCTGATGATCATATAATCCTCCCAGCACAAAAATCATAGACAATATTACAGTAAGATAAGATAAGATAAGATAAGATATACTTTATTGTCCCTGAATGGAAATAATCATAATGTTACACATCATTCATCGTTATATTAGCACAGATTTATACACTGTCATGGACTAATTGATGAAAATACGAAGATAATTAAAAGCAAAATAAACGTCAAATATAATCAAATATTCATAAAATATACAGCAGTTACAAGCAATGCTATAAAAAATCGGGCATGAAAGTAGAATAGAGTTGTAATAATGGATTTGTAATGTAAATAGAATTTTGAAAATAGATTATGAAGGATTGCACATAGCCGACACAGGTTGATAAAAAGTAAAAGTAAAGCATGGTGTTTGAATGTATTAATATATCATAAATAATGTAGATAAAGCACCATATAACATGCATAAATAAATGGATTTTAGAGCGAACTAATTGATGAAAATACGAAGTTATTACAAATAATTTCCAGAAATAATTATCAAATGAAATATATAACTTGAGCATCACATACTATTGCATAACACACTAGCAGGGTGTGAAATATTATGACGACCCTTTTGTAGAATTACCTGCAATCGGCTTGTAAGAAGACGGGTGTATTCTCCATGTTGAGACAACTGCCAAGAATCAAAACGACTTCTCCATATTCCTGCATAATCTTTACCATCTCACACATGGCTAGGGATGAGATGACAACAATAATAATAATAATAATAATAATAATAATAATAATAATAATAATAATAATAATAATAATAATAATAATAATAATAATAATAAAAATGATTTATAGGAAGACATAAAATATAATTAATTCATCACAAAATATAAAGATGTAAAAAATAAGGTTGAAATTTTGGCCACTGTACTTTATCAATGCAATGTCACCCATAGAGAGGCGATTTAACGAATACAGAAAGACAAGTAACAATTTCTATTAATCCTTTGAGTCAACGTCAAGTTAAATAACTCTGAATCAGCAACAATAAGGTGGTGGCACAAAAAGATTGACACAAGGCCATAAAAGTTGTGAGAAAGTAAAAAAGATGATTTTATTTTATTTTATTTCAATACCTCAACTGAAAAGTTGGTCAACCTTGCCATATTCTTAGGTCATCAATCTATCAATATTTATATTGCTTTCATCTTACCAAATACATTTTTTTCTTTTCATGTCTAAGTAAGCATGGAATTTATCAAACTGATTTATTTTTTTAAACCCAGCTTAAAAAATAAATTTTCTTAATTTTATCAATCATTAAGTGTTTTTCTTTTAAAACGTCTAATTTTATTTCTAACCTACTGGAAAAAAAATGTTTAAATCGCAAATTTTGGCAAAGGCTATGCAAACAAAAGAAACTAACAAAGAAAACAATTGGGATTTTTTTCCCCCATATATATCCTATCCTGTGCACCATACGTGTTATGAAGTGGAAGGCATCTATCATTGACATATAAAACAAAGCAAATGAGCCCATTTTCCTGTACTTCAAATGATGAGCTTGATGAGCTTTTTTTATATAGCGCAATATCCACTAAATGTACTCAAAGCGCTTTACAAGGGTCCCTGGTCAACAGCAACATTTAACATATAGGATGGGACATGATGCCTGTTAGGCCTTATTACAATTTTTTGGACAAAGACAACGCTGTTAACGGCCAGGTACTCATTTTATACCAGAGTACAGTGAGAGAATGTGAAAAAAAAAGAGCCTTTTCCAAGGACTCAACTATGCGCCGAATGCGAGGCTCGAACCCAGGACCTTCCGATCCGAAAGCGAGTGTCATACCACTAGACCATATAGCCGCACAATAATAATCTTCTGGACTATCTTAAGGGCTAAAAAAAAGATCAATGCATAGGAAAACAAGACCTTGTGGGGTGCA
>NC_088364.1:76677404-76744904 GCF_034508935.2 Berghia stephanieae | reverse complement strand
ATAAACGTTTGAATCGTTATAAGAAGGAAAGTCTGACAGTAATTCAATCTGGCCACCCAGTCCTTTGTATAAAGTTGCTAAATTAGATCATGCATGACAAAGAATAGATTATAATACAAGAAAAAAAACAAAAAAACAAAAAACAATCCTTAAAATATCAGTCTTTCTCAATACGCTTCAACAGTCGTAACGTCACTTCCCTCGTAATGACGCGTGGTAACTTAGTAACTGGCTCTAAACTATCGGAACAATGGCGGACGCCCTTATGAAATATTTCTCCGACGAGCATAAAAGTGTATCCAGAGGAGAAAAAAAAACCATTATAAATCTGATCATATTTTGACTTTTACACATTCTGATCACAAGACATATGAAAAGTTCTAGCCAGCATGAAGAATAAAAAGTAATGATTTTCTTTGTTTAGAACCAAGATGGCCGCTGTTGCCGGGCGGCGTGACATCAGACTACTGAATCCAATTGGGGACTGAACCTCAGAAACCCAGTTAAAGAAGGTTGATTTTTTTTGCAGTTATTTTCTCTTACATGATCCTTTCAGTTTTGTCTCGTAATATATTATAAACATCCTTTTCCTTTTTCATTTTACACTTGTGCTTGTTTTCAATTTTGTTTTTCATCGATGGTTTCACAACCAGCCCATTTTTTTCCTGGAAGAACAACTACTTTTTTTGAGTTTGTTTCAATTTAGATTTAATAGTTTGGATCCTACATCTACCTTACACAAACTACAGCTAATGGGACAGCGTTGCTCAGCGGTATGGTCTTTGCTTCGTACCCTAAAGGTGCCGAGTTCGACTACCCGCCGCGTTGTGTGGCCTTGAGCAAGTCACCTAGCCTTAGCTCAATTTGCGGCGCTGCACTGCGGCTGACGCCTGGGTTATTCCAGTCTTCCCTTGGAATAGACCCCAAAGAAAAATTTCCCCTTAGGGATGAATAAAGGGAATTTTATTTTTTTTATTTTTCTTAATCTTTAAAGAAGTAAGGAGCAGACAAAAGATAAATATATGATGATGATAAAAGAAAAACTGGTACAACATAAAATGCTGGGGAACATTCTTTTTAAACCTCATAAAATATTCAACTCCTCTTGGGAACGAATGTATTCTAGTATAATATTTCTCTCTCATTCACCATGCATGGCAGCTCATATCAGCTTTTCCTTCATTGCTTAGCTAATATAATATAAATGTATAAGCCTCTAAGCCCCACCTGAATTTCATCAACGTTGACAAAACTCGGAGCACTATGAGTGCGTGGCACGCTGGGAGGGCTACTCAAATTGGTCACCGCAGCCTGAGTATCTTGAGACTTCCCTTTACGCGTGTCGAGGGCAGCATCGCCGTTCCCCACTGTGTTGACATTGGACAGACTGGGAATGTTACGGCAGGACGAACTCGCAGAGGCTACAGATTTTCTGGACATGAGGGACACATGACAGTTCCAACCAGCCTCCAGACCTAGCTTCTCAGAGAAAATCTGGTCAAAGTTGAAAGATAATGGAACAAAAGTTAATAAGGGTTTTGTTTTGTTTTTGTTTTTAAGGGTTTTACGGCGCTTGCAACACATTTAGGTCATATCAGCTCCAGTAAAAAGGAAGAGGAAAAAAAGTAAGTCAAAGGGGGTGGTTCAAATAGGGAACCCATACACCAGCAAAAGATCCCACTAAGAGGAATACACTCAAATGCTAACATTATACATTCAAAATAACAAACATAATAATACATAACAGAGAGATGATTCACAAGGAAAAAATATCATCTCCCAAAACAATAACTATGCATTTGACTGTTTCCCTCCCAGCCAAGCACTACAGTCATGGCCAGAGCAAAACCAAGTAATCTCATTCCAAGACATAGACAGAAAGCTTGTTGGAAAACAGATATAGGGGAATAGAAGACACAGTTCCCTGCCCACTATGGGAGATCAATAACCCCACACAGTTAACAAGAGTTAATAGCATTTAAGAGAAGCTGATTTTTAATAGGGGAAAATGAGATTTCCATGTTTTACAAAATGCTCACCTGGAAGGGGAAAAAAGGGATTGCATTTATTACGTATCTATCCAAGGTAAACACCATACTCTGAGAGAAATTTTTTTTTTAAAATCTACCGATGATGGCCGAATAGTATTATAGAAATAAACATAAATAAAATGCCTAATCTCCAGCTCAATCACTTCGACCAAATTTGTGAGTTGTCAATTCAAGACTTCAACTCCTTATCACGTCAACACACTGAATAGCAAGGCAGTGTCCGACAGGGTGTAATTTGACTGGCCCAGGCTTGATTAATGACAAATAACAACACACGTCAACACACTGAATAGCAAGGCAGTGTCCAACAGGGTGTAATTAGACTGGCGACTCAGGCTTGATTAATGACAAATAACAACACACGTCAACACACTGAATAGCAAGGCAGTGTCCAACAGGGTGTAATTTATGCCCGCTTGATTAATGACAAATAACACCTCAACGATAAGGCAGTGTCAAGTGTAATTAGACTGGCGACTCAGGCTTGATTAATGACAAATAACAACACACGTCAACACACTGAATAGCAAGGCAGTGTCCGACAGGGTGTAATTTGACTGGCTCAGGCTTGATTAATGACAAATAACAACACACGTCAACACACTGAATAGCAAGGCAGTGTCCGACAGGGCGTAATTTGACTGGCTCAGGCTTGATTAATGACAAATAACAACACACGTCAACACACTGAATAGCAAGGCAGTGTCCAACAGGGTGTAATTTGACTGGCGACTCAGGCTTGATTAATGACAAATAACAACAAACTTTTTTTTTCTTTTTTTTTTTTAACCTCAGGAATGGGAGACACCCAATGTTTGTCGTCACTTTGCCAGTTTAGATTTATCTCCAAATACGACAATAAACAGGTATAAGGATATTGACCTTAAAAATGAAAAATTTAAAAAAAAAAAAAAAAAGAAAGAATAAATAATTACAGAAAAAAACACACAAAAAAATAATTAATATATTTTTTTTAATAATAAAAAATTAATAAATAATTAAATTTAAAAAAAAAACACACAAAAAATAATGAATAAAAAAAATAACATTTTTTTTTTAAATTAAAAAAAATTAATAAATAATTAAATAATAAATAAATAATAAATAAATAAGTTAAAAAAAACTAAAAACAAAAAAGACTTGTTTTTATATGACTTAATAACCCTGGTACACTCTTAGATAGGGGAAATACATAACAACAAACTGTTAAAGTAAATTCGACCGAATGAACGATATGTAGGTATCCTCACTTGCACATCGGAATCAATATGTGATTTTCTTCATAGTGTAATAATATTCTAAAAGACTGGAAAAATCAAAAATTCAAAATGTCAAATACTCAAGCAGATAGAAACATTGAAATATTCAATTTCAAACGGGGACACGTTTTATTCATTTAATATTTGTTCCTCTTTCTACTTTTAATTGTTTTTTTTTGTTTGTTTTTTTAGTAAACCACTAGAAAAACAAAAAACATATCATGACCTATATATCAAAAGATTGCAACACCCTGAAAAGAACACAAACCCTTATCAAACAAAAAAGAAAAAGAAAAAAAGAATTTTTTTTTTAAATGTATAATATGTTAGAAAGAAAGAAAGAAAGAATGAAAGAAAGAAATAAAGAAAGAATGAAAGAAAGAAAGAAAGAAAAAAGGAAAGCAAAAAAGAAAGAAAGAAAGAAATAAAGAATGAAAGAAAGAAAGAAAGAAAGAAAGAAGGAAAGAAAGAAAGAAGACAGAAAGAAAGAAAGAAAGAAAGAAAGAAAAAGAAAAAAGAAAGAAAAAAAGAAAGAAAGAAAGAAAGAAAAAAAAAAAGAAAGAAAGAAAGAAAAAAGAAAAAGAAAAAAAGAAAAAAGGAAAAAAAAAAGAAAAAAAAAAGAAAAAGAAAAAAAAAAAAGAAAGAAAAGAAAGAAAGAAAGAAAAGAAAGAAAGAAAGAAAAAGAAAGAAAGAAGAAAGAAAGAAAAAAAAGGAAAGAAATAAAGAAGAAAGAAAAAAGAAAAAGAAAAAGAAAGAAAGAAAAAAAAGAAAAAAAAAAGAAAAAAAAAGAAAGAAAGAAGAAAGAAAAAAGAAAGAAGAAAGAAAAAGAAAAAAAAAAGAAAAAAGAAGAAGAAAAAAGAAAGAAAAAAAAGAAAAAAAAAAAAAAAGAAAGAAAGAAAGAAAGAAAAAAAGGAAAGAAAGAAAGAAAAAAGGAAAAAAAGAAGAAGAGAAATGAAGAAAAAATAAGAAACTCACTCTACTCCTGACTTCATTTTCATTGGAAAAATGTACAAATCGAATACATGCAGTCTCCAGTTTGTCTATGAGTTGTATGAATTCCTGTGAGATTGAAAGGGAAAATAAACACAAAAATGAATCCGAGGCATTAGCATCGTCGATACTGTACTCGTCTTATCAATATTTACAACCAAATACAGTAAACCCCCTTCAGAGAAATACAAATCTCACTGTGTTGAGAAATGTAATAGACATATCAGCTTAAGTAAAATGAAGAAAAAAGCAAATTATATCATAAGTAAATAATGTTAGAATAAACAGCAGCCTTAAGAGCAAAATTTCTTCTTTAGTCCGTGCTATATTAATCTTGGAAGATTTATCTTCTTTTTGAAAAACATTCAAAGCCATCCTTTATTTTGTTCTGATAAAAAAAAAAAAGAAAAAGAAAGTAAGAAAGAAAGAAAGAAAGAAAGAAAGAAAGAAAGAAAGAAAGAAAGAAAGAAAGAAAGAAAGAAAGAAAGAAAGAAAGAAAAAAATAAGGAAAGAAAGTAAGAAAGAAAGAAAGAAAGAAAGAAAGAAAGAAAGAAAGAAAGAAAGAAAGAAAGAAAAAAAAAAGAAAGTAAGAAAGAAAGAAAGAAAAAAACAAAAAGAAAGTAAGAAAGAAAGAAAGAAAGAAAGAAAGAAAGAAAGTAAGAAAGAAAGAAAGAAAGAAAAAAAAGAAAGAAGCAGAATAAAAATTGTTATATTATAAACTCAATTTGAGACGATAACATCGAATCGGTCCTACCACTACCATAGCCTCCGTGTTTTAACTCTCTCCTTACCGATGCTTTTCAGTATTTTCCCAAAATGACAGAGCTTACCCATCAGAAAATTTGGCTTTTTAAACACAAACAAGCACTCTACAAAACAACTCTATGTTCTTATTAATTAAACGAAAAGTTTGTTTGATGTACAAAATAAATTGAATAAAAAAAATGTATATTGAGTCTTAACAAATGCGACGATTTTGCTGCAGATGGTAAGGAGAGGGTTAAACAAGTGGAAGGAAATATTTTTGTAACAGATTGAATGACTCCAAATGGAGAGATTAGATTTATTTTGTTTTAATGTTGTCCCTAACTCATTACATTTTGAATGAGCAACTTAATCCCTGTCACTTTACGCAGCTGCATTGGATGGAGCTGATGCCTAGATTATTTTAGTCTTACAATGGATGGAGCTGATGCCTAGATTATTTCAGTCTTACATTGGATGGAGCTGATGCCTAGATTATTTCAGTCTTACATTGGATGGAGCTGATGCCTAGATTATTTCAGTCTTACATGGGATGGAGCTGATGCCTAGATTATTTCAGTATTACATTGGATGGAGCTGATGCCTAGATTATTTCAGTCTTACATTGGATGGCGCTGATGCCTAGATTATTTCAGTCTTACATTGGATGGAGCTGATGCCTAGATTATTTCAGTCTTACATTGGATGGAGCTGATGCCTAGATTATTTCAGTCTTACATTGGATGGAGCTGATGCCTAGATTATTTCAGTCTTACATTGGATGGAGCTGATGCCTAGATTATTTCAGTCTTACATTGGATGGAGCTGATGCCTAGATTATTTAGTCTTACATTGGATGGAGCTGATGCCTAGATTATTTCAGTCTTACATTGGATGGAGCTGATGCTTAGATTATTTCAGTCTTACATTGGATGGAGCTGATGCCTAGATTATTTCAGTCTTACATTGGATGGAGCTGATGCCTAGATTATTTCAGTCTTACATGGATGGAGCTGATGCCTAGATTATTCCAGTCTTACATTGATGGAGTGATGCCTAGATTATTTCAGTCTTACATTGGATGGAGCTGATGTCTAGATTACTTTAGTCTTACATGAAAGGAAGCTGATCCAGATATTATTTCAGTCTTACATTGGATACGGAGCTGATGCCTAGATTATTTCAGCTACATTGATGGAGCTGATGCCTAGATTATTTCCAGTCTTACATTGGTGAGCAGATGCTAGCTTATTTCAGTCTAAATTGGATGGAGCTGAGCTAAGTTATTTCAGTCTTACATTGGTTGGCGTGATGCTAGAATTATTTCAAATCTTAATTGGATGAGCTGATGCCAAGATTATTTCAGTCTTTCATTGGATGGAGCTGATGCCTCATTATTTCAGTCTTACATGGATGAGCTGATCCTAGATTATTCATCTTACATTGGTGGAGCTGATGCCTAGATTATTCAGTCTTACATTGGGTGGAGCTGATCCTAGATTATTTCAGTCTTACATTGATGGGGTCAGATGCCTAGATTATTTTAGTTTACACTGGATGGGGCTAATGCCTAGATTAATTCAGTCTTAATTGGATGGAGCTGATACTAGATTTATTTCAGTCTTAGATTGGATGAGCTGATGCCTAATATTTCAGTCTTACATGGGATGGAGCTGATGCCTAGATAATTTCAGTCTTACATTGGATGGAGCTGATGCCTGATTATTTTCAGTCTTACATGGATGCGCTGATGCCTAGATATTTTCAGTCTTACTTGGATGGAGCTGATGCCTAGATTATTCCAGTCTTACATTGGATGGAGCTGATGCCTAGATTATTTCAGTCTTACATGGATGGAGCTGATGCCTGATTTTCAGTCTTAATTGGATGGAGCTGATGCCTAGATTATTTCATTCATACATTGGAGGCTGATGCCTAGATTATTTTAGTCTTACATTGGATGGAGTGGATGCCTAGATTATTCAGTCTTACATTGGATGGACTGATGCTGAGAATTATTTCAGATCTTAAATTGGATTGAGCTGATGCCTAGATTATTTTGTCTTACATTGGATGAGCTTTATGTAGATTATTTCAGTCTATCATTGATGAGTGATCTAGATTTATTTCAGTCTATTACATTGGATGGACTGATGCCTAGATTATTTCAGTCTTACATTGGATGGAGCTGATGTCTAGATTATTTTAGTCTTACATTGGATGGAGCTGATGCCTAGATTATTTCAGTCTTACATTGGATGGAGCTGATGCCTAGATTATTTCAGTCTTACATTGGATGGAGCTGATGCCTAGATTATTTCAGTCTTACATTGGATGGAGCTGATGCCTAGATTATTTCAGTCTTACATTGGATGGCGCTGATGCCTAGATTATTTCAGTCTTACATTGGATGGAGCTGATGCCTAGATTATTTCAGTCTTACATTGGATGGAGCTGATGCCTAGATTATTTCAGTCTTACATTGGATGGAGCTGATGCCTAGATTATTTCAGTCTTACATTGGATGGAGCTGATGCCTAGATTATTTCAGTCTTACATTGGATGGAGCTGATGCCTAGATTATTTTAGTCTTACATTGGATGGAGCTGATGCCTAGATTATTTCAGTCTTACATTGGATGGAGCTGATGCTTAGATTATTTCAGTCTTACATTGGATGGAGCTGATGCCTAGATTATTTTAGTCTTACATTGGATGGAGCTGATGCCTAGATTATTTCAGTCTTACATTGGATGGAGCTGATGCCTAGATTATTTCAGTCTTACATTGGATGGAGCTGATGCCTAGATTATTTCAGTCTTACATTGGATGGAGCTGATGTCTAGATTATTTTAGTCTTACATTGGATGGAGCTGATGCCTAGATTATTTCAGTCTTACATTGGATGGAGCTGATGCCTAGATTATTTCAGTCTTACATTGGATGGAGCTGATGCCTAGATTATTTCAGTCTTACATTGGATGGAGCTGATGCCTAGATTATTTCAGTCTTACATTGGATGGAGCTGATGCCTAGATTATTTCAGTCTTACATTGGATGGCGCTGATGCCTAGATTATTTCAGTCTTACATTGGATGGAGCTGATGCCTAGATTATTTCAGTCTTACATTGGATGGAGCTGATGCCTAGATTATTTCAGTCTTACATTGGATGGAGCTGATGCCTAGATTATTTCAGTCTTACATTGGATGGAGCTGATGCCTAGATTATTTCAGTCTTACATTGGATGGAGCTGATGCCTAGATTATTTCAGTCTTACATTGGATGGAGCTGATGCCTAGATTATTTCAGTCTTACATTGGATGGAGCTGATGCCTAGATTATTTCAGTCTTACATTGGATGGAGCTGATGCCTAGATTATTTTAGTCTTACATTGGATGGAGCTGATGCCTAGATTATTTCAGTCTTACATTGGATGGAGCTGATGCCTAGATTATTTCAGTCTTACATTGGATGGAGCTGATGCCTAGATTATTTCAGTCTTACATTGGATGGAGCTGATGCCTAGATTATTTCAGTCTTACATTGGATGGAGCTGATGCCTAGATTATTTCAGTCTTACATTGGATGGAGCTGATGCCTAGATTATTTCAGTCTTACATTGGATGGAGCTGATGCCTAGATTATTTCAGTCTTACATTGGATGGAGCTGATGCCTAGATTATTTCAGTCTTACATTGGATGGAGCTGATGCCTAGATTATTTCAGTCTTACATTGGATGGAGCTGATGCCTAGATTATTTCAGTCTTACATTGGATGGAGCTGATGCCTAGATTATTTTAGTCTTACATTGGATGGAGCTGATGCCTAGATTATTTCAGTCTTACATTGGATGGAGCTGATGCCTAGATTATTTCAGTCTTACAATGGATGGAGCTGATGGCTAGATTATTTCAGTCTTACACTGGATGGAGCTGATGCCTAGATTAATTCAGTCTTACATTGGATGGAGCTGATGCCTAGATTATTTTAGTCTTACATTGGATGGAGCTGATGCCTAGATTATTTCAGTCTTACATTGGATGGAGCTGATGCCTAGATTATTTCAGTCTTACATTGGATGGAGCTGATGCCTAGATTATTTCAGTCTTACATTGGATGGAGCTGATGTCTAGATTATTTTAGTCTTACATTGGATGGAGCTGATGCCTAGATTATTTCAGTCTTACATTGGATGGAGCTGATGCCTAGATTATTTCAGTCTTACATTGGATGGAGCTGATGCCTAGATTATTTCAGTCTTACATTGGATGGAGCTGATGCCTAGATTATTTCAGTCTTACATTGGATGGAGCTGATGCCTAGATTATTTCAGTCTTACATTGGATGGCGCTGATGCCTAGATTATTTCAGTCTTACATTGGATGGAGCTGATGCCTAGATTATTTCAGTCTTACATTGGATGGAGCTGATGCCTAGATTATTTCAGTCTTACATTGGATGGAGCTGATGCCTAGATTATTTCAGTCTTACATTGGATGGAGCTGATGCCTAGATTATTTCAGTCTTACATTGGATGGAGCTGATGCCTAGATTATTTCAGTCTTACATTGGATGGAGCTGATGCCTAGATTATTTCAGTCTTACATTGGATGGAGCTGATGCCTAGATTATTTCAGTCTTACATTGGATGGAGCTGATGCCTAGATTATTTCAGTCTTACATTGGATGGAGCTGATGCCTAGATTATTTTAGTCTTACATTGGATGGAGCTGATGCCTATATTATTTCAGTCTTACATTGGATGGAGCTGATGCCTAGATTATTTCAGTCTTACAATGGATGGAGCTGATGGCTAGATTATTTCAGTCTTACACTGGATGGAGCTGATGCCTAGATTATTTCAGTCTTACATTGGATGGAACTGATGCCTAGATTATTTCAGTCTTACATTGGATGGAGCTGATGCCTAGATTATTTCAGTCTTATCTCGATAATGAAGAAAAACTTCCCTAAATGATAAATATAAGGAATTTATTTTTAAAACCAGATTCATTAACTTACATAAAATGCTATACACAATACGTCCACGATAAACCTTTCATCTTTAATAAAATAAAAAAATTAATCAAATAAATTCTAGGGTCTATTCCAAGGGAAGACTGGAATAACCCAGGCATCAGCCGCAGTGCAGCACCGCAAATCGAGCTAAGGCGAGTTGGCTTGCTCAAGGCCACACAGCACAGCGGCGGGCGATCGAACCCGGTACCTTTCGGGTACGAAGCAAAGACCGTACCGCTGAGCCACGCTGCCCCTGCAGGTCAAAAGAGGTTTGGCAATGTTAATTTTTGTTTGAATAACTTACTTTAAATTTGACAGAAATGATATAGAAACTATGTTAAAAACTATTTGTTTTGATATTATTCTTTCCAAGAGCGTAATATCGCAAGCATACCTGCCTAGCCTGGTACTGAAGGGAGACCATCCCAATGAATGTCTGATGCGACTGTAACATCTGACCTACAGCCAAATTCTCCATGGACCCTGTGGGGCTTGGCTCTATCAACGAGTCAACGCTGTGACTCCTGTGTCGACCATCACTGATGTCCACTACCTCGTGGTCAAAGAACACCCTGACATACGATTGAGATTGACGGAGACAAATTATAAATATAGGGATTAAAAGCTGAACAAGTGTCTTATTGTGGTGTAATGGTAAAAAAATTTTTTTAATGAGCTTTTATATAGCGCAATATCCACTAAACGTGCTCAAAGTGCTTTACAAGGGGTCCCTGGCCAACAGCAACATGCAACATGTAAGACGGGACATAATGCCTGTTAGGCAATATTACTATTTTTTCGGACAGAGACAACGCTGTCAACGGCCAGGTACTCATTTTACACCTGAGTACGGTGAGAGAATGTGAGTAAAGAGCCTTTTCCAAGGACTCAACTATGCGCAAAGTGAGGCTCGAACCCAGGACCTTCCGATCCGAAAGCGAGTGTCATACCACTAGACCACATAGCCGCACATGGTACAGTCTTTTGACTCCCAACATGACCAAAACAAGGTCCAAGCAAGCCATTCAACACATTGACAGTTTGACCTTAAAAAAAAAATTTTGCACAAAGTTTCCTTGTTCACCCAGTAGTGATTGGGTAGTTGGACCTGGAACACTTTGTGGAAAATACTTTTAAATGGACTGGCATCCTGTCCAAAGGGCAGTGAGCAATCGCTTATGAAACAGATAAACTCCGGCTCCATTGGTCTTATAGCTCTAAAGGACTACTACTTTATTTTTAGTATTTTATCATGAATGCCTTAATGTAAACATTAAAATATCCGTATCATTGATAGTCAACATCATCAAGCCATCTTTTTATTAATGATCCATATCCTATTCATTTAGGTCAAAGTTCATGTTCTAACCCCATATCCTCCCCATGTGATTGCTTGGTAGTGGTAGGACTTTCCATCAATTCAGTGTACATGTCACTGGACCAATCGGGTGTTGCCCGGATGATGGGTTTGTAGGCAAAGGCAGTACAGTAGGCTATCATCGAGTTACGGTGGTAAAAGTCTAGAACCTTTTTTCTGGAGGAGACGAGAGATAAAAAGGTCAATTTTACTGAAACAGTTGAACAAAATTTCTTAACAATTCCAAGTTACAATTTTCCATAAATGCTTAGAAAACAATTGGGCTAATTCACATATTTCTTCGGCAAAAAGTTTCTCAACCTGAATAAGTTAGAATTATTAAAAGCATACCATTTTTTAAATTGATAAATAGAGGTGCCTAAATGAGTCAATAAAATGGAGATAAAGATAAAGGGAGTAAAATATATATTTATTTTGTGTTTAAGTGAAAAAGGCCAAAAGCCGAAACGTCGTTTGTTTTGTGTTGTTCATTCATGAGTCAGATTTACTCCCTTTATCTTTATCTCCATTTTTCAAATGTCATGTCCTGAAATCAAAAACTTTTACGAGAATTTGTTTTTGTACATAAAAATATTCCAGTAAATGAGTTGATTTTCACAATATGCCAAGGCTTTGACAATTTACAAATGTTTCATTTCACATATAAATATTTCAGTTTTCTAATCAAAGGTTATAGCTATATAGTTTTTTTATGACAGACCAGAACTGACCTCTTCTGTGTCTTAATCTTATATAAACTAATATGGAAATATGATAATAAATCACAAATGGCCCCCACCGCCCTTCCCTCACCTGTCAATCTCTGTCAACATCTGTAAATCAGTACCAGTCCAAACGTCACAACAACAATCCAACACCAAGTCTCCTGTGCCCTGGGTCAACAACTGACACATGCCTGACGACGGTTAATAACAAAACTATTCATGGGCGGAGACTAGCTTACAATAATATTAAATCATTTATACATACATCTTATTGTTAAAATTTCATTGCATGTCTGACTTAATGAGAGTTACAGAAGAGCTTTTAATCAGACACTGCAGTTGACTCATGCCAGCTATAGGATTCATAACCCATTTTAAAACTAATTTTGTTGATTACAGAGTATTGTCCCCCCCCCCCCCCCCCCTCCTCTCCTCTCCTCTCTCTCTCTCTCTCTCTCTCTTTCTCTCTCTTCTCTCTCTTCTCTCTCTCTTTCTCTCTCTCTCTCTTCTCTCTCTTCTCTCTCTCTCTTCTCTCTCTCTCTCTCTCCTCTTCTCTCTCTCTCTCTCTCTCTCTCTCTTCTCTCTTCTCTTCTCTCTCTCTCTCTCTCTCTCCTCTCTCTCTCTCTCTCTCTCTCTCTCTCTCTCTTTCTCTCTCACTCTCTCAAATTTCATCTCCCAAAACTCTAACTCTACTTTACAAATGGATTGGAATGATCAGGAATTTGTCAAAAAGCCTAAAACCGGGGCTTGAAACAAATCTTAAAACTAACCTGATAACTTGTCTTTGATGAGGACGGACACCTGGTTGGGCATTGGAATCTTGTGCTGAATGAATGATCTTGCTCTGTTTATTTTCTCTTTCTCTGATTCCTCAACAGGCTGAAATTTAAATATTTTATAAAATAAATAAATAAATAAATAAAAAGCCATTAAGATTGATTAGATAATTTTTCAATTGTGATAACTTTGAAAAAAAAAAATTGCGTTCTTATAACAATTCAAGTATGATGTTGGTTGAGATAAAAAATAAAAGTTGGGTGACAATCAGGAGTTTTCATTCCATTCAGATTATAAAAAAAAAACCCCGGTGATGTCAATAAAGCAATACCTTCTTTTTCACTATATTTTTTGTTTGCTGAAGACAGATTACACGTGGAAATCGGGGGGTATTTTGTTAATATTAGAACCCTGTTATTTTACAAAATTAATGTTGTTTTTCCAACCAAAGCCTCCAAAAGACCACTTGCTCTATAATTTTCTGGACTGGAGCATACCAAAAAAAAAAATAAATTAGGTATCCAAAACCATTGTGTTTGATCTCATTAACAACATTTTTTTAAAATATTTTAAAACAGGAATATAGATCAAATAAATACATACAATCTTTCTAATAATTATTTGCATTATTTTTTTATTTTTTAAATTCAACACTAAGTGTGCCCAACATGTATTTTTATGACACAAAAATTGCACAATAAAGCATATATTTCTATCTCACATCTATTTCACACAATACAGTTATTGCCTATGCATAATAATGGGACATCAAACTTTGACTTACAACTTGTCTGTAGACGCCAAAAGTTGCCTCGTGGTTAAAAACCTTGATGGCGTCACTGGTGAATCCCATCTCTCTAGACAAATGACACATACACCTAAGGAAAGAGAAAGAAAAAAAAAGAGAGGGGGTGGGGGACATTTATCCATGACTGTAAAAAACTTTCATAGGATTAATTCTCTTAAGTTCAACAAGAATGTAAGTCAAACAAATTTGTTTGAAAGCCCATTCATAAAAACAAGAAAGAGTTATAATGTCCCTATAATGGATTAATTCACCCAACATTTCTATTCTTAATCCTAAAATGAAAAGACTGAATGTATTGACACAATATTTTGCATTATTTATCTGGTTATAACACAACAAATTTCAAGATTATCACTTAGAAAGCAGTTGCAACAATGCTATGCTGGTTTAAATGTTGCTTTGTTTAATTGCTAATCACCTGTTAACAGTAAAATTGAAACCTACATACGGAGTGTTAAACCAGTTTTCTCTTTATTAAGGAGACTGAATTTCTCTCAAATTTCTATTTCCCCAATTACATATCAATTATAACAGTGCTGATGGTGCCAAAAACTGAAAAGGGAAGAAAATTTCGAATGATTGCCTTTAAGAACCCTTTATTTTTACAGCATTCACACCCCCCCCCCCCCCCCACACACACACACACACGCACACATTTTTAGAGCAATTGAGATGATAAACTATCATTGATACTCTAGCTAACTTCTAGAGAATGGGAAACTGCACCTATTTGTTCCACCACACATCAAATCTCTCATTGTCAGTACATTTGAATGAGGGAAATATAACTTTTTAAAAAAGAGGAAATTCCTCCTCTGACTCAAAAATTGCAGATTTCCGCGGATCCGAGGAAAACCATCAGCATTGTTATAATGCATAAGCTTTTTCAACAGGACAGCAGAAGCAGCGATTGCTGATACTGATTTCTTGGTGAAAGGGTACGATATAATGACAAGTTATTGTGAAACCTAACCCTGGTTGTAGTGGGTTAACTAGTCATCAAATACATAATATATTCAATCAATACCCCTTGAAACTAATTTTTAAAATACATAAGCGCAAACATACACATACACACACTTAGATAGATATTTACTTCCTCTCAAAACCCACCTTCTGTTGACAACAGCGACTGTCTCCTCATTTTCCCTGGCAGCACATGACACATGGTCTGTAAACTGTGTGTACCATTCAGATGTGTCTTCATTACATGTGTTGAGTAGTGAAGCCAAACCCTGACGTGGAAAAATAAAATAAGGTCAAATGGGAACAGGGAACAAAGAAACAAACAACAACAGAAGCATTTGAATTGCAATTTAAATCTTCACAGTCGCACAGTCTTCTCAGTTCAAAAATATATAAATTATATCTATTTAACATGCTTGTTCAACACTGCTTTGGAACTGATATCAAAAAATTAATTATTGCGTTCTTAATGCAATTCAAGCATGTTATTGGTTGAGATATAAAATAAAAGATGGGTCAAAATAGGGCGTTTTCATTCCGTTCAGATTATATTTAAACAACAGTGATGTTACTAACAAATAATCGCAGAGGTAAAATATTTTCTCATATCACATCATCTTAAGGATTAATTTGGTCCACTGGCCTCAGAATATATATATATAGTGTATAGTAATTTTTAATGGCCGCCAACAGAAAAATATGTTTTAAGAGAGCCAGGCAGAATATTTTAAAGCCAATAACAGGACGTTTAAACGAGCTGGTTGGCCCATTATAAGAAAAAGAATAAGCCACAACTCACAAGAGGTTTCAATGCACTCAGATGATCCTTCCATTTTGGGTCGTCAAATTCTATCCCGAAGGAATCCTGAGGAAAAGATTTAATAATAAATCTTTATTGTCCTCAAAAAAGTGGCAATTTGTCATTTGGTTACACATTTATAACAATACAATATTGACATAGACACACTCACACAGATGCACACTAGTAACATCATAGTCGTCGAAAAAAAAAATTTAAAAAAAAATACGGCCTCAATAACAACAATGGCATCAACAACATCATCATCACAACAACCTTCCTAATATTTTCGTTACAATCCTTCACTTTCACCATTCCCCTATAACACCATCACCATCTTCATCATAATCCATATTATATTATTTCCTGTAACAAGCTATGAGAGGGAAAGCCTGTGGTCCTCCTCACTCTCTCTCTCTCCTTTTTTCTCTCTCTTTATTTATCTATCTATCTATCTCTATCTCTCTCCGTTCTTTCACGTTTATGTCAGAAATAGTAATATCTTCATATTATATAAATAACATGCAATTTTGTTATTGTAAAGTTACATTAAATGAGATAATGAGATTTGCACATCAAATTTCCTCCCTCTTCCTTTCTAAGGGTAAGAATCTTGTCCTTTCTCTCACCCCCCCCCCCCCCCTCTCTCTCTCTCTCTCTTTGTCCTCTCTTTCTCTTTATGTATGAAGTAGCAGATGCCATTGTCCTCAGAGAGTATTTGGTTGCCTTTTCTAATATTTGTTTTTCTTGCTTTTGTTATTTTTTGTTTTGTTGTTTTTTTTAAACATTCTTTAAATCTGAGAGTTTGATCCAACGGATTGGAAGGATGGGGGTCCTGAAACCTCAGCTGGTAGAGTGTTCGCTTCACTCGCAAAGGGACTGTGATCAATCCTGGAGGCAGTCGAGATTTTTTTCACAATCGTGGATAGCTCATACAGTTGAGGCACGCTCTTCCCGGCGAGGCAGAGTTGTCATACTAGTAAGGTCGTGGGTTCAAACCCCCATCACCCCCGCGAAATTTTTATTCTCTGTTGTCTTCTGGCACTTTCTTACTCATTTCATCTCTTGTTGTTATCAACATAAGTGCCTGCTCCACGCACTTTTCCTACACTATCCATGCCAACATTTGACCGTACATAAATTCCAAATGAAGACCTACCTTTCCCGATTCCTGTGTCAAATCCAAAACTTCAATTTTGCTTCCTTGGTGTCTGTCTGTGGCAGAAGAATTAAGGGGTGCCCTTTTTAATTTTTATGGGATCATAATAATACCATCTTCAAAATGGATTTAAAATTCATAAAATTCTCATCTGAGGATTAACAGGTGCTAATACCAACAGAAATAATTTCGATTATTATTATTATTAAAATTATAATTATAATATTTGTACATCATTTTGAGCACGTTTAGTGGATATTGTGTGATATAAAAACTCAAGTTTTAGTTTTATTATCATTATGACAATAATAATAATAATAATAATAATAATAATAATAATAATAATAATAATAATAATAATAATAATAATAATAATAATAATAATAATAATAATAATAATATCATTATTATTAATAATAACATTATAATTATTATCTTCATCATTGTCATCGTCATCGTCATTATTATAATCACTATTTATTATTATTATTATCAAAACCAAGCTTTTCCCAATTCGTAACAATAGCTGACCTAATCTTGGATAGAAAGTACAAAATTAGATAAGACATGATTCTAACTCTATAGGTCCATAGTTACTAATTCAAACTCATAATAAACTCAATGTTACTATATGAAAGTAGAGTATGAAGAAACTCATCATCCCCATACCCATTTTAGACTTGGACCTCTTTCTTGGCTGATGGTGCCCTCTTTTCCCTGCCTTCACCTCTCCACCTCCTCGCTCTGCTTTCTTGGCCCGTTTAATATCTTCTGCATCCTTCTCATCTTCCTCTTCCTTTTTCTCGGGCACCCCGTCTCCTACTTCCTTTTCTCTCTCCGAGCGATATTTGTCATTAGATGAAAAGAAGAAAATCTTTTCTGCTGAAGCATTGGGCCAGGATAGGATGCCCTTCTTATCAATGCAACAAAATGCCTGAGAACAAATAAAAAGAGTTTGTTGAAACATTCTAAGCTTGAGAAAATGTGAAACAACAAAATCTTTGAAACCTTGAGAATTATATTTAAATTAGAAGGAAAAATTGTGAGCTTTTATACAGAATAAAATCCCTTTAAAGTGTTCAAAGCATTTTACAAGGAGTACCAAGCCAACAACTACACTGAACACGTAAGAACAGACATGAAACCTGTTAAGGTAATTAACTTTTTTTTCAACAGAGACAAAGCTGCTACAAGATAGGTACCCATTTTACACCTAAGTATGATGATAGTGAATGTGAGTAAAGAGTCTTTTCCAAGGACACAACTTTGAATTACCATTCAAACTCAGGACCTAGGGGTCACAAACCGAGTGTCATACCACTCAACAACAAAACATTGTATTCATGATGGAGTTGGATTCCCCAGTAAATTTAACCACAAACTCCACATTCTGCCAAAAACTAGCAAAATTTCTTTTTTCTATTTCAGCCAGATTTTTTAAAATTCAAAATTCAATTCAGAGAAGACTCATCCTAAATTCATCCCATTATCACATATCCACTCACCAACGAAAGAGTGAAAATGGAGAGGCTTCGTATGGGAACAAAACAGACAATGGACGTTTCGGGTACAAACCCTTCGTCAGGACAACATTACACAAGTTAACGTGGAAAACAAATGTTAATTTGTGTAATGTTGTGCTGACGAAGGGTTTGTACCCGAAACATCCATTGTCTGTTTTGTTCCCATACGAAGCCTCTCCATTTTCACTCTTTCGTTAGTATTTTCACGATCACTGGCTTCAGGCAGTCCCTACCGTTTTCTACACATCCACTTACCGTGACACTACCCAGAGTGTGCAACATCTCAAATCGAGGACAAGGGGAAGGTTCTACACTGATCATGGTGGTCAATGCCTTCTTCAACACCTGGATGCACAGAGTGGAAGCCGTCGCATCCTCCACAGAGATGTCACTGCAGCTGCCGATACTGGAGATACTTTCTGGAATACACTGGGGATTTCAAATTTCAAAATAAGATTCTTTTTGCGCATATAAAATTGAGCTTTTATATAGCCCAATATCCACTAAATGTGCTCAAAGCGCTTTACAAGGGGTCCCTGACCAACAGCAACATTTAACATGTAGAACGAGACATGACGCCTGTCAGGCGATATTACAATTTTTCTCCGGACAGAGACAATGCTGTTAATGGCTAGGTACTCATTTTACACCTGATGTAAAAAATATATTACTAAATTCCAGATAGAAGACAGAGTTATCTCTGTCATGTATCTGGAATTTAGTAATATATCTATGTCTTTATTGTTTTTTGTTGTTGGCTGAAGAAGGATTTTGAGCCTGAAACGTCCCGTGTTTGGTATTTTATTCTTTTTTGAAGCTGTTTTATTCATTTTTGTTTATTACTTTTTACAGTCCACAGCTTCTAGCTGCCTAGTATCACTTTGACGTCTGTTATTGTGGCACCTATTGGGTCAAAGGCAATAATGGCAACAAGTATTTTCGTCAGTAACTCTTACTGTAAACTGACAAGCACAACTTACATTGAGAGATCTGTAGATCTGGCAAACTTCGTAGACATGAGCCTGGCCGTACGAGTTGACTGAGATCCACATCAGGGGAAACACAAGGGCTACCAGCGGGAACACACCTTGAATCTAACCAAAATAAAAAGGGGGATGAGGATGAGGATGGGGGAAGGATGGTGGATCAGGTGAGAATTTGTTAAGTTAAGATGTTCTATTGCTGTTTCTAATAAAATATTGAATAAATGAGGCAAAAGTAAATTATTTTTTGTAATTATCTTTACATTATAAAAATAAAATAAATAAATAAAATTCCCTTTATTCATCCCCAAGGGGAAATTTGTCTTTAGGGTCTATTCCAAGGGAAGACTGGAATAACCCAGGCGTCAGCCGCAGTGCAGCGCCGCAAAGTGAGCTAGGGCTAGGTTACTTGCTCAAGGC
Source organism: Berghia stephanieae (assembly GCF_034508935.2). Taxonomy (NCBI): domain Eukaryota; kingdom Metazoa; phylum Mollusca; class Gastropoda; order Nudibranchia; family Aeolidiidae; genus Berghia; species Berghia stephanieae. Next base: position 76,725,320 of record NC_088364.1, on the reverse strand, counting down.
CACACAACGCAGCGGCGGGTGATCGAACTCGTTACCTTTTGGGTAGGAAGCAAAGACCGAACCGCTAAGCCATGCTGCCCCTTTTAATCATAATCTCTAAACTCACATAATTTAATGACTCTTTAATAAAAACTTGTTATAGGTGAATTTGTCTTGAAAGTATTCATAGCAAGATAAATTCCAATACTCTAGAAATAGACTACTACCACTTCAAATATCTTATATATATATATATACCACTTACTTACTTACTTATCCGAACCAGCGACCACCTGAGCTCTAGCCCTTCGGTCTATATATATACCACAAGAACTTTCTATTACTGCTTCCAATGCTACATAGATTAGACTAATAAGGCCAAAATGGTGCCTATAGAAATCCAATGTTTTTAAATTAATCACAGATACAATCATTGATCTGCAAAATGTTCATTTCAAAATTTAATGATCTGCAAAATGTTCATTTCAAAATTTAATGATCTGGAAAATGTTCATTTCAAAATTTAACGATTTGTTAAAGTTAAACTCAAATTATTAGTTACAGAAACTTTAAATTTGATACTTCAATCTGAAGCAAGATATTCTACGGTGAAGGTAGGAAAATGGAAAGGTTTTCAGTTCAATTTTCTCATTTTATTTATTGTCATAAACAAAGACAAACTTAAATGATATGTTTAAAATTTATATTATTCTTTTATGCGCAATAGATTTAAAAAACTATAGATCTAGTCTAAAATACCCCTACGGCTATGTAGTCTTGTGGTATGACACTTGCTTTCGGATCGAAAGGTCCCGGGTTCGAGCCTCACTCAGAGCATAGTTGAAGCCTTGGAAAAGGCAGTTTACTAACATTCTCTCACTGTACTCAGGTGTAAAATGGGTACCTGGCCATTTACAGCATTGTCTCTGTCCGAAAAAAATTGTAATATCGCCCAACAGGCGTAATGTCCCGTTCTACATGTTAAGTATTGCTGTTGTCCAGGTATCCCTTGTAAAGCGCTTTGAGCATGTTTAGTGGATATTGCATTATGTAAAAGCTCAAGTGTTTTTGTTGGGTTTTTTTTTTACCTGCAGCAGAAGCAACATCTCCGTCCAGTGAGAACCTTCTGGATCAATCTGGAAGTATCTCACTAGATTGATGACCAGAAAGGCAACCTAAAAGGGGTGAGATATTGTGGTGGGAAGTGAAATAGAATTGGATAATCATTTCCTTCACTCTGAATAGGACGTTTTTTATTCAATCAATTCAGAAGAAGGCAACCTAAAATGTGTGAGATATAGAGATGGGAAGTGAAAAAGAATTTGATAATCATTTCCTTCACTCTGAATAGGACGTTTTTTATTCAATCATTTCAGAGAAAGGCAACCTAAAAGGGGTGAGATATTGTGGTGGGAAGTGAAATAGAATTGGATAATCATTTCCTTCACTCTGAATAGGACGTTTTTTATTCAATCAATTCAGAAGACAGGAAGAGAGACCTGACACGAATGAAACCAGATCTATAGGCATCTATAGATGCAACCTTCTCTTAATCTAAAATATCACAAGCATTATCGCATTATCATAAAACAAGCTTTCGACTTGATTACAGAGACCATTGCTATGACTTTTTATATTTACCTTTATTTCAACTTTTTTTTTTTAATGTAGAAATGAGATATTCTAGACACAAGAACAAAACATAATTTAACAACTCTCGACTGAGAATTATTGTCATTTTATTATATAGATGGTTTTGATACAACGTGTAATTATTTGCAGGTCTGATAATCCAATTCATAATGAGCTCATTGTTGAAATGGGAATCTCAAAAGATGACACAAAATATAGTCCATTACAACAACTAGGTCCATAATCAGGTTCGGATGTCAGACCTGCATATATGTACACATCGTTTTGATAAGATAGATAAGAGACATTCAGAGACATTTGTTGAGATATTTGTACTGATGGCAACACTCACCAAAGCCATTGGCAGAAGTCGCCTTTCCAGCCAAATGTTACAAATGGCAATTCTCTCATTCTCCACAAAACTCAAAGGTCTTTTGATTCTATTATCCAGCATTACTCTGATGATAAAATATTAAAATTTGCACTCTTTATTCCAATATACTGTGAAATAAATCAAATGCTTAGAATTAATGTTCTTTTGAATACCAAAATATATAAAATGAACCAAAATTTTATTAAATTTTAAACGTGATTTTAAGTACTATATGACAGCATCGTAGTGTTTGTCTATTCGACAAAATACTAATATATAAATTTGTGAAAAAAAAAATTTTAAATAAAAGTTACATATTAGAATATATAGTTTTGTCAATGTAACCAACAATATTTTAATAATGAAACAAAATGGGTAGAGCAAATGTAGAGCAGAATCATCATACCTTAGATTTTTCAATATTGGTGTCTCTTGAAGTAAAAACCTCTCATTGGTGAGAGGAGTCCTTGGTTGAGGTCCAGATCCTTCATTAGATTCAAATTCTTTCAGAAATATTTCTTCTGCTTGGAGAACTTTTCCGTCCTGGGGGGTAGAAAATATTTATCATTTGCAAGGGGAAATGAACTTATGAGCAAAAATAAGTTTTAAATAATTAAGGTTTAGATTATAGAAATCTCTCCAAAATAATATGAACATTAAAAAAAAACTTTTGCTCATTCTTAACAGTATTAAAAGATGATTAAGAAAAGTCTAATTAATTGCTTCCTTGAGCGTATTCACATATGAGCATAAGTTATGATAATTATGTGAGTGATGAGGGGAAATAGAAGATGTTGGTCTAACACAAGTACTTATCACCAGATCTCATTAAGATCAATTTACCATAATATCAGTTCTATGTTGGCATAATGGAGCTCTGTGACCCCCTCTCCCTTTCACAATCCCTCCATAACTAATACACAAATTTGCACACAACAATCTAAACCATATACATCATCATCAAATCAAACCACTGTAAAATGACACAAAATGTAGTCAAATAAGACCCACTTTCAAAGACTTGCATGTGCCAGGAACTGAGAAGCCAGGCCTCATGACTATGACATCATCTTTGACTAGCAGGGATGTGGGCATGTTGACGACACATCCATCACGCACACACCACTGTAAGGAAATGCACGGTGACATGGGCATGTGAAGATCAGGGTATGAGGCACTTGACATGGATGAACAATTGATAAATTCTGGGAAACAAATGGTGGTGAAATGGAATCATAAATCACGTTGTTTTACTAAATAAAATTGTTTGCATTTAAATTTAAAATTAACAAGGAGAGTCTCAAAACCTATATGTAAATATTTCAGAGCATCATCAATGGACGGAAATGTAAAAAATAAAAAGACTAAATTGGAATGACAAAAATTTTAGATTTAGCATCAGAGTTTTTACAAAGTCAGGCTTTTTAAAATAAATCAATTATTCTCCATCATATTCATAAAACATTGACCAAACCTATTGATATGAGTAAATAATTCCTCAGATTTACCATTAAAAAGCAAATTAAAATGAAAATACTCGGTGAGCATAAACCCAACTGCTGCTGTATGAACTGAAAATACATATGATCTACTAGGATATTCAATTTAGCATCGTCAAGTAAATAAAATTGGAAAAACTTGGTGTTAATGTGAATAACGACTTAATTCAAAAGAAAACCAATACAAAATTCAGATGAAATCCAGCCAAAGAAAAAACAAAAAAACAAAAAAGCAATGATAATATTGATGCTTATTACTCACCATTTATCTTTGCCAAAATGTTTTTCTTCAAGCTAGTGAGAATCGAAGACAATTTTATTGATTGTAAATACATGACCCAAAGATTCATCACGACAGTAAACAGAAGGAAAAGGGCTTCAATAACAAGGCCACCAATTGTCCCAGAGGAAAGTCTGTAAATGGCAAGAGAAATCAAACATAATTCCTTTCGTCTAAAATGAAGATATAAAAGAGGAAATTTGACTGTCAGAATTGGGAATTTTTAAAATAATTATGTTGGCTACCATGAGTTGATCTGAATACCCGACTGAATGGTTAAATCAACAATAGATAAGATATCAAGGACATGGAAAATATGAGAGTAAACACTACGTGTGTTGTGTGTGTGTTTGTATTTGTACACGTACAAACATGCGCCTTTGCTTTTGTCTTGTCTTGTCATTAAGTCGCAACTTTGTGCATCATGATTGTAAATGTGTGAAAACAAATGGACGTGCCGTGCCTTAGCCTTCACATTGATTTTATCAATTCATCTGTCAACTTCAATTTGGCCATTAATATTTTTTATATTTTCGGGCAGAGATTTCCATATTCCGATGGTGCTTGGAAAAAACAAGTTGAGATTAGCTTTAATACGTGACTGGGGGACCTGGTATGAGTGCTGTTTTCTTTCATTTGGAATAAGGTTATCAATTGGAATCATTGTCAGTCCCAGATGGGCCTTATAGAGGACTTTGGCTTTTTGGATTGCATGCATGGGTGCCAGCATAAGAAGTGCTGAAACCTGAAACTAAAATCTGGACACTTTGGCAAACCTGAAAATGTTCCTATTGAAAATGCGGCCTAAACTTTACTTTTATTTCATCACCATTTTTAGCTATACCATTATTAAATGATTAAACAGCAAACATATTGACACAACGAAGAAATTAATTTCATTTTAAAACCAACTTATAATACATAGTACACTGAAAAGGTGGCTGAATCACGTTTTCGAATTTTTACCGATGCTATTAGGTTATTGTACTCAAAACACTGAAACCGGAGGTATTTGACTTCGAGATATCACGAAACCGGAATTCTGGCTTGAACCGGAAAACTGGCACCCATGATTGCTTGTCTTTCATGTAATGGCAACCAGTAGGCTCTTAAGCATTTCATTGACACTTTCAGTCCTGTGATTATTACAAACAAACCTACATGCTCAGTTTTGAAGAATCTCATGTTGTTCCATCTGCTTTTTACTCTTGGGGTCCCAAATGCATGCATCATAATCTAAAATTGACCGCACAAAGACTTTATAGCTACATTGCTTTGTGGGTTTTTTTTTTTTTAATTACTCAAAAATCTGTGTTTGGTTGGTTTAATAACATTTTTTAAATAATAAAAATTAAAAAGTACAATTTGCATGTGTATATTTGTCCCAACAAAGCCTAATCCTATTTTAACTTCATTTTCAATACAATACTCATGTTATAGAACCATCTAACTTCCTTTGATATAGACATCAAATTCTGTAGTCCCAAGAATCTGTTTCTAATACTTTAAACAAAGAGTCACATTTTATTATAAATGGGCTCTCCTTGATACTCTAAATGATAAACTGATATAACCTTTCTATCAAAAGAAAACTAACACAAAGTGGAACTTGGGTCGCGTCAAAATTGGGAAAATGATTAGATTTTGTTAAATGCGGAATACCCCTACTGCCTTTTAACAGCACTTCCTCTTTTGCTCTTTTATATTTGTTAGTTTTTTTTTTATCCTATGTTACCTTTGTCCACTGGAAATCCCAGCACAGACCAGGAGAAGGATGGCCATGGAAACCACGGAAATGAAAGACAGTATAGTGTAACAACTTGAATTCTTTCGTAAATATGACACAGGTTGTGTCCAAGGTCTTGTGTGGAATATGCCATCATATTCCTTCACTAATGCTTCTATTTCCGAATGTAATTTCCTTAATCCCTGATCTGTTGTCAAACCGTTCATTGTTTGTGACATCTATATTGCGCCTGTTTGAAATAAAAACACAAAATAAGTAAAGTATAAAAGTTTCAAATGAAATGCCCTATCTAGAAATCAAAATATATCAATGTATGAGTGAGTCTCATCCATAAATATGACAATGCAAGCATAAAACGAACATATTGATAACATTGAATAGCGACGCACAGTTACACCTATGTGATGAATTCTTTTGATATTTATTTGTTTCATGGCAACGTTTCACTCATTTACGTATTAAACGTTGTATGATTGTTCGTATTAATGAATGGTATGTACTTCAAACTTTAACGTTTAGAGTTCTGCTTCAAATCCTCGGAAAAATCGTTCGTATCAATGTTTTTGTCTCAAGGAAATCGAAATGGCGGCGGCCTTGTTTACTTCCGACACAAAAGTGCACCACTAATTTCATCTTATTTCGCGATTTGTTGATTGAAGACCTATCCTTCGCTTAATATTATATAAAGCATTGTATGATGATTTAGAATTACAAAGAGGCATCAAAAATAATAAACCATCCTGTTGATGAAGTAGAAAGAATTCATGGAAAAGCAATAGAAAGGAAAGCATTCTCAATTACCAACAATAAAAAAACATATTTTATACCATGAATTTGATATTTTGCCATCTGGGAGAAGTTTTTGTCAGATTAAATGTGGAACTAACAAGTATAAATCAACGTTCGTTCCATCAGCAATAAAAATGTTGAATATTTCATATGGTACAGCAAAACCAAGGATTGATGCGTTGACTGATTGACTGATTAATTTGTTTAATGTTAGGCTAGATGAAGTGACCAATTGATAATGATGATAATATTTGGTGTTGAATTGCCAAGAATGTAACGAATTGAAAATGAAATGAAAATGTTGATGTTGTGTATGTCGCATGCGTGAAAGAAAGAGAGGAAGAGAGAGAGAGAGAGAGAGAGAGAGAGAGAGAGAGAGAGAGAGAGAGAGAGAGAGAATGGGTAGGAGTGAGGTGTCTGTTCAATGTTATAGTTATCATATAACGTTATGACAAGTGTAACTAAATGACAAATTGCCATATTTGTGGACAATAAAGATCTATTATTATTATTATTATTATTATTATTATTATTATTATTATTATTATTATCATCTCTAAAAAAGGCAAACAAATTCCATCATAAGAAGGAACCTAGGCAATTGTTCACAAAAAATAAAAGAAACCTGTAACAAAATGCTAATACAACCCATCGTTAAGTATGCCTTGGTCATTTGGGACCCTACGAAAGAGTGAGATAAGAAAATTGAAATGGTGCAGTGCATGGTCACTGTTGATTACCGAACAACCATATAAGCGTAACTGGCATTGTTAAGAACTCGGGGTGGACAACAATCGAGGAAAGAAGAAAAAGAGATAAAGTAACAATGTTTTTTTAAGATGAGCAAAGGTCTGGTAGAAGTCTAATGTAACAAACTCCAACTAAAATCAACAATTTCAAGAACAAGGGTCATGACAATACTTTACACCAAGCTCGAAATTACAGAGTCATATATAAATCCTTCATGCCATCAACAATTCGACTTTGGAAAAACATCACAGAAGACGCGGTTGAAGCACATGATTTGGATCATTTTACAAGAATCTTACAATTTATATCCCATGTCATGCTGAATATTGCTTATGTAAAACATGTGACTATACACCAAAAGTGGACTGCTAGTGCTGGTAAAGGAAGAAGAAGAAGACATTATTTAATTGATGGAATTTAAGATTTGGGTCCCTGAAATCATTATTATTATTCCATTCTTTAATGTAGTGAACTCTTTTCTTCTTTGCCTTACTGAATGTAATTAATGAGTAATGTGTAATGTACTGAACTCTTTGTATTTAATTGCTGGGGCATCAATAGTAACAAAGAGAACTATGCTGTTATGGGGCAGCGTGGCTCAGCGGTACGGTCTTTGCTTTGTACCCAAAAGGTACCGAGTTCGATCACCCGCCGCTGCGCTGTGTGGCCTTGAGCAAGTCACTTTGCCCTAGCTCACTTTGCGGTGTTGCACAGCGGCTGACACCTGGGTTATTCCAGTCTTCCCTTCAGTCTTCCCTTGGAATAGATCCCAAAGACCAATTTTCCCTTGGGGATGAATAAAGGGAATTGTTTTGTTTTGTTTTTTGTTATAAAATGTGAAAGATGTTATCGGACAAGAAATCTCTTATCTTACAGTGCTTGCTTTGTGGGTTAAATCTCATCCATGGATGTAATAGTTTCTTTTTTTAACTCTTGTCAGTTGATAGAGAGGAGAGTTTGCAATTTTGTCATGCCACCCAGTTTGAAGTTGAAGCATTCAAATCAGTTTGCTTGTGAGAGTTGTATGTAAAGAAGCGTACCAGGTTGTCACAAAACCCCCAGTGGGAAAGCATGCCAGTTTATCAGATGCCCAGTTTATCAGAGGCCCAGTTTATCACAAGCTGACCCTGCCTCGACTCTGTCCTGTGCATGATGCAAGATATCGCTGACACTCTCAAATATTATTTTTCAATTTTTTTCACGAAAGAACATTCATTGCTGAAATTTATAGTAGAGAAATTTGCTTTGAGCTGCATAAAAAAAACAAAAAAACAAGCCGTATTGAAATTATGGAGAGGGACTATCTCTACATCACCAATTTGATGGATGAAGTGGCACTTCTGACTCAAGTCTGAATAGTCTCCCGTGGTCGGACTCAAAAGTCCAATGTGTGTGCACAATGAAACACAGTGCGGCAGTGGGCAGAAAACTGAAAAAGAAATATAAGAAGAATTAAGAAGAAATTCTGTTTTGCTCATTTTAAAATGGCTCATGACTCCTGCCTCAGACTGTAGAAGGATTGTTGCCTGTCTATCACTATTAGAATATGTTAATTTTTTTAAAAATTGACCTGACTTTGTTTGGACATCGCGCTGTGTTGTTACAAAGCTTTTCCTTTAGACCACAGTCATTTTAACTGACTTTTGTTACTTTTGATCAATGATTTTGTCTTTCTTATCAAATAAAGTTTCTATAATAATTGTTATTTTGACTTGCATCAATTATCAATATTTAAAAAATATAAAATGAAAAAAATATATACGCCATGGAAGACTATTCAGACTGAGTCCAAAAAAATCTGTTGATTGCACATGCACATTGGAATTGGAGTCTGAATAGCCAGGGGACACTATTAAGACTCGAGTCCGAATAGCCGCAGCCTTTGAAGGAGGAGAATGAAAAGCTTAAGCTGTAATTATTACTGTCATCTACACTCATACTCATACTTAAATGAAACAACAACGCTACCTTTTATACTTTTATTTATTCATGCATGAATCTTCTCTTTTAAGACATACTTGTTTCTTCTAAAAACGTGTACAGATCAACACAGTTTTTATTTGAAAACATGTTCATGGCAACTGGAAATTATGAGAAGAAACTAAAGTTAAAGGGCTGAAATGAATGTAGACATATACAAATATTCTTGAGGAAAACAAATAAACTGGTATCTTGATTCTTGATTTCTTATGCAGGACAAAAGAAAACTCTGGTCGTACATCAAACAGATGTATAGTCTAACAAAGAAAGGAAAAGTAATCATCTAAGGCCTACATAGGCTAATCTGGAGCCTATGACAAACTGGGTCTGCTGACAAACTGAGACAGTGACAAACTGGGCAGCCTCCGTATCTAAATAAAACGAGGGAGTGTACTACTATTACTTACCCTCAACTCCTTTTTAATTTTAAACCACTTTAGCCGTGGGTTGTAAAACGTCATAGGTTTAGCAATTATTAGGATGCATATTAGATAGTAAATATGAGGTTGGAGGCAAAATAAAAGAAGTCTCGCTCGATAACTCACTTTCACTTTGTTGAAGAACCTACTGCACTGCAAAGAACTGGGCACTCATTTCAATCTTACGCTGACATCGTTTGTTTTCACTAAAGGCATTCTTTTGTTAGTACTTCTCGAATGCAATGACATCAGGTGTTTGTACCAAACAAAATAAGCCTCTAACAAGTGACGAGTACCAACCAAGGACTATGAACTGAATACAGTATAATATAGCGAAAATAATGATAGGGATCTGCAACCTTATTATCGTAAATAACCGGTTTCAAGTTGTTATGAATGGCCAGTCTAAGTATAGAAACTAATCCGTGCCTTGAGCCAAAGCATATTGATTTTCTTTTCTGTTCCCACCATTTGTATATCCTCATATATTGTAAAACAAATTCAAACACCATGAATAAAATTGATTTAAAAAGGGTTATTAGATTCAATGCCTCCTTAAAATATAATCGAAAATGACTTTTCTTTTTTAATGATGTGGAAATCATACAACTGTTTTGGTTGTAGAAATACCTTTTGTCTCAGGGAAACCATAGACGCAGTCGAGGCTTGCAGAGACAAGATCACCCAGATAATAAGCTCTAATTTTTCAATGTTTATTCTTCAATAAACAATGCTAATGCAATGATTTTAAATGGAATGAATAAATTCTTCATTTGATGCAATAAATCGATATGGTCGACAGGATGGAGACTGTTACTTCGTTCATAACAGACAATTCTTCGTGTATGTGTGCTGTTGGAATTGTTGTGACGATTTTGGCAATTGCTGTATCTACACGCTATTCTCTTCGTAACTTGTTCAATATCAGCCCTATTTGTGGTGATGAGGTAGCATCTGAATCATCGGATGTGAGGACAAGAGAAGAAATGTGTGATATTGCTGGCAATGACGGTGATGATGAAGCTGAAGTCGATGAGGATGATGCCGATGATGAGCTGGATGATAACGGTAACGACAACGATCCGATAAGAATTAGAGTTAGGGCGAGGGTAACGTAAACTAAACTTAGAGAGTTAGACCCCAACTTAAGAGTTATTCGTCTAGATTCCGTCTTGTATTTGTATGTGTGTCAGATCACAGGTACCCTACGTCAGCTTGAGATTACCTTCACTGTGTGTGTCAGACTTCTGAGAGATGACATTTATGAAACGAATTGGCTTGTATTTTAGTATTTAGCATTATTAATATTATTAAAGACAGTTGTCTAGATACAAGAAAACCTGTACTGTGTAATAGTAATATCACTTAAATTGTAATCAATATTTAAAATGATTGAAATCCTATGCTTATGTTTATGGAGTATAAATTATAAAAACAAACTGATTTTACCTCCTCGGGCTTCTTGTTAATGGTATCATTTATATTGGAAAGAATCATCAGATCACCCTTGTTAAGATAGACATTTAATAATCCGTATTTTTGGTCTAAGCACCCATTATCTCAGCTTATGTCTCCCAAAAGATCTCTTCCCCCACAACGAAAGAAACTAAATGATGAAAAAAATGACTTGTTTCAAGACTAAATAAAAATGTTATTTACAAAAAGTTTAATTTGAAGTTTGAGGTTAGGATGGGGAACATAAAACAATATCCACTAAATGTGTTCAAAGCACTTTACAAGAGTTCCCTGGCCAACAGCAACACTTAACAGGTAGGACATGACATGACCCCTTGTTAAGCAATTTTATTACAATTTTTTCGGACAGACAACGCTGTTAACAGCCAGGTGCTCATTTTACACCTGAGTAGGGTGAGAGAGTGTGATTAAAGAGCCTTTTCCAAGGACTCAAAATGCGCCAAGCGAGGCTCATACCCAGGACCTTCCGATCCAAGAGCGAGTGTCATACCACAAGACCACGAGCTCTTTTAAGAACAAGGCTGCCAATTTTCCATATATTTATGGAATTCAGTATGTTATAAACCCTCATTATAATATTTTCCAATCACCTTCAAATCAGAACAAAGGGGTCTGTCAATGTGTTTGCATAAAAGTTCAGTAAATTATGCCCCCTGAATTGGCAACTCCGTAAGAATTTAATTGGCTTTACAGTCAGCAGTAGCAGTGGGATCTTAATGTAGTACACTTAGCCCTTATGTGTGCATTTGTGACTGGAAATTGCTGTCAGTGTATGTGTGGACATGGCAGAACTGCATCAAATATGTGCAGATGGAAACTTCGAAACAGTTATACTTGCCAGAAATCTCAGGCAGCCCCAGAGACCAGTGATCACATCGTCCTCCACTGCCCAGTCACTAAACTTGAAGGTGGCTACGAAACCGTCCTTAGGGCGGAGGAAGACTTTAGAAGCTGGGTTGACGAAATAAATTTGGAGGTGTAGCCATGCGCTACTACTACTACTAGTGTATGTGTGAGAAATAAAGTTTGATCAAATTTTCAGATGTTAGGAGACGTGTGAAAATCAAAGACTTAACACCATCCCCTACCCCGTTTGGGGTTTTTTAAGACATAGCATCATCTTATGTTTTCATTAAGAGAAGAGAGATACTTATGTAAAAGAAATTAGAAAGCAGAGTATAGCTGGATAAGTTTTTGACGCGAGATGGTTAATCCAACAGAATAAAAAATTATCTCCACATTTCTCACAGTGTAATGTAAATTGAGAAGTACTTTACTTAAGTCCAATATCTGAAATTTCGGAGGAACCTGAGTTTCTTCCTTTTTTTTTATTTGTTATTATCATTGCTTTTTTGTTTATTTATTTTTAATTATTTATTTTATTACATTCTGTACAACTGTCGACTTATGCTGAATGAATTATAAGGTAAAGACTGACTGATTCAATACAATTGTTTATTTTTCCAGATTCCCCTCATAAACCATTGTCCCCTAGATACCCAGACCCAGTTGAGTATTGTGAACATATTCAAGGAGAATATAAGCGTGTCAAACAAACACTGGCATCTCGTACGATCCAAAAGGAGTTAACAGATGAGCAAATCCAGCAAGAAAGAGAAGTACAACAGAAACAACTTTCTGAAATTTTCCGGTTGATGCAAGAACAACAGGAGCGGTTTGGTATTAGTAGTATGGAAGACATGCAGGAGCAGATGAGACTGTATGCTGTGTGATGACGTTCTAAACACAAGGTGTTGGGTTGTTTTGGGGTTGTATTGTTTTGGGGTTTTTTTTCCCTTTTTCATTTGTGTTTTTGAATTACATATTCTAGTGATTTTCACATGATGCTGTTTACTGTACATGGTGGTGTGATATTTTATGGACAATTCTAAGACAAGAGAGCTAAAGCATAGACAACGAAATGCTCATTTTGTCATCTTACACAACTGTCTGTATTCACCTAGCTCAATAAATAAAAATACAGCTAAATCATCCGTAGAATGTTATGATTGGTTATCGTGAGAAAAGAAGGCAACAAAGGTAATAAGCTTTATTTAACCAATTTGAGAGTTGTTCCTTTTCACACAAAGATATTCTTATGATTTAAATTAATAGTCCAATAAGGCCATGAGGCTATAAAAACATTGCCATTTATTATATGGGAATCAAGAGCTAAATTTGATTTGTATGGACGTATAAAATTATTATATATACTCATTGTGAATAAAAAATTTATTTGATGTATATATATTTCTATCAAGATGAAATATTGTATGTAGTTGGATGTATTTGTCTTTTATAATTAATGGAATTCCATGTCATTAGATGAAATATGTAGGTTTATCTGTAATGGGTAGGTCTTGATGTATATTATGCACCTTTTGTGTCTTGAGATTGAAATAAGGTTAATAAAAAGTAGAATACGCTCATTATTTGTCATTATCAAAGGTATTTGGCAGTTTTTTTTGCTGCTCCTTCTATGATTAAAATGGTGAGCCATGAGAGGCCCTGTGAAGCCTGAGCTCAACAAAATTAATAATAGTGAAGAGTTTAAAATAGGAAGGCTACAAAATGTTGCAGGACAATTGTGTAATTGAGATTTCAAAGACTTTCTATATTTACTTGTTTGTAGTTCTACGATTACCATTTTGAAATATACTCCAATCCAATGCCATTTGGTAAATACACTCGAGCACAGTTTCCTTCAATGCCTCAGAATGTGCAAAAAGGTTTGAAGAAACCGTGTACAAAGAATATTAAGGCAGATATTTGGAACATTCAATTGAGTTTGAGGAAATAGCATGTTCGAGGAGAAAACCATACCCGAGTGTATTCATCAACAAAGAGTTATTTTCATGAATCATTATCCATGTACGGTTTAGAATGTCAAATTGCCTCAAAGAATTTTCTTTTACCAGTCTTTTGTTGGTATACGCTTTACCAAATAAATACATTCCTTGCTTTATTAAGGAATACTTATCTCAGTGTACAAATAAGTAAATAATATAGATGAATAAATATATGATTTGTATAACCAACATAAGGGGCATTGGATACCATTGATACAGAGATATAATATCAACCTCCAGTTATTTTTGTTTGGCATTTTTCATTTATTTACTCCTCGTCTCATTATTTTTCAAGCCTCTGTTGCCCGAGCAATGGTCTAATATCCTGTTTACATTATTGAAAAAATTAAAACAAAAAAAAAAACAAAAAAAAAAACAAAAAATAAAATCAGCATGTTTTAGTATTTTTAAAAATAGTATTCCAAAGGGGATTGTGATTTGTCGATTTATTTTTTTGTTTTTTTGATCAATTGCTGGTGCACTGATGTTTCTTTATTTTCTTTATTGTAATTTATTCCACCTCTGTGTTTCCCTAGCTTGTATTATGTGCCTTCATTTATAATGACCCTCTATGATTTTACCACTTGTTGGGTTTTTTTAAAGCTATTTATACCAAACGCAATCCAATGTAATAATTCCTGCCACCTGCTTTTGTCAGAATCTCTGTCCCTCAGTGCTCTTTTTCAGGTTTCAGAAATATCGTATGTATTTATTTTCCTGTCTAAGGGTACAAGTAGGTACTTTTCAGTCTTACATGTTGAATTTCATTTCGTACTTATCATTTAAGTCCGAAAAAAAAAAAAAAAACAACATAATTTAGGGGGTTGATTGTTTGCTTGTTTGTTACTTTTTTTTATTTTATAATTTGCCTTTTTTTTTGTCTGTAGTTTCCTTTTTATTTATATATATATATTATATATCTTAATTTCAGTAAAACCTGATTATATCACACCCTGTTGTATTTTCAACCTCTCTTTTGACTTGTAAGGGCTCTATCAAATGAACGGTTAAAAAGCATTGAATATAGATAGTTCGAAGATGACGTCACTCAGGTCTTTGTTATTGTTTTTTTGCCATCCTCTTTTATTTATGAGTAATGCTCACTGAACCGTATTAACCCGACTATAAACGTTCATGGATACAAACAGTTTTGTGTGTTGGTCCGTTATACTTCCGGATGGCAATGTTATGAGCTTCTTCTTCTGGGTGGAGATCCTGACCTCCCATAGTGGGCAGGGAGGTACATGCTGTGTCTTCTATCCCCCCATACCCGTTTTCCAATTGTTTCCTGTCATTGTCTTGGAATGAGATTACATACTTGGTTTAGTCCTGACCCTTGCCAGAGTTCCTTGACTGGGAGGAAAACAGTCGAATGTATAGTTATAGTTTTGGGAGATGATATTTTTTTCCTTGTAAATCATCTCTCTGTTATCCATTGTATAATGTTTAGTTTACATATTATATTATATGATTGGTAAACATTTGAGTGTATTCCTCTTGGTTGGGACCTGTGCTTGCGTCTGGATGAGACTTTTAGGTGATCTCAAACTAAGTACATTGATGGTATGCTCTTGGAATCTACATCTGTTTCCTATTTCAACCAATTCTCCTTTGTCTTACCTTTCCTTTTGTGATTTAATTGTAATTCTAGAACTTTTTACTATCCAGTTTCTTCCTTTTTACTGGCGCTGATATGACCTTAATGTGTTGTAAGCACCGTAAAACCCTTAAAAACAAACAACTGGGTGGGGATCCTGACCTCCCATAGTGGGCAGGGAGGTACATGCTGTGTCTTCTATCCCTCCATACCCGTTTTCCAATTGTTTCCTGTCATTGTCTTGGAATGAGATTACTTAGTTTTGTCCTGATCCTTGCCGGAGTTCCTTAGCTGGGAGGGAAACAGTCGAATGTATGTTATAGTTTTGGGAGATGATATTTTTTTCCTTGTAAATCATCTCTCTCTCTCTCTCTTATGCATTGTATTATGTTTAGTTAACATATTATATTATATGATTGGTAAACATTTGAGTGTATTCTTCTAAGTTAGGACCTGTGCTTGTGTCTGGATGAGACTTTTAGGTGATCTCAAACTAAGTACTTTGATAGTGTGCTCTTGAAATCTACATCTGTTTCCTAATTGAACCATTTCCCCTTTGTCTTACCTTTTCTTGGATGCTTTAATTGTAATTCTAGAACTTTCTACTATCCCATTTTCTTCCTTTTTACTGGCGCTGATATGACCTTAATGTGTTGCCAGCGCCGTAAAACCCTTAAAAACAAAAACAAAAACAAACAAAACAAGCTTCTTCTTAGCCAAGCGCATACTATCTATACAGTACGTCTTAATCTCAAACTGGTTGATATAACAGACTTTTGCTGTGATTATTGTACTGTTTTGTTTGAGATTAACATAGTAAAAATGCCATCATTCAATTTCAATTCATTTTTAGATAGTGGGCTTGTTTGCATTATATTACAGGAATGTTCCTAACCCCCTTCAATTCTTGACGTTGCACTCAATTATTCATTGTTTTATTTGAATTTTCAATGTGATTGTATTCTAAGTGAATGTTCTTATTCACAGTTTATTATTATTATTAGTATTGGTTATTTGGGTGTCTGTCATATTTTACAGACGTAATATTTTAAAATATAAATGACCCAATGTTTTTATTGCTTCCTGTGCTGGTTTACTGATATACATATATTTTTTTTTTTTTTGTGGATGTTTTTCACCCATCCTTGCATGGATGTCGATCGATAATATTTAATTTTTAAAAGTTTTGTTTTATTATTGGTGTGTGTGTGCGTGTGTGTGTGTGTGTGTGTGTGTGTGTGTGTGTGTGTGTTTTCTGCATGGAAGGAAAAGATTACTTTGCAACTAGTTTGATACATCTTTGATTTGTTGAATGAATTATTGTACACTCTGGGTGGGGTCTTTGACCTCACACATGGCCAGGAGGTGACGCTGTCTTCTATCCCCTATATCTGTTTTCCGAGTTGCTTTCTGTCTTTGTCTTGGAATGGGATTACTTAGTTTTGTCCAAGCCATGGCCAGAATCATTGACTGGGAGGGAAGCAGTCAAATGTATGGTTAAAGTTTTAGGCGATGATATTTTTTTTTTCATTGTAAATCATCTCTCTGTTATGTACTGTTACATTTTTTTGTTTTAAATATACACTCAAGCGTGGAAATCTCAAACTCTGTACAATTCCAGTTTTAATCCCTCTATTTCATTAGTTTTGGCAACCCGAAAATTTCGAACACTTTGCGGGGTCAACACGGAAATCACGAACAAACTGGACATTCCCTTGTGGTCCGTTGAATTTATTTTTCACGAATTGTTTGTGTAGAACGGAAAGTAAAGATGGCATCGCTCTCCCCGTAGCGCTAAGTGTCAATTAATGTGTTATGCTTGCGTATGTGTGTTTGCACATGCTGAACTGAGGGGGAGTTATGAAGCATGTTTGACCAGCGTCTTACGTACTCGCACACCACTCCATCATTACCTGACATTATGGTACTTAATATGAGGTTCCATTACCATTGCAAAATGACCAGTATTCCAGGGAAGGGAGACTTGGCAGTGATTGCCTTAGGCAGGAACTGTTACGTATTGAAATGATACAATCAGGGAAAATGGGGTGAGAGCAATGCACTCCCTCTCTCTTTAGCCTGCTATGGGTGAGAGGGTGTTAAGTGAGGAGTGGTAGTAGTGATATTAGGTACAGGATTCATAGGTAATGACATCGCGTGCCGAGTGTGTAATCCACAATGCGGCATGCTGGCTTTGTCTTTTTATCAAGCACACGCAGTGGGAATTGTCATTCAATTTCTGTAATTGAACAAGACAAGACGCACTAAACGCATTACCAATGAAAACTCTCTTCATAATTTTGTAAATGATGGCAGAGAAAAGGAAATTGAATTGTCTCGCTATCGACTCTTGATCGAGTTCACAATAATGGAGAGTTATCATTTTAATATGACTTTTATCAAGACCACCCACATTTACCTCCCTCATATCCTTTGTAAAATACTTGACGCGGAAAACACGAAGACACTGAAATCTGAAACAAATAGGTCAGGTCCCGACTTGTTAGAGATTTCTGTGCACGAGTGTATATTGGTTTGAAAACATTTGAGTGTAATCTTCTTAGTGGGGACCTTTGCTTTGATCTGGATCAGACTTTTAGGTGATCTCTAAGTAAATTGGTAATGTGCTTTTAGAATCTACATCTTCTCCCCCATTTGATCCTTCCCCTTTGTCTTACTTTGTTTTGTGTGCTTTCAATTGTAAATCTATAACTATAACTTTCGACTCTGGGTGGGGTTCTTGACCTCCCATAGTGGGCAGGGAGGTACATACTGTGTCTTCTATACCCCTATGTCTGTTTTCCAATTTGCTTTCTGTCTTTGTCTTGGAATGAGATTACTTGGTTTTGTCCTGGCCCTGGGCGGAGTCCTTGGCTGGGAGGGAAACAGTCAAATGCATAGTTATTGTTTTGGGAGATGATATTTTTTCCTTGTAAATCATCTCTCTGTTATGTATTATGTTTGTTATTTTTAATATATAATGTAAGCATTTGAGTGTATTCCTCTTTGTTGGATTTTGTGCTTGTGTCCGGATGAGACTTATAGGTGATCTCAAACTAAGTACTTTGATGGTTTGCTCTTGGAATCTGCATCTGATCCCTATTTGTTCCCAGTTCCCCTTTGTCTTCCATTCTCTTGGGTGCTTTAATTCTAGAACTTTTAACTATCCCATTTTCTTCCTTTTTACTGGCGCTGATATAACCTAAATGTGTTGCAAGCGCCGTAAAACCCTTACAAACAAAAACAAACAAAACATAACTTTCGACTACCCCATTTTCTTCCTTTTTCACTGGTACGCGAATGACCTAAATGTGTCACAAGCACGGTAAAAACTTTAAATTAAAAACAAAAACAACATAATTGTACACTTGAGAGAGTTGCACATTCTTAGATTGGATACATCTGAATCGATCCACAGTTTGTTTCTGTCAGGAAAGTTAATGACACGACTCTTCAAAAGTAGAAATTCTTTTTCTTTTTTTGATTTTTTTTTTTTTTTTTTGGTGTACTTTTCGAAAATTATGTCTCTATTTAATTTTATGTATTCCTTTTACTGGCATCCTATAGCCATGTCTCTCTGGGACTTTTAGAGGGATCCAGACGAGACAGAGAAGTAATTGGCTCTTGGGTGTATATTTTCAATTTATCTAGTTTGAACTAGTATCCCTTTGTCTCGTTCTGTTCTTTAATACTTGATCTTTTATTTATTCAATCATCTTCCTTTTCTGGCGCTGAAATGACCTTAAAAGTACATCAAGCATCTGAAATCTCATAAAACTAATTGCTTTTACCTTTTAAGTTATGAAAACAACTGCATGTCCTAACCGACCCAATGCTAAGTGGATGCCATTGTGGACTGTGTCTTCTATCCCCCTGTTTTCCAACTTGCTTTCTGTCTTTGTCTTGGAATGAGTGCTTTGAATGTCCTTCTACTATCCCATTTTCTCCCTTTTTACTGGCACTGATATGACCTTATTGTGTTGCAAGCGCCGTAAAACCCCTAAAAACAAACAAAACAAAACAATGCTAAAATGGATACCAGAACAACTGACTTGTTTTGTAGTGCACCACAAAAGAACTTGATTTTTTTAAAAATTAACATTTTCATCTTCCTTAAATGTATATTATTCAGTTTTGCCATTGACTTTTACAAGTGTATGTGAATCTTATGCATTTAATATTGAAATACTGAAATCTTTCTAGTCATTTCTTGATCTGCTTATTCAACAACTGAATGGATTGCGGTTGATTGATGCCATATCATATTTTATAATTATGCTTTTCCATTATTATTATCATCATAATTGTCGTCATTATCATTATCATTATCATCATCATCATTAATTGGACCAGAAAATTCCAAATACTTTAACTTTAAATAAAAGATTTTTTCTACATATTCTGACAAAAAACAAATACTTACTCGTACTAGGGAATTAAAAATATTTACCAACAAAACCTGGGGAAAAAAAAGATGAATTATTATCTTTCATCCTTTTCTTTTAATGTAATGAAAACGTTAGCAACTAGGGATACATTTTAACCTCTCACTTTCACCATTCACAACTCCAGACTGGCTCGACAAGTCCTATGTTTATGTTTACACCCCTGTGATATTATGATGATATGGTCATGTTCAATGAAATCTCCCCATTTGTCATTCTTCATATATTAAAAAATCTGGCTCATTGTTTTGTCAGTGATGGACAAATGCCACTCATAAGTCATGATTAATCAAATGTGTTAGACAAAAGACAGTCATCATCCAGCTCTCGACTTTTTCCTTACTTTATCAATGCCATTTTATTTTTATCAGCCACACATGCTCCCAATGTTTAAGAAAGATGGACTTCCTGAAGAGACATGTTTTTGAGTATTCAATTTTAACTGAACATACTGTAAGTTGTGGATGATTAAGGGAAATTCAACAAGAAGCAGAATTGCCAGAAGTAATAGTATAGGATATCAACAGTACCTGTGACATTGATAAAAGAGAGATAAGTTAAAATAAATTTGGTAATAAGAGCAATAATTCAATGCAAAGAAATGTTTGGTTATGAAAGGACGGTATCTTCTTAAATTCCTGGTTTATGAATTTTACTAGCCCCCTGGTACATGGCAAAGACATGTATGTAGACGTGTAAGCTTTGGACAAAGACATAAATGCACTTAAAAGGTCTTGAAAATATCCTCATAACTACAAATGGAACAGAACGACTCATGCATGAGCAAGGTGTTAATGGATTCCTTCTGAAAGTTGCTGATCACCATGGCTGTAGGCTGCAGATTTTCCAAATTAATGTTTGTCTACTCCTTCCATTCTTCATCAGGGATGAAAATTGTCCGCGTATTCTTTGAATTTTAATTTTTTTTTTTTTTTTTCAATTAATTAAATAATTTTTTTTTAGCTCAATTCGCGCTGATATGTTTTTACAAGTTCAGTCATGATATGGCTGTGAGAAATTGCAAAATAACCACTGTAACTTAATATGTACCTGTGCTTTGAATCACTTCACATTGCAGGATTTGAGCCTTATGGAGGTGTTCGGGGAAATTGATTGACCTTACCACCGTGATTTTCAGGGAAATTGATTGACCTTACCACCGTGATTCTCCGGGAAATTGATGGGCCCCAACTTGCATCCCTTCTCTTTATAGTTATTTTCCACAAAACTTTCTAATTTATTTAAGGATTATATAAAACTACGCATATATTTTACAATATCTTATATTAAAACGAATATTATTTTTTTTAATACTGTACTTGATACTAGTCAGCTATTTATAATATATACATATGTCTTTATGTAGTGTGAGCATGGGAAAGATGCAGTGTCTTTAGGTAAATATTAATATAAGTATAAGCATAAGTGGTATCCTTGGTGGGGATACTGCCAGATCAGGCTAATGCCTTTGACACCAATTCCTGTGGATTCTGTATTGGTCCACCTTTAGGGTCTATTCTATCCTGTTCATGGTGTCTCTTTAAAGTGGTTTGTTTCCATGTTCTAGAGTGAGATACTTTGTTATTGTCTAGGCCAAGCCTGTGTTCATTTGCTGGTAGGATGCATGATTCTTGCTTATTCATTACGGAGAACAGTATTCTTTTTTCTCCTCCTGTTTATCGTGTCTAATTGTATGACATGCAATTAACTCACTCAATCCTAGAGATTTTTGCTACTTTTCAAAATTGGAAAAAATGTATTAAAAATGAGCATGCGCATATATATTTTCTTCCAACTACCATTAACATGCAACAACTAAAAACATTAGCTTTGATACCACGCCTATAATTTTTCTCATAAAAATGTAATAAATAGGCATGGGGTAAAAGTATTCCGGGTAAACTACGGATATAGTCGGTTTTAGGGTTGAGTGAGTTAAGAACAGTATGTTTTTTCCCCTCATGTTTATCGTGTCTAAGTGTATCATATGCAATTAATGCATTTTTGTAACTGTAACCCTTCGGATGGATCCCATTCCTTAATCTAAGTGGAACTTTCAAATGCTCTAGATACATGGATAGATTTCTTTTGAATCCACTATGTCCCCTGTCAGTCAGGGCTAATCCACTTTGTCTTTATTCCTCTGGTTGCTTTTGTAAAGGCAGATCAGATGAATTCTAGATCTAAAATATTTTGACGATCCCATCATCTTGCTTTTTATTGGCACTAAAACGACCTTGCAGTAGTGTCCTCAAATTCTTTAAAATAAACCATTTTTCAGTGCTGATGGTGACAAAAAGTGAAAAAGTAGGAAAATGTTGAACGATTGCCTTTAAGCCCCATTTTTACTGCAGTAAACCCCACTTTTAGAGCAATTGAGATGATATACTATAATTGATACTCTAGCTAACTTCTTGAGAGTGGGAAACTGCACCTGTGTGTTCCACCACACATCAACTATCTCATTGCTAGCACATTGTTGCGAGAAAATGTAATTTTTAAAAGGAGGAAATTCCTTCTCTGGACTCCAAAATCGCGGATCCGAGGAAAACCATCAGCACTGATTTTTAAAAACAATCCTTCCCCAATTCAGTGGCAAATTTGAAAGGAAAGGGGAAAAAATGACTTAAATTTGGTCGAGGCTGATGTGAAGGCAATTCATTGTTTATACATTTCTCATTGCGCCTTGTGATTTAAAATTTCATTCTCTAAATTATTTTTTCTAGTTCTAGTCTGAAGTTTCATTACAGAATGTTTAACCAACTCATTAAACTTTAAACACACTTATTTTTCACTTATGCAAACACTATTGTGCACCCTTTTGTAAAGACATTTTTAAAAGTTAAGATAGTTGTACGTATTTAAAGTTATAACTACAGTACTTATTGAAGGCTTTTGTTCTTTTAACTGAAGGATTTTAATAATAGTTCATTCTCGTTAATAAATTGGGAAATGGTTTGTCATGGCCATGTCCCTCTTCATGAAATGAAATTTATTTAACAACACATTCCACAATCTCTTCACTCCTTTGGAAAGGTGTTGGGACACGAGGGTTACCGGGTCGTAACCTATGTGTCTGGTGCATTTATTTTTGTTTCATTCTATTACTATTACTATTATTTGATGATCATTCTCCGTTCGTTCTGTTCTGCAGCTCTTTATCAGGGCACAACACAATTCTGATACTGATAGCCGACTTATATTTTTAATCCTACTATATAGTTTGTTTCACGACAGATTTGTGAATGTTGCGGAGTGATACGCGCATAGGGACTTTTGCAAAAATACGACTTGAAGAAGATTGGAAGACACCATCTGATTATTCAGTTTTTATCTTTATCTAATATCTGAATGTGCTGTATTTGTATTGGGTGTATATTGACATGGATACAGTGGTCATGACATAACGATGTATTGATTTTCTGACTTTTAATTTTAATCATATGAATATTATGATTTAAAAATAGACTGTTTTGCGAGATTATGGGAAGATATTGTGGTATGTTTATCCATATTCCTATTTTTCTCAATTGAAAATAATTAATGTTAAAAAAAATGGGGAGGGGAGAGAAGAAAGTCTGAAATTGTATAAATCTGATATTTGATAACTTTGATAAGGAAGTTTTAATTTCGGTCTCCTGTCATTCTTGACTGAATACAAATAGCATATTGAAGTTTGGATTCATGATTTTGGGAATTGCATCAACAAATTGCATTTCAAAGCTTTATAGCAATTGTCAGACTCCTTAAATGTGGTTTTGTTATCACGAAGAAGAGAAATCTTAAATTTAGATGATTGTGTCCATTTTATGTATTATTTTGATTTGCTTTGCCTTTGTGTGTGTGTGTGTGTGTGTGTGAAAGATGGGGGGGGGGGGGGGGGGGGGGAGATGATTTACACTCAGGCAAAATGGTCAAATTGAAATATTTTTTAGTTGAGTGATTTTTTTTTAATGTTTAAGTTGTCGGTTTATTATTCATGTACGCTGTGTTTCTATTTGTATTATTACTATTACATTACTATGGTTTCCTCATATCATTCATTGTCAATGGCCAATAAATATTGTGATAAAAAAAATTCTTGAAGCAAATAAATGTCCATTTGTATAAAAAACAGACTTTCTTTTTTTTTTTTTTTTTAAATTCAATTAATTTACTGTGCACTTTTTGCTGTTTGAGTTATACTTTTAATAATCTGGTGAGAGAGGTCACTTTTGCCTATTTACATCTTATTTCCTTTCTGTCTTTGTCTTAGAATGAGATTACTTTTGTCCTGTCCTTGCCTGAGAGGGAAACTGTCAAATATGCATTACATATTAGAAATCATCTCTCTGTTATGGACTGATAGTTTTAAAATAAATACAGTCGGAAACAGATATGTCAACATCGTAGGGACGGTGGTAACATGTCGATATATCAGTCATTCAAAGAAATAAAAGGGAAACAAATGGGAAAAGGCAAGATGATAACGAGGGAAGACAATACTGATGATTTGGTTGCCTTTAAAGGGCCGATCTTGAAATTTATTACGGTTCACTTTATTTGTCTAAGTCTGTTATTGTGGTCTATCTCTGAAGGCATAGAATATTTTTATGGACCTTTCCTCAGCACTGACAAGGACGTCAAATAAGGAATTGCCCTCCTGAAGTTGCTGTGCACAACAATGTAGGGTCTTGATAGCTACTATAGCGGTATGGGTGGAAACTGGTCCCAATGGTGCACTCTCCTCATCTGACTCCACATCAGCAACAATGGCGTCTTCTGGTCCTGGGTTCGAGCCTTGCGCTCGGCTCGGCACATAGTTGAGTCCTTGGAAAAGGCTCTTTACTCCCATTCTCTCACCATACTCGGGTGTAAAATGAGTACCTGGCTGTTAACAGCGTTGTCTTTGTCCGAAAATTGTAATATCGCCTAACACAGGCGTCATGTCCCGTCCTAAATGTTAAATGTTGTGTTGACCAGGGACCCCTTGTAAAGCGCTTTGAGCACATTTAGTAGATATTGCGCTATATAAAGCTCAATATATTTTTTTATTTTTTTTTTTATTGTCGAGTGGTATCAAGAAGTACCAGTAATAGTGGCATTGACTTTGCCGATAATATTGAAACCGAGAAGCTGAACATTGGCATTGCATTTAAGAGAAATTGAGGAAGGGATATTTTTGGGATGGGAAGGGGGGGGGGGGGGGAGTAATAAGAAGTCTGTCTCATTTACCAACACTCAGACCAGGATTGGCCAGGGAAGCTTACAAAGATAGATAGACAGTCTCGCACATTCACATAGTGGGTGATGTGGGGAGCGTTTCTCATCAGCCAATTTGTTGAAAGCCATGTGATATTGATATCGGGAATTCCATTACTGGTATCAGAATCAGTACCAAGAAAAGCTTACACGACCCTGGACTAGAGTTAACTGCTGACATCAATAGGGAAGAAGCTTTAAAATCACTAACACTTTAAAAATATAAAATAAGAAGGGTGCAGACTTTATCAATTAATTTTTTTAAAAAGAAAATTCCCTTTATTCATCTCAAACTCAAAGTGTAAATTTTTCCCTTGGGTCTTCAATTCCATAATAATCCAGGCATCAGGTAGGCTACAGTGCAGCGCTCAAAATGAGCTAGGTTAAAGTGACTTGCTCAAGGCCCCACATCATTGCAAAGGGATTCAAACTCTATAATTCTTGTTTTGTTTTTTGTTTTTAAGGGTTTACGGCACTTGCAACACATTAAGGTCATATCAGCGCCAGTAAAAAGGAAGAAAATGGGATAGTATAAAGTTCTAGAATTACAATTAAAGCACAAAAGAAAAGGTGAGACAAAGGGGAATTGGTTCAAATAGGGAACAGCAGATGTAGATTCCAAGAGCACACCGTCAAATTACTTAGTTTGAGATCATTTGACTGTTTCCCTACCAGCCAAGGAACTCTGGCAAGGATCAGGACAAAACTAAGTAATCTCATTCCAAGACAATGACAGGAAACAACTGGAAAACGGGTATAGGGGGATAGAAGACACAGCATGTACCTCCCTGCCCACTATGGGAGTCTGTAATTCTTGGGTATAAAGCAATAAACAAGATACGAATACGACTGAGCCATGTTACTTCCTTCAAATACAGTTAAATCTCTTCATAACAGTAACAGGTCAGGAACAATATCTTGCAAGAACCTGTGCTATGATTGTGTTCAATTGGCACCAGTATCAGTTTGGGTATAAAAAGAGATTCCACCGTTTGGAATGTGTCTTTAGATCTGTAGGTGCTTGGAGGGAGGAAATTGTCACTGTCAGGCCTCCTGTACTGATAATGGTTTGGGAGGTTTTTATTAGGCAGCTTTCTGTCTTTGAGCTGGAATGAAACCATTTAGTATTTAGTTTTGCAAAGACGAATAATGAAGTCATCTTCAATGAGGGAAACATTTGATTGTCGCTTGTTTGAGTGTTTTGTTTGTTTTTTGGGGGTTTTTTTCGTTGTTTTGAGGGGGGGGGGGGGGGGGGGTTTGGTGTGTGTGTGTGTGAGAGGTATCATTTTTTCCCATGCAGTTACATGGCCAAGGCGTATGGTCTTTGACTCGTAACAAACACAGGCACAAACAAGAGCTCTATCTCATCTAATCTGAAGGTTATAGTTAAACTTTTAAAAGTAACCAGCAAAATTATAAGCCACACATTAATATTGATTAAATAATTTTATTTCCACATGAATCAACTTCATTAATGCCACAAAACTGATGTCATGGAAAATAAAACATATACCGTACATTATTTTCTTCAACTTGATGTACGACCCTCTTCTCCACTTCACTGAGGAGACACCATGAAAAATATATGGCAAAAAGAGACGAAACAAAATAAGGATTTACAGTCTGATCCATGCTCCCATGTTTTGTTTCACAATGAGATTCGAAATCCCCAGGATATTCCATGAAGTCAATCAACAAACATCTACTTGATGACTTGGTCTGGGTCTGTGGATGTCATGAATGAGTGAATTCTTCTGGACTGTTCTTTGCCTATTCGTCTGTTGGTTGCTACAATGCTGGTTCCTCTCCTAACCTGAAACACAATTGAAGTAAAGAAGAAATTGTGGGTCTGATTGTTTCGGGTCAGATGCCAGAGACTGACCAAAAATTATGTCACTCACATTACAAACAGTGATTACAATTTTTTAAAAATGAAAAGCGAGTTGTAGTTAGTGGTGCTCAAGTTAATAAATGATTCCATTGGTTGAGCAATTGGATACAACTCACAGGAATCAACTTTTTTTTTTTGCTGATCGTCGTCTTGATTTATGACTTGATTTATTTGGTCGGTTTCAGGCTATAAGTTCACGAAGGCTACGGCACAACGCAATTTGCTCTCTCTCTCCCCCCTCCCCCTCCCTCTCCTCCCCCCTCCCCCTCCCCCCCCCCCCCCCCCCCCCCCCCCTCCCCCCCCCTCTCCTCCCTCTCTCTCTCCCTCTCCTCTCTCTCCTCTCCCTCCCTCTCTCCCTCTCTCTCTCCTCTCTCTCTCTCTCTCTCTCTCTCTCTCTCTCTCACCTCTCTCTCCCTCCTCTCCCCCCTCCCTCCTCTCTCTCTCTCTCTCTCTCTTCTCTCTCTCTCTCTCTCTCTCTCTCTCTCTCTCTCTCTCTCTCTCTCTCTCTCTCTCTCTCCCTCCTCTTTTCTCTGTGTGTAGGTGTGACAGGTGTATTGGCCCTAAGTCTCAGTTAAGTTCGTCAAAACCGTGAAACCATTTGTGGATGCTGTGAAAAATTTTCTAAAACAATGAGGGACTTGATTTAAGAATTCTGTCCTTGTTCCTTGAACCTGTGAATTTGTCGAAAGCGTGTTGCTGTATGTAATATATTTTAAGTAATCTCTCTCTCTCTCTCTCTCTCTCTCTCTCTCTCTCTCTCTCTCTCTCTCCCTCTCTTTCTCTGTGTGTAGGTGTGACAGGTGTATTGGCCCTAAGTCTCAGTTAAGTTCGTCAAAACCGTGAAACCATTTGTGGATGCTGTGAAAAATTTTCTAAAACAATGAGGGACTTGATTTAAGAATTCTGTCCTTGTTCCTTGAACCTGTGAATTTGTCGAAAGCGTGTTGCTGTATGTAATATATTTTAAGTAATCAAAGCACTTAGTGATTGATGCCCTCTATATAAATAAATTGTTATTGTTATGTTTTGTGTTAATCTCCCAGCTTCCCATTTTCAAATAACAATCTGTGTTAATCTCCCCTCTTCCCATTTTCAAATAACAATCTGTGTTAATCTCCCCTCTTCCCATTTTCAAATAACAATCTGTGTTAATCTCCCCTCTTCCCATTTTCAAATAACAATCTGTGTTAATCTCCCCTCTTCCCATTTTCAAATAACAATCTGTGTTAATCTCCCCTCTTCCCATTTTCAAATAACAATCTGTGTTAATCTCCCCTCTTCCCATTTTCAAATAACAATCTGTGTTAATCTCCCCTCTTCCCATTTTCAAATAACAATCTGTGTTAATCTCCCTCTTCCCATCTTCAAATAACAATCTGTGGTAATCCCCCCTCTTCCCATTTTCATATAACAATCTGTGTTAATCTCCCTCTTCCCATTTTCAAATAACAAACTGTGTTAATCTCCCCTCTTCCCATTTTCAAATAACAATCTGTGTTAATCTCCCTCTTCCCATTTTCAAATAACAATCTGTGTTAATCTCCCCTCTTCCCATTTTCAAATAACAATCTGTGTTAATCTCCCCTCTTCCCATTTTCAAATAACAATCTGTGTTAATCTCCCCTCTTCCCATCTTCAAATAACAATCTGTGGTAATCCCCCCTCTTCCCATTTTCATATAACAATCTGTGTTAATCTCCCCTCTTCCCATTTTCAAATAACAAACTGTGTTAATCTCCCCTCTTCCCATTTTCAAATAACAATCTGTGTTAATCTCCCCTCTTCCCATTTTCAAATAACAATCTGTGTTAATCTCCCCTCTTCCCATTTTCAAATAACAATCTGTGTTAATCTCCCCTCTTCCCATTTTCAAATAACAATCTGTGTTAATCTCCCCTCTTCCCATTTTCAAATAACAATCTGTGGTAATCTCCCCTCTTCCCATTTTCATATAACAATCTGTGTTAATCTCCCCTCTTCCCATTTTCAAATAACAAACTGTGTTAATCTCCCCTCTTCCCATTTTCAAATAACAATCTGTGTTAATCTCCCCTCTTCCCATTTTCAAATAACAATCTGTGTTAATCTCCCCTCTTCCCATTTTCAAATAACAATCTGTGTTAATCTCCCTCTTCCCATTTTCAAATAACAATCTGTGTTAATCTCCCCTCTTCCCATTTTCAAATAACAATCTGTGTTAATCTCCCCTCTTCCCATTTTCAAATAACAATCTGTGTTAATCTCCCCTCTTCCCATTTTCAAATAACAAACTGTGTTAATCTCCCCTCTTCCCATTTTCAAATAACAATCTGTGTTAATCTCCCCTCTTCCCTTTTTCCAATAACAATCTGTGTTAATCTCCCCTCTTCCCTTTTTCCAATAACAATCTGTGTTAATCTCCCCTCTTCCCATTTTCAAATGAATGAATGAATGAATGAATGAATTTATATAGCGCCTGGATCCACAATGTGCTCAGAGGCGCTTTACAATGCAAATAAAACACAACAATAAATTGATAATTTAAGCATAAAATCTATCATATTGGAATAGCATTAATCAATTTGTAATTTAATTACCACGCTCTGTGCTACAAGATGAAAATTTAGGATGTCTATAATATGTAGGCCTAATAGAAATGTTAAACATCAAATGATTTCCTAAAGAGATGTGTTTTAAGTTTCTTTTTAAAATTTTCAAATGTCAGACATTTTTTGAGGGATGAAGGCAGTTGGTTCCATAAGACGGGTGCCGACTGGCTAAAAGATCTCTCACTAAAAGATGATCTACAGCGAGGAACCTGGAAGAAATCTTGACCAAACTCATGTACATACATTGATGTCTCCAATGGCCCTCTCCACATCAGATTGGTTGTAACATCTGGAACAAGTCTGTGAATGACGTAAGACACATTAATTAACAAAGATAAAGAAAGAAAGAAAGAAATACATCCCAAAGGGAAATTTTTCTTTAGGGTCCACTCCAAATGAAGACTGGGATAATCCAGACTTCAGCCACAGTGCAGCGCCTCAAAGTCAAAGTGAGTAAAGTGAATGGCCAACCCATGGTCATACAGAGTGGCGTGGGAGAATCGAACTCAGTAGCTTCAGGGTATGAAAATGAAACAAAGACCATAATGCTGTGCCAAGCTAGAAATATTTGTAACGATGACACGCTACAAATCAGTAACTACACAACAGATATTGACACATCTGTTTCAACTTTCTTCTTTACTCTTGTGGATGAAAGCAATTTGCTTTCAATAAAAACATATAAAATTATTAAGTAGGTATCGATAAAGATATGCTTGTCTATAACAAATGTTTTGCATTTAGATTTAGATAGCCTGGCAGGACCTTCAATGAAATGTTATTTGGACCTGAAAATGGCAATATAATAGTCACGGTCCAAACCAGGGCCTGAGTAAATCACCCAATTCGTCTCATTCCAGAACATAGACAAGAGACAGAAAGAGAGAGATAAAGAGAGAGAGGCAGACAGACATACAAAGAGAGGTGGGTGGGGGGGTAGAGAGAGAGAGAGAGGGGTGGGAAGAGAGAGGGAGAATTGTGGACTGTAAGGGAGGGAGGGGGCAGAGAGAGAGAGTATAACACAGAGAGAATGAGAAAGAAAACCAAAAACTCAAAACATTTCGAAAAATATGTTTTGTTTGTTTTTAAGGGTTTTACGGCGCTTGCAACACATTAAGGTCTTATCAGCGCCGGTAAAAAGGAAGAAAATGGATGGTAAAAAGTTCTAGAATTACAATTAAAGCACAAAAGAAAAGGTATCTGTATCTGTATCTGTATGGTTGGCGCTGAAGAAACCAATGGTCTGTTTGTATTTCAGCGGCGTCCTCATTGGGCGCGGGCCCATGTCAGTCGGGCCTTGAAATCGTTTAGGTGTGGTGCCATGATGACCAGTTCATCCAGCCCATTCCACTCCGAGATAGTTCTAATGAAGAAAGAATTTCTGTAGTTTTGTGTTAAGACAAACAGTAAGACAAAGGGGAATTGGTTCAAATAGGGAACAGGTGTAGATTCCAAGAGCACACTGTCAAAGTACTTAGTTTGAGATCACCTAAAAGTCTCATCCAGACACAAGCACAGGTCCCAACTAAGAGGAATACACTCAAATGTTTACAAATCATATAATATAATATGTAAACTAAACATAATAAAATGCATAACAGAGAGATGATTTACAAGGAAAAAAATATCTCCCAAAACTATAACTATACATTCGACTGTTTCCCTCCCAGCCAAGGAACTCCGGCAAGGATCAAGACAGAACTAAGTAATCTCATTCTAAGACAATGACAGGAAACAATTGGAAAACGGGTATGGGGGGATAGAAGACACAGAATGTACCTCCCTGCCCACTATGGGAGGTCAGGATCCCCACCCAGTTCGAAAAATAAAGATGACAAACCTCCGTTAGGGCCAAGGGTGATGGGAAAGAGGAGACCAAAGCCTCTGCCATGTCAGCCCCAAGGTTATTGAACTGCATCAACTGTCTTTTCCACACCTTGACCAAACCCTCTCCAGTCTTCGAAACACTCAGGCCTGGCCCATTGGAGTCTGTGAATGAAAAGCCGCTTTCCAAGCGATTCTTCCTGCCAGACAAGAAGTGTAATAGGGATTATTGATAATAATAATAAGAAGAAGAAGAAGAAGAAGAAGAAGAAGAAGAAGAAGAAGAAGAAGAAGAAGAAGAAGAAGAAGAAGAAGAAGAAGAAGAAGAAGAACGATAGTGGTATAGATTTATAGTAATAAACCAAACATCCCTTCATCTGAAGGGCTCTGGACGCATTATAACAAAGATTCAGCGCTAACACAGTACACAAACAACGCTAATTATACACATAATTAAAAGAGAGCCTGTCTGAATAAAAATGTTTTCATTGGCCGCTTAAAATCCTCTATTGAAAACGACGAACGTTTCTCATATGGTAGAGATTTCCACAGCCTTGTTGGACCATAATGCTGAAACTGAAAGACGCGTTCCCCAGCCTTGACCCTACAGCGTAGTGATTTCAGTTGGAGGTCATCAACAATCGAAGCGATCGCTGCAGGACATACAGTTCAATGAGGTTTGAGAGATATTTATCAGGCAACAAGCCATCCAAGCACTTGAATAACAATATGTCAAAATACTGGTTCCAATCTCCTTGGAAGTGTGAAACCAGTTTTCTCGAGGACTGGATACATACCATTGAACAACTGATCAGAGTGATAACCTCTTATTTTCAAGCCTATATAAATGCTGTTTGTCAATAGATCATCCATCCTCGCTCTTTACATCCTTAAATGTAGGAAAATGCTTTACCAGACTTGCCAATTGAAAACTTCATATTTAGTCATTTAATGTCATTTTAGTAATTTGACAAGGAAATTCATAATTTCTGAAATTGTGTATGAACCACATTATTATTATATTATTATTATTATTATTATTATATTATTATTATTATTTTATTTATTATTATTATCATTATTATTATTATTATTATCATTATTTATAGTAGTATAGTAGTAGTATGTAGTAGTAGTAGTAAAGTAGTAGTATATATATGTAGTATAGTTAGTAGTATTATTATCTTTTCTTTCTTCTCTTTTCTTTTTCTTATCTTACTTCTCTCTTCTTTTCTTCTTCTTCTTACTTTTATTTCTTCTTCTTCTTTCTTATTCTTCTTCTCTTACTTCTTATTCTCGTTCTTCTTCTTTCTTCTTTTCTTCTTTTCTTCTTCTTCTTCTTCTTCTTCTTCTTTTCTTCTTCTTCTTTTCTTCTTCTTCTTCTTCTTCTTCTCTTCTTCTTCTTCTTCTTCTTCTCTTCTTCTCTTCTTCTTCTTCTTCTTCTTCTTCTTCTTCTTCTTCTTCTTCTTCTTCTTCTTCTTCTTCTTCTTCTTCTTCTTCTTCTTCTTCTTCTTCTTTCTTCTTCTTCTTCTTCTTCTTCTTCTTCTTCTTCTTCTTCTTCTTCTTCTTCTTCTTCTTCTTCTTCTTCTTCTTCTTCTTCTTCTTCTTCTTCTTCTTCTTCTTCTTCTTCTTCTTCTTCTTCTTCTTCTTCTTCTTCTTCTTCTTCTTCTTCTTCTTCTTCTCTTTCTTCTTTCTTCTTCTTCTTCTTCTTCTTCTTCTTCTTCTTCTTCTTCTTCTTTCTTTTCTTCTTCTTCTTCTTCTTCTTCTTCTTCTTCTTCTTCTTCTTCTTCTTCTTCTTCTTCTTCTTCTTCTTCTTCTTCTTCTTCTTTCTTCTTCTTCTTCTTCTTCTTCTTCTTCTTCTTCTTCTTCTCTTCTTCTTCTTCTTCTTCTTCTTCTTCTTCTTTCTTTCTTCTTCTTCTTCTTCTTCTTCTTCTTCCTCTTCTTCTTTCTTCTTCTTCTTCTTCTTCTTCTTCTTCTTCTTTTCCTTCTTCTTCTTCTTCTTCTTTTCTTCTTCTTCTCTTCTTCTTCTTCTTCTTCTCTTTTCTTCTTCTTCTTCTTCTTTCTTCTTCTTCTTTCTTCTTCTTCTTTTCTTCTTCTTCTTCTTCTTCTTCTTCTTCTTCTTCTTCTTCTTCTTCTTCTTCTTCTTCTTCTTCTTCTTCTTCTTTCTTCTCTTCTTCTTCTTCTTCTTCTTCTTCTTTCTTCTTCTTCTTCTTCTTCTTCTTCTTCTTCTTCTTCTTCTTCTTCTTCTTCTTCTTCTTTCTTCTTCTTCTTCTTCTTCTTCTTCTTCTTCTTCTTCTTCTTCTTCTTCTTCTTCTTCTTCTTCTTCTTTCTTCTTCTTCTTCTTCTTTTTCTTTCTTCTTCTTTCTTCTCTTCTTCTTCTTCTTCTTCTTCTTCTTCTTCTTCTTCTTCTTCTTCTTCTTCTTCTTCTTCTTCTTAAGTATTACTAAGAATTAAAAATGCGTAATTTTCCATAAAATTTCGAATTTGGTCATGAAATTTGTCTAAAATTGGTAAAATTACGAAAAACTCGTAAGATTCGGCATGTATGTTATACATCCTGAATGCATAGTCTGGCTCAAGCACTGAGTTCTTGGGTAATTCCATACTTTACCCTCCACGATTCTATCTAATAAGTAACAAGATATAGGTTGTGACAGATACTGTATGTGTAGTCCTTCAGAGCCATAGGCCGTGGAGCAGAAGGTTATCCCGCTTTCTATTGCATGAAATGGACAATAGCAATTGCTTGCCATCCTTTAAATCGGACCCATTCACTGCTGAGTGGACAGGGGTGTCAGAAAAAAAATCTCGACTGCACCTGGAATTGATCTTGGTCCCTTTTGCATGTGAAGCGAGTGCTCTACCAAGTGAGCTTTTAGGACCCCCGATATTGTAAGTGTGCTAGGACTCAAAAGGTTTGAAGTTATCCAAATGAGGCAGAACTTAGTCGATCGTAACCTGTAGTGTTATATAAGTGGTTTTCCTCGAAATTGTTCTCCATATTTAACCAAATATTCTGCCCTGGCTGTCTGTATTGGAAAATCTTTCTCAATAAACAGAATGCTTGAATTTTAAAAAGGGAAATAAAAACGAATGAGAGAACAGCAGAAAAGAAGTGAGAAAAGAAATAAATTTTTAAAAATAAATGGCAAAGAAATACACCATTGTGACCCATCGTCTCAAAACGGTATTATGTCGATGCTTAAAAGCCGAATTAAGTGTTAAACTGGTCAAAATTATAAATTGTTGGCATTTGCTCCCTAAAATATGGAATCCATTCTCCTCAATAAATTATACAAACTCAACACAAGTCTGATATTTCTGGCTATAAATTCAATTTTCAACATCTTAACCATCCCAACTTAATACCGTTTTGAGGCGAAGGGTCACAATTGAATAAAGCATATTTTAATGTACTTCTTGTTTTTGTCCAAGACTGCCTTGGAGAATCTGAGCAACTCGTGTGCCATTTGGCTGTAGTCATCCACGTGTTGGAGAACACACCCTGTCAATAATTGGACATCTACAACGACCTGGATGAAAATAATGAAAGGAGGTGAAAAGACAGACGAAATATGAATGGAAAAAAAAAGGGAAACGTGCAATAAGACATTGATACAAATGACAATGTAATTTAAAAAGTGTTCCATTAAAGCCAAAAAGCTTAGAATTTATCCTGATTTCTGTAGCTTTAACCAGTAACTGCTATACTCTTCATGAAGTCCCAGGTTTGAGAGTTTTTGACGAGATGACGGTCATTTATATCAATCGATATTTGGAGGACAAGATTTCTGGCCAAATTTTTAAATACAAGTTTTTCCATCATAAGGAAGTTAACCGATTAAACAAGCAGTGATGATTATGGTTTTTTGTTTTTTTTTTTAAAGGGTTTTACGGTGCTTGCAACACATTAAGGTTATATCAGCGCGAGTAAAAAGGAAAAAAGGTATAGTAAAAAGTTCTAGAATTACAATTAAAGCACAAAAGAAAAGGTGAGACAAAGGGGAATAGGTTCAAATAGGGAACAGATGTAGATTCCAAGAGCACACCGTCAAAGTACTTAGTTTGAGATCACCTAAAAGTCTCATCAAGACACAAGCACAGGTCCCAACTAAGAAGAATACACTCAAATGTTTACAAATCATATAATATAATATGTAAACTAAACATAATACAATGCATAACAGAGAGATGATTTACAAGGAAAAAAATATCATCTCCCAAAACTATAACTATACATTCGACTGTTTCCCTCCCAGCCAAGGAACTCCGGCCAGGGTCAGGACAAAACTAAGTTATCTCATTCCAAGACAACGATTGGAAACAATTGGAAAACGGGTATGGGGGGATAGAAGACACAGCATGTGCCTCCCTGCCCACTATGGGAGGTCCGGATCCCCACCCAGGCAGTGATGATTGCATGTTGCTATTTAGATAGGAACGAATTATGTTGCAGGAACTTGCTGCTTCTTACTAACTGAAAAATTAGTTATTTTAAAATAAAAATATCATATTATTTATAGGAAACAATTTTTCAAACAAAAAATCATTATCGTAAAGCAAAAGCCACCTGCCTCTTCCATTTCTTCACACGTAATAGTCATCTCAGGTAGGTTGCCCTTTTTCTTTCCTTTTGCTGGTTTTCCAGTCACTTTCTCTCTGTACGTTCTTTGCTTTGATAACTTTTGGTTACTACGATGTGGACATGAAAAAAAATAGTCAGTTGAAGGCATAAGAGATCCCTTCTTCCATTGTGACAATTTATATATATATATATATATATATATATATATATATATATATATATATATATATATATATATATATATATATATATATATATATATATTATATATGTATATTCTTAGTTGTATATTTTTACATTTTTGTGCATTTGCATATATCATATATATATATATATATATATATATATATATATATATATATATATATATATATATATATATATATATATATATTATTTTATATATATATATATATATATATATATATATAATATTATATATATATATATATATATGCAAATGCACAAAAATGTAAAAATATACAACCAAGAACCAATAGTAACACTTTATATATTAATTTGATAAATTGAGATAGGCCATACCTCTCGCCTTTAGTCCGAACTTGTGTGTGTATATTTAAAAGATAGTATTTAATTTAAATCACAGTTGTGTTGCACGTTAAAAATTCGAACACCAAGTGGCAAAGATGAATTAAGGTGACTTGTTGTCTTTGTTTTTTTTAGATATAAGGCGACGGCTCCTCATGGAGAACTTAATATATTTGTGAAGGGGGTGACTTGAATGAAGGTATTCTGGTTGTAAATGCAATGTCTAGAGGCAGCGTAGCTCAGCGGTATGGGTTTTGATCCGTACCCAAATGCAGAAAGGTACCAAGTTCGATTACCCGCCATGCTGTGTGTTCTTGAGCAAGTTACCTCACCCTAGATCACTTTGCAGCACTGCACTAGGGCTAACACTAACATCTGGATTATTCCAACCTTCCCTTGGAATAGATCCTAAAGACAAATGCCTCTTGGGGATGAATAGAGAGAATTTTTTTAAATATAAATATAAGCCATCTATACAACTTTTTTTTTTTTTTTTTTTGAGCTTTATATAGCGCAATATCCACTAAATGTGCTCAAAGCGCTTTACAAGGGGTCCCTGGTCAACAGCAACATTTAACATGCAGGACGGGACATGACGCCTGTTAGGCGAAATTACAATTTTTCTGACAAAGACAATGCTGTTTAACGGCCAGGTACTCATTTTACACCTGAGTACGGTGAGAGAATGTGAGTAAAGAGCCTTTTCCAAGGACTCAGCTATGCGCCGAGCGCGAGGCTCGAACCCAGGACCTTCCGATCGGAAAGCTAGTGTCATGCCACTAGACCACATAGCCCCCATTTTTAAAAAAAAGGATTTCCCAACAGTGAGAGTACAGACCTATAGTACTTGTCCATCCCCACCACAAAAATGGTCAAGTTTATGCCTGGCATGGCTGCTTGAAGTGACAACACCCATTCTGACAAGGTGATATCATCTGTCAAGGGCTCTGACTTTTGCTGTGGAAGGAAAAAGAAAGTCTTGTATGGTCAAAGTCAAAGTCAAACTTTTTGAGAGCCATAAGGCCCATGGAGCCAGAATTCAAAATTGTCTTTGGAGTGTTGAACGGACAGTTTAAAAAATGACTATTAGCTACCCTTCGGATAGACTGACAGTCAAACTATCACAAAGTAACTTCCAACAAATTTTGCTGACCCAGCCATCTAACCACAGCTATGTTTACTTAGGACAAAAATAAACTGACCTTGCTCAGATTTAAAACAAGCCTATTTTTTGTGACTTGAATGAAAGCTTCTTTCTTACAATTGAGCCACTTAGAGTACCAAATTGGAATCAATTTCAGAAAAGTGAATGGAGCATGCACTGATGTTGATAATAACAAGAAATGAAATGGATAGGAAAGTGCCAGAAGACAACACAAGTTCGAGAATTTCATGTTGTCATAACTATGAAAACAGAGGGACTATAACGGGGAATTGAGACTTGTTTGAGATTTCCATGATTTCGAGATTTGCGTGTCGAGATATTCATGCTGCACTGTATAACCCTGGCATAATATCAATTTGAGGCAGTGAATTACAATTACCCATTAAATTTGTATATATATATATATATATATATATATAAGTGTCAAGTCTGTGTAAGGTCACAATCTCACACAAAAGAGCCCTCTTTAGATAAATGTAGCCTATCAATCAATGATTGAATGACATTCCTATAACTCACTTGATGGTAAGCTTTTACCATCTTGACAGCATCCACAGCACAGAGCACGACTAGGGATTCCGACTCAATATCAGCTTTGACATCTGCCTGTGAATAACAAATTTAAATAATAATAATAATAATAGTTTCTGTGTTAGAGTGGCTCAAGTGTGGAACAGTCTACCAGAGAAAGTTGTCAGTGCTAATTCACTTTTAACTCATTCAAAAACAAACTGGATAGCTATTGGAAAAACCAAGAAATCTTCTATGATAACAAGGCTAGCATCACATTCTGTCTCCACGGTAATCTGCAACCGGAAGAAACAAAGATGACACCTGAGTCCAGCGAAGAGGATCATTGAGAACCTGTGCTGGAAATCATCTCTAAGTATAATAAAAAGTAAACTGGTGGAAAATTTTCCCATCTTGTTTTTATGTCAAGGTCTTCATATGTGAAGGTGGATATTAAAGGAATTCAGATTCAGATTCAACCATTTTCAGACTTCGCTGCGGACATAATCGTCTCCAACACCACATGTTCATCAAAGCATTTAAGATTGGAGAAATGGACATTTGTGAATGTAAAGAGGGGAACACAATGATTTACAGTACTGTACAAAGTACAATGAGCAAAAGGCAAACATTTTGCCCGAGAAGGAAGAAGAAGAAGAAGAAGAAGAAGAAGAAGAAGAAGAAGAAGAAGAAGAAGAAGAAGAAGAAGAAGAAGAAGAAGAAGAAGAAGAAGAAGAAGAAGAAGAAGAAGAAGAAGAAGAAAAAGAAGAAAAAGAAGAAGAAGAAGAAGAAAAAGAAGAAGAAGAAGAAGAAAAAGAAGAAGTTGCTTCATCTGTAGCTCTTTCTTTGAATTCACCTCCCACCTATGCATTTTTCGTGTCCCTTACTCCATTGCTTTTGTACAGATTCTTCATAAAAGCGTTTTGAGCATGCTATTATAAGTGCTCTAGTTTATATGCTTTGTTTTGTTTTTTTCATGCCCAATGTCTTTCTCTTTTCCCACACTTGTAATGATAATACAAAATGTCAGACAATTCTGCATTGTACTCTGGATATAAAAATCTTATCTTGTTAATAGTAATAGCTAGCTGCTGGGTTGTGTGAGGTAAAATTTAAATTAATTTTTTTTTTAAGAAATATTTCCTCAAATTTCCTAAAACATCTGATATAAAATCCACTTTGGGAGATAAAAATCTATAAGTACCTATAAGTTTGGTCAAATTTGGATCACAATAAAACAAAGGTTTGGACGATAAATCAATTTATCTCTCGTAAGTGTCAGATTTGAAAAGTTGGAAATTTCTTTTTAAAGATCTAAAATAATATTCTCAAGTAAGATTCTCTCAATCATTTTTAGTGAATGCAGATGTGTCCACTTAAAGAAGAGGAGAAAAAACAAAAACAGATGAGATAACTTTTGAGAGCAACTTTGTTAAAAAATTAGGATTTTATGGGAAACAATACTACTTAAATCATAGAAAGAAAAAAAAGGACGCCAAAATTGTCCAAATAGGATGAATCCTACTCACGGTTGCTCCGTTGCTAGCAAACCACGAAATAGTCCTCTCCACTCGTTGGGGGGCAAAGTCACAGGTAAAACCTCCTTCTCTCAGAC
Organism: Berghia stephanieae; assembly: GCF_034508935.2. Classification (NCBI taxonomy): domain Eukaryota; kingdom Metazoa; phylum Mollusca; class Gastropoda; order Nudibranchia; family Aeolidiidae; genus Berghia; species Berghia stephanieae. The sequence continues at coordinate 76,685,537 of NC_088364.1, read as the reverse complement.
AAGTAGTAAACACTGCCTTGTCTCCATCATCAGGCACAGCCAATGGGTCCACAAACACTAACATACTGGGGGGGGGGGGGGGGGAGAGACAAAAATATTTTTGTGTCAGTTTTGCATTTGATTTGTAATACAACTGAAGACAAATCTGAAAATTTTGCCATTTCATTTATTCTTTTGGTAAATTTAAACAATTTGCATTGTTTTATTTTAAACCAGAATTATGTTTGTTTGTCTTTAAGGGTTTTAAGGTAATTGCAACACCTTTAGTTCATTTCAGCACCTGTAAAAAAAAAAGGCAGAATGCATTACAGTGAAACAGGAAAACAATTTGAATTCAAGGTCTGAAGAGATTAGGATAGGATGAATGAAAAGCAAGAAAGGACTTGATAACTTAATCTAGAGTTAGAGAAGACTCCGCTTAAAATCATTTTTATGGCACTATCCCTTCCCTCCTCCTCTAGATGCTCTGCCGTTTCGGGTTCTTTCCCACATCGGGTGCATGTGGGACAGGTGGAAAGTCCCCACTGATGAAGCATACTTGCTGTTAGGCAGCTCCTCGACCGAAGCCGATTCGCAGCCACCCAGTGTCTCCTCTTACTGGTATCAAAGCTGGCAACTTCTCACCAAGCTTCGAGGAGTGTATGTCCCCGCCCCCACGAGGGATTGAATTCGTCCAAACCGACTTCCATCTCGTATATATGCATCTGTCCGTAGTCAGGGAAGCTGCATACAAGGGTTGCCGGGACTTATTTCGGCTCGAAACGGGGGCGCCGTCCATTATGCGCTTCAGAGGGGTATCCCCATTCCCTCTCTTTCGGATCTTACTCAGCCAGTTTCCCGCAATCGTCTCCCTCCGGACATCGGGGAGCTGAATCACTGCCATTATCAGGCCCCATTCTCTTGGAGTTGTTGCCAGCGTTCCTGACACTATTTGCATTGACTTGCGCAGTTTTACATCCACCTTCTCAACGTTTCTGCTTCTACCCCACACTGGAGCACAATACTCCGCGATGGAATAGCATAGTGCCAGGGCGGACGTTCTCAGGAGTGCTTGGCCAGCTTCCTCAGAAGACTGTTTTGCGTTTCTCTATCTTTCGGGCAACTCCTTCGAGATGAACCCTATAGGTAAGGCTGCGATCCAACGTGGCATAACAGGGTTGTTAAACTTGATGATGGGAGTACAAGTACAGTAATAAATAATAATAATAATAATAATAATAATAATAATAATAATAATAATAATAATATATAATAATAATAATAATAATAATAATAATAATAATAATAATAATAATAATAATAATAATAATAATAATAATAATAATATAATTTATAATAATAAGCTGAGCCATTTTTAAAGTCCCAATTAATTCAGTAGTACTAGGCACTTAAATGAAAATTCAGTTTTCAAATGACAGTATAAAATCTGGTTTACTATGATTCAGTATACCATTCCGATGATCAAACCGTTTGAATTTTGTCTCTAGGTTATATAGAAGCAGAGTTATTCAATTTGTTATGCCTTAAAAACACCCAAAAATTACTATAGGAATCAGCCTAAAATTGGGCACCAGCTGACTGAAAAAACGAAAGGGGATTCCCCTGAAACACTGTGACGTCACAAGGCTAGGAGCCAATGACTGACGCTGACCACGGCAGTCCAAGCTGAAATGGCGTTACTTTGGTAGATTTTGAAATGAGTGTGATTTTATGGAATGCTCAAAGGGTATCCTGGAAGCAGTTTTGAAAGTTGAAAATGGTATCATTGGAAAGGAAAATGATTGAATTTTATGATTATTTATGTTTTAAGGGAATTTTTTCATGAATGATGATAAACGGCTTGATTTTCTTGCCCACTAAAAGTAAGCTATCTTTCCATTACAATATATTCTAAATGAATTTAAGGAGGGAAACGGTAATTGTACCAAATGATAGGGCGTTCAATGCCCTTTATTTTGGTATTTAATATATCCAATTCTGTAAATAAAAACCAGAGATATCTCAATTTAACCAAGCCATGGTTTTAGCCTGCAGCTCACAAACGATAACTAGCGGTCACACAGGTGAATGGGAGAACTGTGACTGTGACACAGATTTAGCCCTTCATTTATTAAGTAATTAAGTGCCTAGTAGTCTAGATAGTAGTCTCAAGCCAAACAGGCCTTCATGGACCTGGGAAACATTTTGAAAAACAAACAGATGTCGTTCGGGATTAGATTCCGAGTCTTGAAGTGCTACGTGTGGCCAATCTTGTTATACGGATGCGAAAGCTGGACTACAAATGCAGAAACACAAAAGAACATTGAAGCTTTTGAAATGTGGTGCTTGAGAAGGATGCAGAGAATATCGTATACTGCACACAAAACGAACGAAGAAGTGCTAAAACAAACATACCAACAAAGGAAACTAATGCCCTTAATAGTGGATCGACAACTATCCTTTTTCGGACACATAGTAAGGAAAGATAAGAATGAATACCTGGCAAGTTGTGGAAAAATACCTGGTAAACGCGCCCGGGGGAGACAAAGAAAAAACACTCATAGACCAACTGAAGGGCTTCACCAGCCTAACAATCCAAGAGCTGTTTGAAAAGGCAAGAGACAGGGAGGAATGGAGAGAGATAATTCATGCAGTATCCGAAGCCTGGACCAGGCATGGAACCTAGAAGAAGAAGAAGTCTAGATAGTAGTACTCAATGGCTAGTCTATCTAATAGTCAAGACATTGCTAGCTTTGGGCTTGGGACCGGCTCGTCTTCTGATTCTGAGATTTCTTTCAAATAACATTGAATATAATATGACGCAGGAGAGGAAGAGCTGAGTAAATTGGCTATCAAGCAAGGATCAAGCAATATGAGTATGATCAACTTCATCATCATCAGTCATCAGATCCCATTATTCATTATTTTGGGGGAAAACACTGCAGATCTAACTCGCCAACTTTCCACTTCCCACCAGACTGTGCAAAACTAGACTATGAGTGAAATTCACCTAGTTTACTCTACTATATTGGGCATTCTTTTGTAGATCGATCTCGACAAACTGGGTCTGAGAGTCTGAGATACTCCTACTTTCGCTTCAGAATCGGAAGACGGGAAGACTTTGAAAAATCAACCGGAAATTAGGCGTTGCCGCAATGGGACGCTTAGAAGATCGAGTTCGCATTTTTTTTAATTTAATTTTTTTTTTTTTTTTTTTTAATTCCTTTTTGGAATTTTGGAATAAATAAAAATAAAATTGATTTTAAAAATAAAAATGTCATTACCTATTCCATCTACAAACAAACTGAACGATGGAACCCGATTAAATCGCAAGTGATTGCTGTGGTAGCAACTCATACAATATTGAAACATTGACAAATCCAAAGTGTAACATAGAACTGAACGATGCCGATGTAATGGAAACCTGGCATTTTATACGTTATCATGAATGCATAAACAACCTGATAGTAACCGACGTGGTCCTATTTACAGGTCTGATAACTCAAATTAATATGTGCCTTTGTAGGTATGGTAATACTTTGAAAATAACGCAATAACGTACATTACAATTTTTAAAAAATCAAGCCCATAATGGCGTTCGGTAAGCAGAACTGGGCCTACTATCGTGTGTACCTAGGTAGAAATATAATGCCATTCTATTAGAGGGAGCGCACAGAAAATAATGTGATTTTAATATATTGAATGATTGCATAGACCGTATAATATGTGTGTATGCATATGTGAGAGTGAATATATGTGTCAGTATGTGTTATTTGTGTGTGTGTGTGTGTGTGTGTTTCAGTATGTGTTATGTGTGTGTCAGTATGTGTTGTGTGTTTGTGTGTGTGTCAGTATGTGTTGTGTGTTTGTGTGTGTGTGTGTGTGTGTGTGTGTGTGTGTGTATAATCCAATAGCTGTCCATTAATCGCGGCAGCACTTCGCCGTAACTACCCTACACTGAATTGGATTTAAATATTTATGCCCAGTCGCTTTTTGCTGCGTTTGCAGGGGGCTCTTTTATGCCAACCAATGGCGAAGTTGGAAGGCTGAATGTCAGATATCATAAACTATACCAAAATAGGTCAATGGCATCAGAATTCCACCCCCTTCCCCACCCCCACCCCCTTGTCACTTATAGGATTTGACATTTAGGGTGGAATTCCATACATGCTATTCTCGGTTTCCCAATTTTGCAAGTCGTTCAGGTCAGCTTAAAGAATGCTTGCGTCCTCAACCCTCCGAATCACTCTTTACAGGAGGCTGTCATCCGCAAAAAGACGTATCTTTGTATATGACGATAATAATAATAATAATAGTAATAATAATAATAATAATAATAATAATAATAATAATAATAATAATAATAATAATAATAATAATAATAATAATAATAATAATAATAATAATAATAATAATAATAATAATAATAATAATAATATATAATAATAATAATAATAATAATAATAATAATAATAATAATAATAATAATAATAAATAATAATAATAATAATAATAATAATAATAAATATAATTTATAATAATAAGCTGAGCCATTTTTAAAGTCCCAATTAATTCAGTAGTACTAGGCACTTAAATGAAAATTCAGTTTTCAAATGACAGTATAAAATCTGGTTTACTATGATTCAGTATACCATTCCGATGATCAAACCGTTTGAATTTTGTCTCTAGGTTATATAGAAGCAGAGTTATTCAATTTGTTATGCCTTAAAAACACCCAAAAATTACTATAGGAATCAGCCTAAAATTGGGCACCAGCTGACTGAAAAAACGAAAGGGGATTCCCCTGAAACACTGTGACGTCACAAGGCTAGGAGCCAATGACTGACGCTGACCACGGCAGTCCAAGCTGAAATGGCGTTACTTTGGTAGATTTTGAAATGAGTGTGATTTTATGGAATGCTCAAAGGGTATCCTGGAAGCAGTTTTGAAAGTTGAAAATGGTATCATTGGAAAGGAAAATGATTGAATTTTATGATTATTTATGTTTTAAGGGAATTTTTTCATGAATGATGATAAACGGCTTGATTTTCTTGCCCACTAAAAGTAAGCTATCTTTCCATTACAATATATTCTAAATGAATTTAAGGAGGGAAACGGTAATTGTACCAAATGATAGGGCGTTCAATGCCCTTTATTTTGGTATTTAATATATCCAATTCTGTAAATAAAAACCAGAGATATCTCAATTTAACCAAGCCATGGTTTTAGCCTGCAGCTCACAAACGATAACTAGCGGTCACACAGGTGAATGGGAGAACTGTGACTGTGACACAGATTTAGCCCTTCATTTATTAAGTAATTAAGTGCCTAGTAGTCTAGATAGTAGTCTCAAGCCAAACAGGCCTTCATGGACCTGGGAAACATTTTGAAAAACAAACAGATGTCGTTCGGGATTAGATTCCGAGTCTTGAAGTGCTACGTGTGGCCAATCTTGTTATACGGATGCGAAAGCTGGACTACAAATGCAGAAACACAAAAGAACATTGAAGCTTTTGAAATGTGGTGCTTGAGAAGGATGCAGAGAATATCGTATACTGCACACAAAACGAACGAAGAAGTGCTAAAACAAACATACCAACAAAGGAAACTAATGCCCTTAATAGTGGATCGACAACTATCCTTTTTCGGACACATAGTAAGGAAAGATAAGAATGAATACCTGGCAAGTTGTGGAAAAATACCTGGTAAACGCGCCCGGGGGAGACAAAGAAAAACACTCATAGACCAACTGAAGGGCTTCACCAGCCTAACAATCCAAGAGCTGTTTGAAAAGGCAAGAGACAGGGAGGAATGGAGAGAGATAATTCATGCAGTATCCGAAGCCTGGACCAGGCATGGAACCTAGAAGAAGAAGAAGTCTAGATAGTAGTACTCAATGGCTAGTCTATCTAATAGTCAAGACATTGCTAGCTTTGGGCTTGGGACCGGCTCGTCTTCTGATTCTGAGATTTCTTTCAAATAACATTGAATATAATATGACGCAGGAGAGGAAGAGCTGAGTAAATTGGCTATCAAGCAAGGATCAAGCAATATGAGTATGATCAACTTCATCATCATCAGTCATCAGATCCCATTATTCATTATTTTGGGGGAAAACACTGCAGATCTAACTCGCCAACTTTCCACTTCCCACCAGACTGTGCAAAACTAGACTATGAGTGAAATTCACCTAGTTTACTCTACTATATTGGGCATTCTTTTGTAGATCGATCTCGACAAACTGGGTCTGAGAGTCTGAGATACTCCTACTTTCGCTTCAGAATCGGAAGACGGGAAGACTTTGAAAAATCAACCGGAAATTAGGCGTTGCCGCAATGGGACGCTTAGAAGATCGAGTTCGCATTTTTTTTAATTTAATTTTTTTTTTTTTTTTTTTTAATTCCTTTTTGGAATTTTGGAATAAATAAAAATAAAATTGATTTTAAAAATAAAAATGTCATTACCTATTCCATCTACAAACAAACTGAACGATGGAACCCGATTAAATCGCAAGTGATTGCTGTGGTAGCAACTCATACAATATTGAAACATTGACAAATCCAAAGTGTAACATAGAACTGAACGATGCCGATGTAATGGAAACCTGGCATTTTATACGTTATCATGAATGCATAAACAACCTGATAGTAACCGACGTGGTCCTATTTACAGGTCTGATAACTCAAATTAATATGTGCCTTTGTAGGTATGGTAATACTTTGAAAATAACGCAATAACGTACATTACAATTTTTAAAAAATCAAGCCCATAATGGCGTTCGGTAAGCAGAACTGGGCCTACTATCGTGTGTACCTAGGTAGAAATATAATGCCATTCTATTAGAGGGAGCGCACAGAAAATAATGTGATTTTAATATATTGAATGATTGCATAGACCGTATAATATGTGTGTATGCATATGTGAGAGTGAATATATGTGTCAGTATGTGTTATTTGTGTGTGTGTGTGTGTGTGTGTTTCAGTATGTGTTATGTGTGTGTCAGTATGTGTTGTGTGTTTGTGTGTGTGTCAGTATGTGTTGTGTGTTTGTGTGTGTGTGTGTGTGTGTGTGTGTGTGTGTGTATAATCCAATAGCTGTCCATTAATCGCGGCAGCACTTCGCCGTAACTACCCTACACTGAATTGGATTTAAATATTTATGCCCAGTCGCTTTTTGCTGCGTTTGCAGGGGGCTCTTTTATGCCAACCAATGGCGAAGTTGGAAGGCTGAATGTCAGATATCATAAACTATACCAAAATAGGTCAATGGCATCAGAATTCCACCCCCTTCCCCACCCCCACCCCTTGTCACTTATAGGATTTGACATTTAGGGTGGAATTCCATACATGCTATTCTCGGTTTCCCAATTTTGCAAGTCGTTCAGGTCAGCTTAAAGAATGCTTGCGTCCTCAACCCTCCGAATCACTCTTTACAGGAGGCTGTCATCCGCAAAAAGACGTATCTTTGTATATGACGATAATAATAATAATAATAATAATAATAATAATAATAATAATAATAATAATAATAATAATAATAATAATCATAATATAATAATAATAATAATAATAATAATAATAATAATAATAATAATAATAATAATAATAATAATAATAATAATTTTTGAAATGTGGTGCTTGAGAAGGATGCAGAGAATATCGTATACTGCACACAAAACGAACGAAGAAGTGCTAAAACAAACATACCAACAAAGGAAACTAATGCCCTTAATAGTGGATCGACAACTATCCTTTTTCGGACACATAGTAAGGAAAGATAAGAATGAATACCTGGCAAGTTGTGGAAAAATACCTGGTAAACGCGCCCGGGGGAGACAAAGAAAAACACTCATAGACCAACTGAAGGGCTTCACCAGCCTAACAATCCAAGAGCTGTTTGAAAAGGCAAGAGACAGGGAGGAATGGAGAGAGATAATTCATGCAGTATCCGAAGCCTGGACCAGGCATGGAACCTAGAAGAAGAAGAATAATAATTGGCATGCGCCAAAGACAACTAGAATAATAAATTCCAGGAAACCGTCTCCGTGGTTTAACCAGAGTGAAAAAATTGCCAAAAGGGAAAAAAGGAATGCAGAGGCATCGTGGAGAAAATCGGGCCTTGAGATCGACCAGCTGATATATATATAGCAAAAAA
>NC_088364.1:76664904-76672404 GCF_034508935.2 Berghia stephanieae | reverse complement strand
AATTAATTCCGTTTCATGGGAAATGTTGCGATTAACCGAGTTGCAATTATCCGGAGTGGACTGTACTACTACTACTACTACTACTACTACTACTACTACTACTACTACTACTACTACTACTACTACTACAACTACTACTTATACTACTATACTACTACTACTACTACTTACTACTACTACTACTACTACTACTACTACTACTACTACTACTACTACTACTACTACTTACTACTACTACTACTACTACTACTACTACTACTACTACTACTACTACTACTACTACTACTACTACTACTACTACTACTACTACTACTACTACTACTACTACTACTACTACTACTTTACTACATATTGCTTTAATTATATTTTATACGGTTTTGACATCATTTTTATCGAAATTGTTTCGGACTATTTTACAATGTTTCACCAAGACCCCGCCATTTTTACTCGTTCTCACAACCAATTTTTACTGTCGGCTGTCGTTGGACTTTTATTCACCCTGCGCTTTTATTGTTTACAAATTGAAAACACACATTCCGACCTCAAACGTGAACACCATTACAATCAACAAAAGATTGTCTGTAAACGTGGTGGTCGACGTAAACAACATGTAATTGAAACAACAGTCCCGCGACGTCCAGTGAACTGTCATCGTTCAACTCGACCACCACAGACGTTAACAAAAATATTGACAAATGACACAAGACCAAGTCATGGAAATCATAACATTTGTATTGGCCATATTAACGCACAGTCATCGAGAAACAAGACATTCGATATAATCGATGTCATAGATCAACACGATATCGATATTCTATATATAACTGAATCATGGTTGCGTCAGTTCGGTGATGAACCTATAATGAAAGAAATGACACCTCCCGGCTACAAGATGGAATCGTTCCCAAGAAATGGACGATCAGGAGGATAGCTCTTTCGTCTAAAATACAAAACAGGCCAATTTCGTTCAAAAGTTTCGAGTGTGTCCAAACCACATTGACCTACCCTCAAATTTCATTTTTAATCACTTGTATCTACAGACCACCCCCAAGCAAAAAGAACAAACTGAGACAGAATGATTTTGCTGACGAATTTTCAGATTTTGTATCAAAAGACACATCAAATAAGCGAAAAATTTATATCGGCGATTTTAATATTCAGTTTGATGTTGATCAGAATAGTCTCGTTAAAATTATAAAAAATATGCTGAATGAACATGGCCTCACTCAGTTAGTGACCTCTCCAACTCAAAGATTGGGGCACATCTTGGACTGGTTCATCATTGACACACCCTCGCTTGTTGAATCAATTAAAAATATCAAAAAAGAAATTTCAGACCACAATCTGATTCTGGCAACTCTCAAATGCATCAAAGAGAAAGCAAAGAAAGTCAAGATAGTGTCTAGGGATACCAAAAAAATAGACATTAGTTCCTTCAAAAACAATCTGTCAGAGGAACTAGGAAGAATGGATATACCATCAGCACAGAAAACAGACGAGGTACTGCGCAACGTCATCGACAGGCATGCACCAAAGACAACTAGAATAATAAATTCCAGGAAACCGTCTCCGTGGTTTAACCAGAGTGAAAAAACTGCCAAAAGGGAAAAAAGGAATGCAGAGGCATCGTGGAGAAAATCGGGCCTTGAGATTGACCGGCTGATATATATAGCAAAAAAGCATAAGTATAAAACCACCTGCAAAAGAGCAAAAAGAAACTATTATAACACAAAACTGTCATCAGTGAGGGACACTAAGGAATTTTTCTCTGTTTCAAAGGAACTTTTAGGGGAAGAAAAGGGCATGTGTCTACCCACTAATATCCCGGTAGAAAAGCAGCCGGATGCATTTTCAGATTTCTTTTCGGGAAAAATATCGAAAATTCGGAACAATTTGGACCTCGTGCAAAATGAAGATATAAATTTCCACCCTTTTTCGGGTTCACAGGGATTCTCTTGTTTTAAAGAAACAACTGAAGAAGAAATTTCTAAAATAATTTTTTCATCTTCCTCGAAGTCATGTGATTTAGATCCTTTACCAACTAATATTTTGAAATTATGTCTTCCTGAATTGTTACCTTGCATAACTTATATTATAAATCAGTCACTTATCTCAGGACAAGTCCCAGATATCTATAAACATGCAATTGTAAAGCCTCTCATAAAAAAGCAAAATCTCAATGTAAATGACCTTAGTAACTACCGTCCCGTCTCAAATCTGCCATTTCTTTCTAAAATCCTTGAAAAAGTTGTACTCAGACGTCTTTCACAACATCTCCATGAAAACAATCTATGGGGAAAATTTCAGTCAGCTTATCGTTCTTACCACAGCACAGAAACTGCTCTGTGCTGTGTTGCGAGTGATTTGCTTGATGTTTTAGATAAAGGTTCTGTTTCTCTTCTGACATTGTTAGACCTTTCGGCGGCGTTTGATACTATTGATCACGGTATTCTCATTAAACGACTTAATATAACCTTTGGCTTGTCTGGGACTGTCTTGCAGTGGTTTGAATCTTATTTAGATGGCAGAAAGCAACAGGTTATGATTTTAGATAAACTTTCTCGTCAACATACATTGTCTTTTGGTGTTCCTCAAGGCTCTGTTTTGGGTCCAATTCTTTTTGTTTTGTATACTTCTCCATTATCTAATGTCATCACTGGTCATGGGCTGCGCTATCATCTCTATGCAGATGATACGCAACTTTATGCTACTGATAAAACTAAAAATCTCGAAAATATTGTGAAACGTGTGGAAGAATGTGTGACGGATGTGAAAGAGTGGATGGATGCAAACAAGTTGAAAATGAATGAGTCAAAAACAGAAGTGGTGATTGTGGGAAATAGAGGGCAGTTGAAGGTGAATGATGGTCTTGAGGTGTTGATTGGGGGTGAAAAGATCAAAGTTTCAAAGACTGTGAAAAATTTGGGTGTCTATTTTGATTCAGAAATGAAAATGTCAGCTCACATTTCTGCACTCTGTAAATCTTTATACTTTCAATTGAAGAAAATCAGTTCGATCCGTCAGTATATTGCAATTGGAACATGTAAAACATTGGTTGTTTCCCTCATTTTTTCGAAACTAGACTATTGTAACTCGCTGCTTGTCAACTTGCCTCAGGCTTCTATTAAACAATTGCAACTACTGCAAAACAGTGCAGCAAGATTAGTTTTTGGCAAAAAAAAATTTGATCATGCAACCCCTTTGTTGGCCTCTCTCCACTGGTTGCCCATTGAAAAGCGCACATATTACAAAGCAGCGTGTCTTGTTTATAAGTGTTTGGCTGGTATAGCACCGGCATATCTCACAGATCACGTGGTCATGTGTAAATTTGAAAATTACACTTTAAGATCATGTAATGACCAAACGAAAATTTCGGAAAAAAGATCAAGAACAAAATTTGGTGATAGATCGTTTGCTTGTTTCGGCCCCAAGATTTGGAATGAACTACCACGTGGTCTGAGGGAGTGCAAGTCTTTACCTACTTTTAAAAAGAATCTCAAGACACATTTTTACTGTATTTGTTTTTCTTGACTCTATATGAATCCTTGATTTGGCTATGAATTGTTATTGTTGTTATTATTTTATTTTTTTATTTTTTCACTTAAAATTGATATTTATATTGTAAAGTGCCCAGAGCTTGTGTTTTACACGAGAATGAGCGCTATATAAATGTGTATTTATTATTATTATTATTATTATACTACTACTACTATACTACTACTACTACTACACTACTACTACTACTACTACTACTACTTACTACACTACTACTACTACTACTACTACTACTACTACTACTACTACTACTACTACTACTACTACTACTTACTACTACTACTACTACTACTACTACTACTAACTACTACTACTACTACTACTACTACTACTACTACTACTACTACTAACTACTACTACTACTACTACTACTACTACTACTACTACTACTACTACTACTACTACTACTACTACTACTACTACTACTACTACTACTACTACTACTTTGAATCCTTGATTTGGCTATGAATTATTATTAAATTTTTTTTTCACTTAAAATTGATATTTATATTGTAAAGTGCCCAGAGCTTGTGTTTTACACGAGAATGAGCGCTATATAAATGTGTATTATTATTATTATTATTATTATTATTATTATTATTATTATTTATTATTATTATTATTATTATTATTATTATTATTATTATTATTATTATTGCTCCCACGAACCTTGACTTATATCCAAAAAGCATAAAGTTGGCGTCTAAAATGTTTTACACAGAAGCAACGTTAAAAAAGCAAATTCAAAGTGCATGGGATCAACTCACTTTGCATGTCATAAGACAGAAATCATTGGTTCATGGGGGGGGGGGGGGGGGGGGGGGATGTGACAGAACAGTCATAAAGCAAATTGAGGGATGGACAGATCACATCAAATTTGAGACCCTCCGTCTCAAAACGGTATTATGTCGGGATGATTCAGATCCCAAAAAGTGAATTTAGAGATAGATTGATGAGAAATTGGAGCTTAGAAGTTTTTGCAATGCAAGAAATAGTCTTTATACTCTACCATAACGTACAGAAATTAAACCCAAGTTGGATATTTGTGGCTATGAATTCAATTTCCCTTACCGAGTGGATCCCGACATAATACCGCTTTGATACGGTGGGTCACATTTGAGAATTATGTCTACATTCTTCGATATGGAACTACATAGGTACTTTGTGCGGTGCTTTTATTGACACCATCGCGGTGTTTTCATTTTTATGAAAATGTGTGTAGGGTCTATATCAAGGCCAAGGAATTTACCCAATGGAAACCGTACGGTGCTCTTATTGGCTAACCAACCAGCGGCCTCGATGAGAAAAATATCCGCCATTGAGACGTTGGCTGGGAATCGCGTTACTATAGTAAACAAGCGCTGATCGGCCGTTCATGAAAACAAGTTGCTGCTCGCTCGTTTAACTCAAAATTATTCAAAACGATCTCTCTAAAATGATATAAATGTGACTTCTTAAGGTTTTCTTCACGGTCAAAACCACACAACATTCTATTAATGATTACGTCCGAGGCAAAAAGGAATATTGACAGGTCGACCGAGAGTTGAACTCGTGAGACGACAAACATCAATGCGAAGTGTAGCGAGAGTCAAGCTATTGTTTGTCTTGTCCTGTTCTATATAGAGAAAGGGATAAATAGTATAGTCTCGTGTGTGAGTGGTTGCGTGTCATAGTCATGTTTTTAAATTGTTTATGTTGTTTATGTGTGTAGTGATGACTCTCTCACACTCAATTTCAATGCCGAAAGAGGAATTCCCGCACACAAGAAAGGGGAATTGGGGTGGTATTTGGCATACATATTGTATAGTATCTAGTTCTAAATAGATAACTGATTAGAATTATATTATGATATATAAACACAATGCCAAATACAATTCCGAAGTTTCCTTATTTCAAATGAAGTAAAGCTCCAAAACCTAATGGTAGTGATTATAGTACTGGTGTTAGTGAGGTGATGTGGTGTTGGTGGTGGTTGTAGTTGTAGAAGTAATAGTGATGATGATGTGGTGGTGGTGATGATTGTAGTTGTAGTAGTAGTGGTCGTGATGATGATGTGGTGGTGGTGTTTGTAGTAGTAGTGGTAATTATGCGGCTATGTGGTCTAGTAGTATGACACTCGCTTCCGGATCGGAAGGTCCTGGGTTCGAGCCTCGCGCTCGGCGCATAGTTGAGTCCTTGGAAAAGGCTCTTTACTCACATTCTCTCACCGTACTCAGGTGTAAAATGAGTACCTGACCGTTAACAGAGTTGTCTTTGTCCGAAAAATTGTAATATCGCCTAACAGGCGTCATGTCCCGTCCTACATGTTAAATGTTGACCAGGGACCCCTTGTAAAGCGCTTTGAGCACATTTAGTAGATATTGCACTATATAAAGCTCATTAAAAAAAAAATATTTCAATGATGATGATATGGTGGTGGTGGTTGCAGTAGTAGTAGTGGTAGTGATGATAATGTGGTGGTGGTTGTCGTTGTAGTAGTATTGATAATGATGATGATGTGGTGGTGCTTGTAGAGTAGTAGTGGTAGTGATGATGATGTGGTTGTGGTGGTTGTAGTAGTAGTTGTAATGGTGATGATATGTGGTAGTGGTGGTTGCAGTAGTAGTGGTAGTGATGACGATGTGGTTGTGGTGGTTGTAGTAGTAGTGGTAATGGTAATGATATGGTGGTAGTGGTGGTTGTTGTAGAGTGGTAATGGTAATGATATGGTGGTGGTTGTAGTAGTAGTGGTCGTGATGACGATGTGGTTGTGGTGGTTGTATTAGTAGTGGTAGTGATGATTATGTGCTGGTGGTGGTGCAGTAGTGGTAGTGATAATGATGTGGTGCTGATGGTTGTGGTAGTAGTGGTAGTGATGCTATTGTGGTGGTGGTTGTAGTAGTTGAGGTAGTGATGATGTGGTGGTGGTTGTAGTAGTAGTGGTGGTGGTGGTTGTGGTAGTAGTGGTAATGATGATGATATGGTGGTGGTGGTTGCAGTAGTAGTGGTAGTGATGACGATGTGCTTGTGGTGATTGTAGTAGTAGTGGTAGTGATGATGATGTGCTGGTGGTGGTGTAGTAGTAGTGGTAGTGATAATGATGTGGGGCTGGTGGTTGTAGTAGTAGTGTTAGTGATGATATTGTGGTGGTGGTTGTAGTAGTGGATGATGTGGTGGTTGGAAAACACATTACAGGTTATTATAATACATGATTACACACATTCTCTAACTTCATTTTTTGACAGCATCATTGTGCCATAAATATACGCAACAGTTCTGAAACATTTTATTGTGGATTTTGATATTGTTTGTTGTTTTTCTTGTGTCGTTATGTTGACATAGAGACCGAATGAATGGTAATGACTAGATTCTCAGCCAACAATAAAATGGCGTTGAATGCTTTCATTGGTGGACACTTTTTAGGCTTCGTACGTATTCTCATTCGTTTAATTCTATGATCAAGGCCCTACAATAGATAGAATGCGCTTGGCCAAGGAGTTCACAACATTGCCATCCGGAAGTATAACGGACCAACACACAAACTCTGTGTAACCATGAACTTTTATAGTCTGGTTAATACAGTTTAGTGAGAACAACTCACAAACGCGGATGGCAAAAACAATAACAAAGGCCTGAGTGACGTCATCTGCATACTATCTATAGATAGTTCGAAGATGACGTCAATCAGGTCTTTGTTATTGTTTTTTGCCATCCGCGTTTATGAGTAATGCTCACTGAACTGTATTCACATGACTATAAACGTTCATGGATACACACAGTTTTCTGTGTTGGTCCATTATACTTCCGGATGGCAATGTTATGAGCTTCTTAGCCAAGCGCATACTATCTATAAAAGTTCATGGTTACACAGAGTTTGTGTTTTGGTCCGTTATACTTCCGGATGGCAATGTTGTGAACTCCTTGGCCAAGCGCATTCTATCTATAGGGAATGAGATTATCGGAAGA
>NC_088364.1:76639904-76662404 GCF_034508935.2 Berghia stephanieae | reverse complement strand
TATGACTCAGACGGAAGCCATTATTTCCATTTCCAGCACATCCCTTTAAAAAAAAAATAGTAGAATAATAATGAAAAAATATAAAGGAAAAAAATTCTTTAGGTTGGGCTGTAAAACTGTACTTTATTTCCGGGATCTACTGAGACGGGCATAACTTGTTTATGTTGGCTGTGATATACGGTATCGGTATTGAGCAACTACTGATCTTTAGAAGTACCGAACTGGTTTAACCACTTTGCACTCGATCTAGCTATTGCTAGCTATTACCGCAACATTTGTTTGCTTGTTTTTATAATTAGCTTTGTAATTTCATCAATTAGTTCCCTCTAAAATATATTTATTTATGCATGTTTGCATGGTGCTATATCTACATAATTTGTTGTTTGTTTGTATATTCAAATGCCATGCTTTATTTTTACTTTTTTCTTTTTATCAGCCTGTGATGGCTATGTGCAATCCTTCACAATCTATTTTCGAAATTCTATTTACATTACAAAACCATTATAAAAGTTTGTTTTTATAATTAGCTTAGTATTTTCATCAATTAGTTCTCTCCTAAACAGGGGCGGTTGCTGGCTGTTTATTTAAGGCGGCATGAATCGAAGAACAGCATGACAACAACAAATAGACTGCCATATACAATTTCTTCCTTTGAATATCAACTGTGATAACAGTCAATAATAGAAGGATAGAAAATCCAACCTCAATGCACTACTTATCTACTCCAAAGACAATAACATTACAAGTTGAACTGCTCTGTTTGTCGGGTTAATGGCTAATGGACTGGGATTCTTATTTATAGCATCATTGGGCTCTACTCGGTGAATGATTTGTGTAATATTCGTATTGATGATTAAAATCCATTTGAGCAAAACGAATAGCAATACAATCTAGATATTTATTGTAATTTTCTTCATTCGTATGTTTTGATTACAACAAACCTGTTCTTCCAATGATAAAACTGATATGGTTTTGATTTCTCCCAAGTCAGGCCTCAAGGTGTGCAAAACTAAATATGCCGGCCTGACCTAGTTATTTTAGCAATAAAGAGTATCAGTTGTTTGTGGGGGGAGGTGGATAACCGAAGTTTTAAAACAGAAGAAAACAGTCTTTTATATAAAATACTTAGGCGGCCTGTTGAGTTTTTGGCTCATGGTAGCCCCCATACCCAACCCTCAGCTCATTGTCGCATGTCATCTCGCATCGCGTGGGGCAACAAGAAAAGGAGAGCCGTCTGTGATGATGCACAACCTTCGTATAGTATATATCTATCACGGCTCGAGGAGAGATGCGCGAGTGTTAACGAAAATCAGCATATGCAAAAACTGAGACGAAAAGCAGTGTCTGCTAAATTTGAAAAATATAGGGCGGCACAAAACAACTTCGCTCAATAGACCGACCGCCAGTGAGACTACTACTACTATTACTACTACTACTACTACTACTACTACTACTACTACTACTACTACTACTACTACTACTACTACTACTACTACTACTACTACTACTACTACTACTACTACTACTACTACTACTACTATACTACTATACTACTACTACTACTACTACTAACTACTACTACTACTACTACTATACTACTACTACTACTACATACTACTACTACTACTACTATACTACTACTACTACTACTACTACTACTACTACTACTACTACTACTACTAGTATTACCCTACCTCCGCCGTGACCCTTTCACCTCGCCCCTTCCACCACCCCCTACTGTTTCACTACAGCTTTCTACTACTACTACTACTACTACTACTACTATACTACTACTACTACTACTACTACTCACTACACTACTCTACTACTACTACCACTACTACTACTACTACTACTACTACTACTACTACTACTACTACTACTACTACTACTACTACTACCAAACGACGAGGACAAACCTGTCGCCCACCACTTCAATGGGTCCAGTCATCGAGGATTGCACGACATCCAAATTGCCGTCCTTCAGTCTGTCACACCACTTAAAAGCATAGAAACTGATACTAAAACGGAACACCCTTTCACCTCACGGCATGAACGAGACTGGTCCTCATTTAAATATTATACTCTCTCTCTCTCTCTCTCTCTCTCTCTCTCTCTCTCTCTCCCTCTCCCTCTCTCCTCTCTCTCTCCCTCTCTCTCTCTATCTCTCTCTCCCCCCCCCCTCTCTCTCTCTCTCTCTCTCTCCCTCTCTCTCCCTCTCTCTCTCTCACTCCCTCTCATTCTCTCTCTCCCCCCCCCTCCCCGACTCCCCCGGCCATCCATCGTCTTTTCCTTTTATTACAAATCAGTACTACTACTGCTACTACTACTACTACTATAAAAATTGAAATTTTATATAGCGCAATGTCCACTAAATGTGCGTAAAGGGCTTTACAAGGGGTCCCTGGTCAACAGCAACATTTAACATTTAGGATGGGACATGACGCCTGTTAGGCTATGGTAAAAAATTTTTTTCGGACAGAGACAAGGCTTAAACGGTCAGGTACTCATTTTACACCTGACTACGGTGAAAGAATGTTAGTAAAGAGTTTTTTTCAAGGACTCAACTATGCGCCGAGCAAGGCTCGAACCCAGGACCTTCCGATCCGAAAGCGAGTACCACTAGACCACATAGCCGCACACTACTACTACTACTACTACTACTACTACTACTACTACTACTACTACTACTACTACTACTACTACTACTACTACTACTACTACGACTACTACTGTTGCTGCCGCCACTAATGATTATATTATACCGACATCCCTTATTTTTTGTATTTATTTCCAATTCCATTGTATTTATTTTCCAATAATAGTCTACACGTTTTTATTTTTGAGTTTCGAAACTGCATCACACAGTTCCTCTCCGTTTGCCCTCTTTTCACATTGCGCTGCGCACCTTATCTATTGTTCTATTTGAATTCGTGCTTCTTGACAAAGGAGCATACTATTTCCTGCCCATCAATGCTTTGCTTATTCATCATCTTAACAACGCCATTACTACATCATCTCATTCATCTGTAGTGTTTCATTCATCCTGTTTGTTGATAAAGGGGAAACCCGAAACGTCCATATATCTGTTTTGGTAATTAAATTCAAGCTTGCATTCAATTTCACATTGATATTTATTTTTTATGTTGGGACGGCTGGCGGATATTGTGAGTTATTAAACTAAGCATACAGCATCAATACTACAGTATCAGGTACTTACACGATATCGATTATAATGCCTGGTACCCAGGGTTGCCAGTTTGGCATTTTAAATGCCAGATTCCAAAAATCTGGCATTTTTGAAAACCGTTTGGCATTAGAAAAATCATTTGGCATTTGGCATTTTCATTTGGCATTTTCTTTTCTTGTATATTATACTTCAAATGACACCTTTTCTTAATTATTTCTAAACGCGTAAAAACAAACATCTTCACATTTCTTTTTCATTCTTAAAATCCAACCGTGGTGTAGTGGTTTAGCACTCCACTTAGTAGTCAGTAGGTAAATAATTACCCCAACAGGAAATTTAGTATAATTCAAAAAAAAAAAAAACAGAAAAGAAAACACGCAAGCCACCAGGATATGATAGTAAATTGTCTATCAAAAGTGAGTAGTTTTCTTAGTGGGGGTAGGAGTCAACAGACTTTGGCATCTTTTTGAGTGTTTTGGCATTTTTTGAGTCTTCCCCTGGCATTTTGTTGAAAAATAATCTGGCAACCCTGCTGGTACCCAACATTACGTTTGAGTCATTTTGGAATTGGCATGCTGACAGCATAGTGACGGAAGGAACCTCATCTTACATAATTATATCGTATTCATTTGCCCGATTACAAAGGAAGGTTTAGAATAAGAACAAAATGGGCTTCCTAAACTATTCAATTTGTTTTGTCATTGCATGCATCGGTAAGTGATTCCCTCTTTCAGTCGGCATTATTAATTCGGCCGGTTCAGCCGGTTTTTTCTTTGTGAGTGAGTGATTTCCATCTCCCCAGTCTCCCGTCTGCCTAACTAGGCGCACTGGTTACAGTTACAGTGCCAGTGTAGTTTAGTTTCAATATGTGCATTTCACGGAACACTATTTTAGGGCTCTATACGGAATGCGGCTTTGTAGTCTTGTGGTATTTCTCCTTTGGACGGATAGTTTCGGTCGAGTCCTGCTGCCGAGCTGTCCTTGGACTTGGACTTGGGCAACACGGGAAATGGGGAAATTCTCTTGTCTCTACTCTAGTCTCTAGACTCCAGAAGTTAGCTAGAGTATCAATGATAGTCAATCATCTCAATTGCTATAAAAGTGGGGTTTAGTGCAGTAAAAATGGGGCTTAAAGGCAATCGTTCAACATTTTCCTACTTTTTCACTTTTTGTCACCATCGCCATCAGCACTGAGTATTATCACCATACAGTGAATATAGCCGTCCACACCATTATCACCGAACGGTGAAAATACTGTCAGGCTACGGTGAAAATCAGCCACCAAGATTTTACCGTACTGTGAAAAAAGTCTCCCACACTTTTATCACCGCACAGTCCAGACCATTATAATTATAGTATAGTTTATAGTCATAGTGAATATAGTCTCCCACACTATTTATTATCACCATACGGTGAATATAGCCTTCTACACCATTATAGTGAATATAGTCTCCCACACTTTTATCACGGTGAAAATCGTCCATTAAGATTTTACAGTACGGTGAAAAAAGTCTCCCACACTATTATCACCTTACGGTGAAAATCGTCCACCAAGATATCACCGCGTATGGTGAAAATAGCGGCTTCCAAATAATAGTAAGGTGTCGTGTCTCGTCTTAAACGTGTTAAGTGTAGTTGCAGTTGACTAGATAGTGCTATCTAATTCTAATCTAGTAGAGTAGTCTCAAGAGAGACTCCTGTTACTTTTACTTTTGTGTTGATGTTGAGCATATAACTGTATTGTCATCGTTTAGTTAAGTCTCAGTTTAGTATTCCGCTATATTCTATGGCTGCGGTTATTCAGAGTCGACTCTGAATAACCTTCTACGGTTATTCAGAGTCGACTCTGAACAACTGTCTACGGTTATTCAGAGTCGGGGAGTCCACTCTGAATAACTGTAGACAGTTGACTCTGAATAACTGTCTACAGTTATTCAGAGTCGGGGAGTCGACTCTGAATAACTGTAGACAGTTATGAGTGATGAACTTCCAGTTACCAACCACACGGTTTTTCTGGGTTTTTTCTCTTCTCTCTCACCTATATTTAACCCTACGGGAAAAAATCGTTTTACTTTTTGGTATTTTCTTGTCTCTTCTGTCATGGCAGTTTTTTTTTTGCATCGGTGATTTGCATTGCGGCCGCAAAATTTGCAACTTTTTGCAAATTGTCGAGATTTTGAAAAAAAAAAAAATATTAAAAAAAATATAGTGGGGACCGCAGATTTCTGGGATTTGTTTTTTGTCATGTCAAACATTTTCTGCTCAGTGGTAGTTCAGGGGGGAAAAAACAATAATATGCCTTCTATCATTTTTTGACACCTCTGCTCAGTTGCATGAATTTTGGTGACACTCCTTTATCTATGACGTTAGTCTAGACACGCTGGCGCCAAATGTCAAAGGCAGCACAAGACACATGGTGGCCATGAATGACAAGATGATCGAAAGGGAAGGGGATGGAGCAAATGGGTGTAAATATTTGTGTACTTTTTAGCTGTGTAACACTCATTTGGCGATTTTATAAGGTTTATAAGCGTGTCTTTTTTTTTCTTCCTTTTTAAGTTTTGTTTTGTTTTTGTTTGATTGTTCTGAATTTGTTAATATTAATAGAATTCATTACAACTTGTGTCTAATTATAAAACAATTTAAAAAAAATAAAAATCCATTCATTAATTAATTCTCTCTCTCTCAGCCACCCTTCTATCTTCATATTATGTTTATAGATATCATTTGGTAATAGAGAGATAATAAGTTAGGCTGATCGATTTAAGAAATGATTGTTTATAAGCTAATTTAAATTTGCTTTGTTGATGGAATATGTTTTGCAATTGATTAAAGATTCTTATTTATAAGCGACTGAAGTTGAAAAATCGCCAAGTTTTAAGAATTTGGCACTAAAATTGCCAAAGTCACAAAATAACCGTAGTAAACTGGTATCAAATTGAAAGAAACTCATCTCGCAAGAACTCAACTCGATAATTCGATAGGCTACTCGGCTCTAAATATCTGTTCACATGGTTATCCAGGGTCGACTCTGAATAACCATCTACAGTTATCCAGAGTCGACTCTGAATAACTGCCTACAGTTATCCAGAGTCGACTCTGAATAACTGCCTACAGTTATCCAGAGTCGACTCTGAATAACCACTTCGATATTCTATATAGTATATAAATGCTCAAATTTATGCATTTCTTTTTTCAGCAAGTGGCAGTGTCCGAGCAGCTCCGTGTTCACTTGCTAATATCCAGCAATGTTTGCAGGGTATTAATATGGATATGTCAGATCCAACTAAGATTGACATGGGCAAAGTTTGTGGGTAAGTTCCCATAATTCCGCAGTAGGACTTTAAACCTCTTTATTTGTGTAGTTTGATATTTTTCCAAAAGTAGACAGGTAGGCCTTTAAAACCCAATTAATATGATACCTTACTTTTAAATTCCAAAGTTGTGATGATTTTACTACTCAAATTTACTATTGCAAAAAGCTCAAAATCTGAGACTAGGAATTCCCCCCTGCTGAACAACCTCTCGATAAGCTGACCACTGATTGAAACGGGACTTAAGCCTGTCATCTGCATTTTTTGCCAAATTGGGACCTAAAATTTGCCAAACATGTAACTATTATGATTTTATAAAGATTTTATTACAACAGTACACGTTTTGAGCCGCTATGGCCCCACAAGGCCGAAAAGAATTGATAAAAGACAGAAATGGGCGCTTAAAGGACCTAAATAGTGTCGAAAGTGCTGTTAAACACCTAAAAACAAACAAACAACTCTGGTTAACTCATTGACTGCGACTCAACTTTTGATGACTCTATTATAGGTATTGTGACTGGACTCTGAATAACTGAGTACTACTGTAATTGTGAGTGGACTCTGAATAACTGAGTACTACTGTAATTGTGAGTGGACTCTGAATAACTGAGTACTACTGTGATTGTGACTGGACTCTGAATAATTGAGTACTACTGTAATTGTGACTGGGATCTGAATAACAACCGTCTGCAGTTATTCATAATCGACTCTGAAAAATTACTGTCTACAGTTTTTCAACATTGACTCTGAATAACTGGGCAGGGTTCCTGACCTCCCATGTGGGCAAGGGGGGGCTACATACTGTGTCTTCTATCCCTTATATCTGTTTTCCAACATGCTTTCTGTCTTTGTCTTGGAATGAGATTACTTGGTTTTGTCCTGGTCCTGGCCAGATCCCCTGGCTGAGAGGGAAACAGTCAAATGTATAGTTAGTTTTGGGAGATGATATATTTTTCATTGTAAATCATCTCTCTGTTAGGCACTGACTGTATTATGCTTTCTTTATATTATATATGATTTGTAAAACATTTGAGTGTGTTCCTCTTAGCGGGGACCTGTGCTTGTGTCTGGATGAGACTTTTAGTGATCTCAAACTAAGTACTTTGATAGAGTGCTTTTGGAATCTACACTTGTTTCTTATTTGAACCAATTCCCCTTTGTCTTCCCTTTTCTTGGATGCTTTATTGTAATTGTAGAACTTTTTACTATCCCATTTTCTTCCTTTTTACTGGCGCTGATATGACCTTAATGTATTGCAAGCGCCGTAAAACCCTTAAAAACAAAACAAAAAACACTCTGAATAACCTTAGCTTTTATTGATATGAAGATATGTTTTGAACTCTTCCTCTAGAATAACCTTAGCTTTTATTGATATGAAGATATGTTTTGAACTCTTCCTCTATTCTGTCATCATCCCTAATTTAATGTTTTTATATAAAATAAAACTTGCAGAATCTTACCTTGTATAGAGAACTTGGACTGTGAGATGAGTGAGGAGCAGAAGGCTGAATTCACGAAAAACTACAAAGACGTTGCTGCTGCTTGTTCTGGTAATAATAATAGAAAACCTTTCTTCATCTATCTCTGTAACAATCTAGCTCAATAACAGAAGTCAATTGCATTTGTATTCATCTCTATCTTCAGGGATGTAAATCTTTCAGAATTATTAGGATTTCCTATTTTTCACACATTTTCTAGCTTCCCCAAACTATTTAAATATTTCTCAATACCTCACTACCAACAACTCTTGTGATAAGAGATACTGCTGTACAATAGAGAATTTGTAGTGAATATCCATTTTCAATGTACTGAAACACTTAATTAACACTACTGTTGTGTCAGTTATGATTATACGTGTATTTAACCATTCAACTTATTTCCACGACAGCTTCCGAATTTTAATTCGGAAGTACTAAGGATTGATAGCGTTCGAATTTCCGAATTTCCTAATTTTCCTAATTTTAATTCGGAACTAGATTCACATCTGTTGTGTAAACAAGGAGGGTTATTTTTAGTTTACCGGAAGCAAAACATGAGCTGCAGAATCGAAAGTAGAAGATGGTGGATACATATCGAGTATTCATGACTGAGTGCTGAGTTGTTGTTACACTTTCTTCCTAAGGCTCAGTTGGAATGTATTTCTGTTTCTGTAAGTAATTCCTGTGTGTTGCAATTCATTTCAGTCATGATGAGTCTGAAGATACATTTCCCTTAGCCTTGGTCTTTATGAGAAATTTCTATGGGGTCTCATTTCTGGTTGAGACTGCCACGAACCTTTGACTGTGGTGGGGGAAAAATCAAATTTGTTTGTTCTCATTGAAAGCTACACCGATAAAGTAAAGGGCTTTTAACGCGATTCAAAACCTAATGTAGTATTTTAATTGCAATGTACTTCTAATTGCCTTTGTTATTAGCAGAAGGGTTTGGGGCCTGAGAAAATGATAAATATCGGGAAGTGACCATCTTTCCAATCTCAAAATTGGCCTTAGTAATAGTATGGCTGTTGAAATTTGAGTACGAGTTTTTATTATTGTCAGATTCATTTAGTAATTGGGGGTAATATTTTGACCTGAATATAATTTTGATATAAACGTTTAGGTGTTGGATTACGTGCGGTGAAAATAAGTTAAGAATTCCAAAATTCTGATTTTTTTCATTACCCCAAACTAATTTAACCCTATTTAATCCATAAAGATCAAGATAGTACTAAATGGGCACTGATTTAAGCATGACCAACACCA
Source organism: Berghia stephanieae (assembly GCF_034508935.2). Classification (NCBI taxonomy): domain Eukaryota; kingdom Metazoa; phylum Mollusca; class Gastropoda; order Nudibranchia; family Aeolidiidae; genus Berghia; species Berghia stephanieae. The sequence goes on along the minus strand of NC_088364.1, from coordinate 76,653,159 downwards.
AATAATGGTATTTCCTCCTGACAAAAAGGAGACATAAATCATTAAAATCCATCCATAAACAAAATAATTTAGATTTTATTCTGAGACTTATCACTCAAAAGTTCTAAAAATGTTGTCACAATCACAAGGCCATTTATCACCTCATTCCTGGAGTGTCACTTGGAGTTTAGACTATTGAAATGAGCTCGCAGAATTTCAGATTTTTTTTCAACTTTGCATTTACATCCCTGTATCTTAAAGCACTTATGTTTTTGTACATTGTTGACCCTGTCAGTTACAAATCAGAACTCAGTTATCCCACATGGAGTGCTGTAGGCCTAGTATAGATAGTTCGAAGATGATGTCACTCAGGTCTTTGTTATTGTTTTTTGCCATCCGCGTTTATGAGTAATGCTCACTGAACTGTATTAACCTGACTATAAACGTTCATGGAGACACACAGTTTTGTGTATTGGTCCGTTATACTTCCGGATGGCAATGTTATGAGCTTCTTAGCCAAGCGCATACTATCTATTCAGTGGTAGACTTTCTATCTTGGCATTTCAATGCCAAATTCCAATAACTTGGCAATTTCAAAAGCAGTTTATCGGGGAAAACTTGGGTTTTGAATTATTGTATTGGCATTTATTTTCCCCATATCCCTTGATCTTAAACGATTAATGAATGGCACACTAATTAATGATTTGCCCCTTGCTCAGCATTAACCAACCAGAATATTTCCCATGGACTATTTATTTCCAGTCATCTAAAAGGTACCTTTAGTACATGCCAAACAGTCATCTAAAAGGTACCTTTAGTACATGCCAAACAGTCATCTAAAAGGTACCTTTAGTACATGCCAAACAGTCATCTAAAAGGTACCTTTAGTACATGCCAAACAGTCATCTAAAAGGTACCCTTAGTACATGCCAAACAGGTCAGGCCCGGTAAGTATTTTTCACATTATTTTGACACATTGATGAAGGAAGTGCATCACAATTCAATACCTGATGACACTATGCATTTTTTTTTTCAATCATCTGTGTTAAAATTGTGAGTAATGCTCAAGATTTGGTGGGTAGTTTGCATCCTCAAGTACTTCATATGGCTATGGGTCTTTGGTTCATAATAATAATAATAATAATGCTGAAAACTTATATAGCGCTATAACTCCGAGACACCAGACTCTAAGCGCTTAAATTACAAATTACTTAATCATTTACACACACAAGCACACACATACACACACACAACACAACACAAACCAAACCTATCTTGCTTCTCATACCATCTACTAAAATCGAAACGGATATGTTTTAAGCAAACGTTTCAAAATAGACAAAGATTCTTTTTCACAAATGCTCTGCGGTAAGGCGTTCCAAACAGAGGGTCTGAAATGAGAAAAGGATCTCATTCCAGCATTTTTCCGAATTCGAGGGACAACTAGTTTTGTGGAATCACTGGCCGAACGTAAGGGGCAGTGTTTTGAATATCTTTCAATTAGTTCCGAAAGTTAGGAAGGGGCAGTACCTTCAAGTCAACGATACACTAAAACACAAGCTTTGAATTTAATCCTTTTCTCAACAGGCAGCCAATGCAGGTCATGAAGTAGAGGTCCGGCAGAGTCGCATGGTCATCGGTTGATTTCAGGAGCAGAATATGCTTTATTCAAGACTTTCGAGCCATAAATAAAACCACTGAAATGTTTATTCCATTAGTTTTGATAAAATATAATAACTGACGTAATTTTCAAGTATATGTATGCATTGAATGTTGATTGAATAACTCGAATTTCATACTATTTAGGTAATAGAGGCATCCACCTTATCAGCTTGACAGGAATAGCAATAAGAGGTCACAGAGAAACCATCAATTACATAATGTATTTTTACTCTTTCACATCCCCAGGCAAGACATTGTTTTTTCATTAAATCAGGATCTTTAAAAATTGAGCTTTTAAATAGCCCCATATCCACTAAACATGCTCAAAACGCTTTACAGGGGGTCCTGGGCCAACAGCAACATTTAACATGTAGAACGGGACATGACGACTGTTAGATGATATTACAATCTTTCGGACAAAGACAACGTTGTTAACGACCAGGTACTCATTTTACACCTGAGTACAGTGAGAGAATGTGAGTAAAGAGCCTTTTCCTAGGACTCAACTGTGCGTAGAGCGCGAGGCTCGAACCCAGGACCTTCCGATCCGAAAGCGAGTGTCATACCACTAGACCACATAGCCGCACTTAACTTTACTCATGGCAATGGGACAGAAAAGTTAATTTCTACTTCTTTGTGCCCTTGCATTTGGGCTCTTTACACATATTAACCTACTCAACTCCGGTGTGGATGAGTATCTGACTATAGGCAATGTCGATATTATAAAAGTGTTAGTACAAAGACACTTCACACATGACTTGTATTACATGAAGTGGAAATATGGTTCATATGGCCTGCTAGGGTGAATAAATGTGACATTGTTGAGGGCATTTAGCATGATAAATTCATGGAAATGCGCTATTACATATGATAAATTCATGGAAATGCGCTATTACACAAATATATATTTATTATTTATTTGTTTATAATTGGTTATTATTCTCAGCTACTGGATGTTCAGTTGTGGCACTCCAGAAATGCTTCGGTGGTTCTGACTTCGCCAATATGGACAAGCAGCCAACTGATGCAGAGATGATAAGGATGTGCCCGTGAGTATTTTGGACATATTTTAAAGACCTGGTGCTTTTTGGGGGCAGCGTGGCTCAGCGGTACAGTCTTTGATTCGTACCCAAAAGGTACCGAGTTCGACTACCCGCCTCGCTGTGTGGCCTTGAGCAAGTCACCTCGCCCTAGCTCACTTTGCGGCGCTGCACTGCGGCTGATGCCTGGGCTATTCCAGTCTTCCCTAAAGACAAATTTCCCTTGAGGATGAATAAAGGGAATATTATATTATTATTATTGTTATTATTATTATTATTATTATTATTATTATTATTATTCCATTGGTTACTGCTGACTATGCATACCTTCACCGAAGAAGACCAGTCACCCATGATTCCTCACTCTTTACCGGTACACCCAATGATCAACAACGACTTTCAATTTCATCGGATTATCCAATTTCATCGAGTTCTTCCGAACAATTTACTGGATTATATCATTATTAAATTAACTGTGACTGTGTTATTGTGGATAATTTAGAATTATTTGTGTTGTATTGGACTATTCATCCCTCTTTACCGGTGTTTGCTTGTTTTAGCTAGACTAGGCTGAGTTCGTTATAAACAATGGCAGATGCCGTGAAATCACTCCTGTCTCTTAGAGATCGGAGAAAAAAGTCGCAGAAATAAACCATGATGACTTTACAAAGAAAGGTCCTAAATCGTGTTCTAAAGGGAAAAGAAAAGTTGAGTCAAAAAATGAAGCGTTGAACACTAATGGTGTTACAACATAGCAGTCTACGGGACAATCATCGGCTATGACTTCTCTCTTACGCACTAATTGTGCTAAGATGAGTCGTACTAATTCCCTCGCTAATCGCAAAGAGGAAAGAGAGGCGAATACGAGCCACACTAATACTCTCGCTAATTGCGAAGAGTCGAAAGGGAAAAAATGCGAAAACAGTGAATTATCAATGATTAGAGAACAATTAGTGGAGTTGACTAAAATTATTCCCGTAGTTGCCGAATTGAAAACGGTGTATGATAACTATCACGAAAGTGAAACTCAACAAGATAGTGAAACCTGTGATTTTCCAGGAAACGATCATGAAATGATGACTCATGTGGCTGGTCCTTCCCAGGCGGATATAAATAGACATGACCAAGACGTTGCTAGTGATAACTGTAGCATCGCATACTTTAAGGACGTGTCAGGCACGGTAGGGCCTATAATCAACGATGACATTGCAGTTGGAATTTCTAATATTTTAGAGAAGGGAATAGATAATAGCACCAAAGACTGGCTATATGCTAAATATGAAGTCCCGCAGAATTGTTCTTGACTTAGAGCGGTAAAATGCAATGAAGAAATTACTAAGATGGTGTCTAATTCCACTAGAGTTCGAGACACACATTCAGTCAAAGTTCAAGAAGGAATGATGAAGGGTATCACTGCGGCTATTGGCGCTTTTGACAGTTTAAGTCCACTGGACAATTTAAACGAAGATGCTAAATTGCGGTACCAAGACTTGCGGATTCACTGGCATTAATGGCTAACTCGTCTCATTATCTGGACATCTGTAGATGATTTTTGTTTAAAGGAGAACTTACAGAAGAATTTTCTCAACTGTGTAGCGACTCGTATCCTGTCAAAAGTCTCCTATTTGGAGAACAATTACCTGATAAAATCAAGGATGTGTGTGAAACTCAAAAAATTACACGACGACTCACAAAACAACGTATGGAACCATACAATACCAACCGTGCTGGGAAAAAGTTCCCTTTTTTAGATCAAAGAACCCCATTCTGGAAGAAAGGATGGGGAGGGGGGCAAAAAGGTCGTCAGATCCAGACACGAAGGCAGAACAACTACCAAAACTACAACCACCAAACTCACAACAGGCAGCCGTACATGAAAAGGGGCTCAGGAAACAAGAAGTAAAAAGAGTAAGTTTTGAGTTTGAGAATTTAGACCATCCGTTAGGAGGGCGCACTCGACATTATTTACATATATGGAAGAAATTTACTTATGACCCTTTTGTTTAACTATGTGTTAAAGGTTGTGAAATTCAATTCAATAGTAAACCCTACCGAACAAGATTGCCCCCTGAACTGAGGTTTAATACGGAAAAATCAGACGCCCTAGACATAATGATTAAAGTAATGGAGGATCAATTAATTATCGAAAAATGTAAATTTGATAGTGGCGATTTTATGAATAATGTACAGTAAAATTACTTTAAACCGAAAGAAGCTAAACCGAAAAATACCTTAAACCACAAAGAATTTAATAAATTGTACGAGTTTCTTCATTATCTTTATAATAATTCTTACGATGAACCGAAATACTTCTAAGCAGGACTTTCTTTAAACCGAAACAACTTGAGAGCACCTTCCCTTTTTATCTCTCTATTTGTCTTCAAAAATTCGGGAAGATGGCCACACGTAATAATGCCCGGCGATATTAAACAGAGCATAAGTATAAGATGAGGGTGATGGGGGGGGAGGCAAACACTTCAATCACTGCACTTGGGCTTGGCCACCACCACAATCGCACAGACTGGAAAAGGAAGACAGCGGTTGACTGACAGGCGAAAAATGAGGAAAGAGGGGGAGTTGGGGTGTAGAATCACGCAAGCGAGATGTTCTCGCTCGTGTCTTGATGCTTTGGAACTGAGTGGATTTTCAACACGACGATAAGGAGGGGGGGGGGGTGGTAGACAACTTACCATTGACATGCCATTTCATTTCCACTTTGTTTAAATGGGTGTGTGAGTGGGGTGGGGGGGGGGGGGGGGGGGGTTCTATGTAATTAGGCCTTTGAACCTAATGGCTTTTCAACAAAAGAGAGATGTGTAGTAGACGGCATAGCATTGACACGCCTTTTCATTTCCATTTCACTTCCCCTCTGAGTAGCTGCGCATCATTCATTATCAATTATCGCACAAGAACTTTCGATCTTATTTAAGCTTTGCATTTTCCTAAAAGATGTCTAAAAGAAAGCACTGTGCTTACACATTTGAGTTTAAAATCAAAATACTATGTGAAGTCTATGAAAAAAAAAGTTGATCAAGACGGAGATATGTAAAATACACGACATCCCGAACTCAACTCTTTCAACAATTTTGAATTGAAAATGAAAACCCCCAAAAATATTTTTAAAACACACACACAAAAAAAAAATAATAAAATTTAATGGTTACGAAGACGGCATTTATTCAACAACTCCATTTAACGGGAAACCCATGATACGATTAAATGAGCAAATTCCTTAAATAGTTACTACCCTTGAAAAACATTGCAAAACGGGAACTTGCTTTAAACCAAAATGTCTTTAAACCGAAATGGTTTAGAAGGTCCTCAAAATTTCGGTTTAAAGTAATTCTACTGTATTTCTTAGAGCTAAAAAGAGTTGCGAATCAGGAATAAAAAAATATCGAATGATATTGAATCTCAAATGGCTTAATGAACATGTATGCTATCAACATTTCAAAATGGAGAGTATGGATTCATGTTTACATCTAATGGAACCAGGATGCTTTATGGCGAGTCTCGATATTGTTAGTGCTTTTCACACCGTGCCTATTGACAACCGATTTACTCGGTACCTAAAATTTCGTCATAAGGGACAAGTATATAAATATCTAGTATTGCTTCAAGGTTTAAAGACAGTCCTAGGATTTTTACAAAAATTTTACGCCCTATTTTAGCCCACCTTAGAAGAAAGAACTATTTGTCAAGCATGTATATTGACGATTTGTACTTACAAGGTGGCTCCTACCAAGAGACTATGGATAATATCACATATAGTATGATGACACTTAAATCATTAGGGTTTGACATATCCCCCAAATCTACGATAGTGCCTACTCAACGACTACACCATTTGGGCTTCATACTCGGCTCGTTAGATATGAGGGTTTCTTTAAGTGAAGAGAAAAGGGAAGCAATCATTCTAAAAGCTTCCTCCCTTAAAATTTCAGCTAATCATGTATCCATTAGGAAAGTAGCTCAACTCATTGGCACTTTTGTAGCATGCTTCCCCGCTGTAGAATATGGTCCTTTATTCTATAGGGAATTAGAGATGACAAAAATTAAAGCATTAGCTGTTTCTTATGATTATGATAAATGTATAACATTGACAGAAGAATGTATCAATGAAATTGAATGGTGGATAAATGAAGGGGTTTACAGTGGAAAAGCTCTGTATCAAAATCACCCAGATTATATAATTAGAACTGATGCTTCCAAATTAGGCTGGGGTGCAGTTAAGGGGGAGGAAGTGACACAAGGTATGTGGACCTATGAGGAATCACAACATATTAATGTGTTGGAAATAAGAGCAGCTTTACTGGGTACTATGGCACTTTGTACCAATTTACATAATTGTCACATTCAAATACAGATTGACAATACTACTGCAGTGGCTTATATTAATCATATGGGCGGTACACATTCTTCGTTGTGCAATAATTATACCAAAGAACTACTGCTGTGGGGCAAAGAGAAGAATATATGGTTAACTTCATGTCATATCGCAGGAGTTGATAATACAGAAGCAGACTTTTATAGCCGTTATCTCGATACCCATACTGAGTGGATGCTGAATAAAACTGTATTTGAGCAGTTATGCCACACTTTTGGAACGCCAGAAGTTGACCTTTTTGCGTCTCGCATTAATCATCAAATTGGGAAATATATGTCTTATCACCCAGATGCACAAGCACTGACTGTTGACACTTAAGTTCATAAATGGGATAAATATGTGTACATTTTTTTGTCCATTCAATCTCATCCCCAGAGTATTAAGGAAAATTATTCGAGACAGAACACCAAAGACGTTAAATGATATTACCGAAATGGGAGTCACAGATATGGTGGCCAAAAATGATGCGTTTGTGTCAGAACTCCCCTCAATTACTGACAGGACAGAGATCCTTACTTCAACTTCCTCAGGATCCTGCAGCAGTGCACCCGCTGTATCCAAAATTAAACATGGTAGCATGCATTGTGTCAGGGACAAATTCACTAGTTTAGGATTATCTAAGGGGGTAATCAAAATGCTTATGAAGGGATGGAGGAAAACCACAAGACTGCAATATACTGTATACTGTAATAAATGGCTGGAATTTTGCGAGGATAAAGGATGGGAACCTCTGCTGGAAAATGTCTCGAATTGTCTGGAATTTTTGTTGCACTTGTTTAAACTGAAATACAGCTATAGTGCTATAAATACGGCACATTCAATGTTATCTACCATTTTCAATAACCCACCTATTGGCGAACATATGCTTATTACTAGATTTATGAGGGGTGTATTTAATTCACGTCCCAGTAATCCCAGATACTGCACCACATGGGATGTGTCTATAGTTCTTAAATTCTTGGAAAAACTTTCTCCGGGTCGAGAATTGTGTCTTCGATTATTAACGCTAAAACTAGTTACACTATGTGCATTAGTCACTGGCCAAAGATGCCAGACTATCCATGCTTTGGATCTCGATGACTGTATTATACAACGACCAAAAGCAATTTTTTTCCATTAAAAAAGTGTTGAAACACTCCAATCCGCGGGCGTCTCACACTACCGTCATACTACCCGCATTTATAGAGGACACGAGATTGTGTGTAGTTACTTACTTGAATGAATATATTAAGCATACAAAACCGTTTCGCTCATCTTCAAAATTATTTCTGAGCTTTATGAACCCTCATGCGGCGGTTTCCAAAGACACAATTAGTCGATGGATTAAACTGATGTTAACGAAAGCTGGGATTGATACAAAGATATTTAAATCTCATAGCACGAGAGCAGCCTCCACTTCATCAGTTGTTAGAAATATTGACATATCACTTATACTCAAATCAGCGGGGTGGGCTAGGGCATCTACCTTTGGAAAGTTCTATAATAAACCGATCGTAAGAGATAAGGATACAGCCTTTGGACTTGCAGTACTTAATAATCGATAGTCCTTTGCTCATTGGCGGTTATGGCTTTAAAATCTTTGGTGAAGGTATGCATAGTCAGCAGTAACCAATGGGATTTAAAAATTAAATGAGGCTTACCTTAAGGTGAAATTTGATGATAATTCCATTGTTACTGCATGACATGCATATTCCTTCACCGCCCGCCCTCTGCCACCCTATACATATCAATTTTTGTGAGAAATTCATGTGGGAAGGAAATAGTAGACCATGTGATTCTGAAAAGGATTATATAGATCAGACAACTGCATTGTACTCTACATAACCACCAACTCGCCTTTGAATAGTGAGGAATCATGGGTGACCGGTCTTCTTCGGTGAAGGAATATGCATGTCATGCAGTAACAATGGAATTATCATCAAATTTCACCTTAAGGTAAGCTTCATTTAATTTTTAAATTATTATTATTATTATTATTATTATTATTATTATTATTATTATTATTATTATTATTATTATTATTATTATTATTATTATTATTTTGGAAGCTTTGAAATGTAAAGTTAATTTTTCATTTATTTATTTATTTTTTTATTGCTGAAAAGGATCGAGGATGTATTGTTTTGTCAAAGTTTATTTATTTATTTTTTTTCATTTTTCCATTTGGTCTGTTGTTTTATTTAATCCTGAGTTTTATTACTCTTTGATGACAAATGGGAAATCCGTCTTCACATACTGTTTTATTATAAGGGGCTCAGCAGTGTGGTCTTTGGTTCATACCCTAAAGGTACTGAGTTCGAATTTCCGCTGCACTGTGTGGCCTTATCATCATTTTTAATGGAGAATAAACAGTTTTTACCAAGAGAGTAGTAAAGCAAGAATTTTGTGACTCGGACTTCAATTAACTATAATTGCATTGCAGTTACTTGTCTTTTGATGAAAATGGTGATCTAGTGTTGGTTCACAGTAATATTGAATTTTGCCTTTAAAGGGTACATTGCTTATGTGTTTTACTCTTTCTTTTTTAATTTTTAATTTTAAAAAATAAGTTCTTTTTATTTATTTAAACAAAATTATTTTCCAACTCAGTTACTGTTTCTTTTTATATAATTGGCAATCTAGGTAGGAATGTCACAGGATGCTGGATGGTAAGGGGTCGGAGGGGGGGGGGGGGGGGTTTACCGTCTGTACACACGTGCACAAATAACACGAGGCATGTAGGTCACAAAACGAGGTCATGTTTGTATCATGGCAGCAAACCATATTCAGAGACATTCTCATAAAAGAGAGCAATTCTTGCTACAGCTTGACGATACACCAATCAAGGGATTGATAGGTACTTTAATAAATATATGGACAACTTGACCCATGTCCAGTCTTGAAGAAAATAATACATCTTGTATTGATATTGTCTCATTGCAATGCAGATGAGGAAAGCTGATTTTTTTGATCAACAAGAAGATCCCAATTGAAAACCTTGTTGAAGAGCCATTGAACTTGCCAATTCATTAATGGAGAGAAAGTTTCTGAGGTGGTGATATCTGTGTATTGGTGCGCTGTGTCCTGCTGGCGGGTCATTCCTCATACACAGAGAAGATAGATAAGAAGGAAAGAACGATGGGGAGAGTGAGGGGGGGCGTGAAAGAACAGAGAGAGAGAGAGAGAAAGAGACGAAATTTGATGTGCAAATCTCATTATCTCATTGTTTTTGTAAATTTCTGTAACACAATTGCATGTTATGTTTATAATATCTGTCTATGTACGAGTATTACCAACTATTTTAAGAGAGAGAGATAGTAAAGAGGGACTGGAGGAGAGAATGAAAGGAAGAGGGTGGAAGAGAGAAAATAACAGAGGGAGAGAGGTGAAGAGAGAGAGAGTCTGAGAACACGACCTTTGTCTTTCTGATGAGGGATACCAAAACACAAGCTTTCGTCTCTTAGTTTGTTACAGGAAAATAATAATATAATGTCTGGGTGGGGATCCTGACCTCCCATAGTGGGCAGGGAGGTACAAACTGTCTTCTATCCCCTTATATCTGTTTTCCAACATGCTTTCTGTCCTTGTCTTGGAATGAGGTTACTTGGTTTTGTCCTGGCCCTGGTTGGAGTCCTGGCTGGGAGGGAAACAGTCAAATGCATAGTTATTGTTTTGGGAGATGATATTTTTTTCCTTGTAAATCATCTCTCTGTTATGTATTATTATATTTGTCATTTTTAATGTATAATGTAAGCATTTGAGTGTGTTCCTCTTTGTTGGATTTTTTGCTTGTGTCCAGATGAGACTTATAGGTGATCTCAAACTAAGTACATGATAGTGTGCTCTTGGAATCTACATCTGATCCCTATTTGTTCCTAGTTCCCCTTTGTCTTACTTTTTCTTGGGTGCTTTAATTGTAATTCTAGAACTTTTTACTATCCCATTTTCTTCCTTTTTACTGGCACTGATATGACCTTAATGTGTTGAAAGCGCCGTAAAACCCTTAAAAACAAACAAAACAAAAACAAGAATATAATGTGGAGTATGATGAGGATGGTGATGGTGTTATAGGGGAATGGTGAAAGTGAAGGATTGTAACGGAAATGTTGGGAAGGTTGTTGTGATGATGATGATGATGGTGCTGATGACTATGATGTTACTAGTGTGTGAGTGTCTATGTCAATATATTTTATGGTTATAAATGTGTAACCAAATGACAAATTGCCACTATTTTGAGGACAATAAAGAGATATTATTATTATTATTATTATTATTATTATTATTATTATTATTATTATTATTATTATTATTATTATTATTATTATTATTATTCTTAATGACCTGAATGCTGAGTTCAGCCCTAAAATATTAGACCAGTGATACGATATATGTTTATAAAATTTCTATTCCCCAATTTTTCAGGATAGTAGAATGTATGGAAAAACTTTTACCCAAGTGCGAGGGAGATATGAAAACACAGATATCGGCATTCGTGTCTGCAGGGGAAAAGCACTGTAAACCTGGCTGTACTGTTTTCAAATTGGGAGTTTGCCACAAGGAAATGGAGGGTATTCCAGTTGGACTTCAAGGTGTGAACTCTGAACACTGCAAGTAAGTAAAATAAGTGGGGATAATATTCATATAGCAGCATTTAAAAAGTCTTCATAAGAGCTACAGGTAGATTATTTGTGATAATTTTCATACAAAAGCCTTGAAAATAGCCCTTAGCACTGCAAGGAAGTAAAACAGTTGGTAATTCTATTCATACAAAAGCCTTGAAAATAGCCCTTAGCACTGCAAGGAAGTAAAACAGTTGGTAATTCTATTCATACAAAAGCCTTGAAAATAGCCCTTAGCATTCATCATCATCATCATCATCATCATTGCCTTTTTCACCCTGGGTCAGGGTATAGGCCACAGACAAACAGTTTCCATCCTTCTCTATCCTGAGCCAACTTTTTTATCTCATTCCAGGTCTTACCACTTCTCTGTATATCAGCTTCTTTAATTCTTCTCCATGTTCCTCGTGGCCTTCCCCTTGATCTTCTACCCTGAGGGTTCCAGTCCAATACTTTCTTTGTTATAGTTGAGTCATTCTTTCTAAGCGTGTGTCCAATCCACCTCCATCGTCTTCTTCCTATTTCCTCTCCCACTGGTTTCTGCTGTGTTCTTTTCCATACTTCTTCATTTTTTATTCTATCCATCCATTTTATTCTGAGTAGCTTACGCATGCACCTGTTTACGAAAATCTGTACCCTCCTTATACATGCCTGTGATGCGTTCCAAGTTTCACATCCATACAGTAGGACAGACTTCACGTTTGAGTTGAAAAGTCTTAGCTTTAGTCGAAGGGAAATATCTTTAGTTCTCCAAACTCTGTTCAAAGATGTGAATGCAGCCTGTGCCTTTCCTATTCGTGCTTTCACCTCTGCTTCCGTGCCTCCATCCTTGTCAATTATACTTCCGAGATAGCAGAAAGTGTCTATATCTTCGAGTTCCTGATCTTTTACTTTGATCTGCTCCCTTTGACGCGTACCTATCCTCAAGACCTTTGACTTTGCAGGGTGAATTCTTAGACCAATTGATTCCGAGAGGCTGTTTATAATTGTGGTTTTTGCTTGCATCTGGTCCTGGGTGTGGGACAAAAGAGCCAGATCATCTGCAAAATCCAGATCATCCAACTGTGTCCAGGGGGTCCACTGTATCCCATTTCTTCTCCCTTTGGAGGTTTCCTTCATTAGCCAATCAATGGCAAGAATGAACAGGAATGGAGAGAGCAAGCATCCCTGCTTGACACCAGTCTTAATTTCAAAGCTGTCAGTAAGCTGATCTTCATGTACAACCCTGCAACTTGATCCTTCATACATTTCCTTAATGAGGTTTACTATCTTTTCAGGGAGTCCATAATGTGCCAGAATTTTCCACAATGTTTCTCTGTCAATACTGTCGAAAGCCTTCTCGTAATCCAGGAAGTTGACAATAAGAGGAGAGTTCCATTCTATAGACTGTTCCACTATGACTCGCAGAGAGGCAATCTGGTCGGTGGTTGAACGGTTTTTCCGAAAACCTGCCTGTTCGTCCCGCAGTTTAGCATCTGTTGCATTCTTAATTCTCTCTAAAATAATTCGGTTGAAAACCTTTCCTGGGATAGAAAGAAGAGTGATGCCTCGATAATTATTACAATTACTGAGGTCCCCTTTCTTTGGAA
>NC_088364.1:76629904-76632404 GCF_034508935.2 Berghia stephanieae | reverse complement strand
TCCAAAAGTTTTTCAGCATGCCGAAAGCTTGGTTTGCCTTTTGAATTCTGTGCTTGATATCGTGTTCTGCATTTCCGTCGTCTGTTATTTTGGATCCGAGGTAGGAGAACTCTGTTACCTCTTCAATTATATGTTCATCTATCCTAATTTCACTGTCATGTTTTGGATTCACCCTAATGTACACAGTCTTATCGAAATTTATTTTCAGTCCAATTTTCGAGGCGTTCTTGTGTAGTACATTTAGTTTCTCTGAGGCGTCTCTGTGTGTACTGGAAACTAACTCAATATCATCTGCGTAGTCTATATCTTCCAGAAAAGATGTCAGTGTCCAGCGAATGCCTCTCTTCTTACCATCAATTGTATTTTTCATGGGCCAGTCTAGAGCCAGGATAAACAGAAGCGGGGAGAGTATGCAGCCTTGTTTTACACCAGTTGTTACATTAAAGCTGTCTGTTAAATTGTTACCACAGATCACTTGGCATTGGTAGTTGCTGTACATTGCTTTGATTAGGTTGACTATCTTCATCGGTTATACCATAATGGCGGAGTATTTTCCACAGGGACTCTCTGTGTAAGCTGTCAAAGGCTTTTTCAAAATCGACAAAAATGGTGTAGAGGGGGCTGTTCCATTCAATGCTTTGCTCCAGGATTTGTCTCAGGGTAAATATGTGGTCACTGCATGACTTCCCTTTTCTGAACCCTGCCTGCTATTTTCTAAGAATGTTTTCAATGTGAGGTGTGATTCTTTTCAGAAGGATTCTATTAAAAATTTTGCTCGTTACGGACAGGAGTGTGATTCCACGCCAGTTAGCACAATTTCCTAGGTCTCCTTTTTTGGCTATTTTATGGATGATGCCTTTCTGCCAATCCTCTGGTATTTCTTCCTTTTCCCAAATGTTGGTGAACAATTTACTGAGAATTTTGGACATTTCTTGCGAGTTCGCTTTAAGCATTTACGCAGTGATTTTGTCAATACCTGGGGCCTTGCCATTTTTCCCATGTTATTATCATTATCATTAATCACATCCTTATTCATTTTCCTCATTTGCCATTCCATTCATTATTCTATAAAACTTCTCTCTTGATTATTTCTTCTCTTATACTAATAAAAAACACAGGTACGCGCAGAAGTCACCCAACTTCCTGTTCATAGTCGCTGATTTATTTATTTATTTATTTTTTTTTTCTCTCTCTCTCTTTCTTTATTTCCCCTTATAGGACATTGAAAACAGCTTCAGAATGTTTTAAGCCCTTTGTTAAAAGTTGTGAGAAGGATATAAGGGAAAATCTTGAGCAGATGGTAATCCCATTTGCCGATTGTAAGTATTACGTGATATCACTCTTATGCTAAGCACTAATTCTAATCACACTTGCCAATGTATCCATAGTTCCAAGATTTTGTATGTAGGAAAAGCTCTTTTATTAATTTTATATGGCTTTTTCTTTAAATTTAAATTAAATTGAGCTTTTTTATATAGCGCAATATCCACTAAACGTGCTCAAAGCGCTTTACAAGGGGTCCCTGGTCAACAGCAACGTTTAACATGTAGGACGGAACGTGACGCCTGTTAGGCGATATTACATTTTTTCGGACAAACGGCCAGGTACTCATTTTACACCTGAGTAGGGTGAGAGAATGTGAGTAAAGAGCCTTTTTCAAGGACTCAACTATGGGCCGAGCACGAGGCTCAAACCCAGGACCCGTTCCTTTGCATTGTCTCCCTTTCCTCTTTTTATTTACTATTGAATTAAGCTTAGTATTTATACAGTACATTATACCAGTGCGTGTCAGCATTTTTTGAAATTATACACACTTTCAAATTTTGACTTAAAAGCTTGTACACCCCTGTCGTCACAATTAACAGGTAGATAACCACGCCTCTCGGACAGACAATCGTCATAATGTAAACAATGGTAGTGATTGGTACACACAGCAGACTACACAGGTTTTATTATCGATAGTATGTGTTTAAATAAAATACCCACTGTTTAACCACTTGGTCAATAGAACTAACACAGAAAACTATGTATCAGGCCTGTAAATCTTCCGTCCATTGTCGGATTTCGACAGTACGATTTTGCTCTATAAGTGCTAAAAAAAATAAAATAAAAGATAATAGTAAAAATGAAATTCGTAACGCCTAAGAACAGAACCAATAAAAAAGAAAATAAAAGACTTTTATTTCGTTCCTCGAAAAAATTAGATTTTATTCCGTTTCAAATGTCGACTTAAAAAAAAAACAACCGAAAACCTTTTTATTTGTCGCATCAAAGACAAAACATGCCGTCTATCAGTTAGCTATAATATTATCATGCCACCTTCACGCTCCGCTAGACGTTTATGTATCCACTGCTTGGCTACTGTGCCACAGCCAGCGAGAGAGAGGTCGCGAAGTTCGCGCGAGTCGTCTTCACACACACACACACACACACACACACACACCTAGTCAGTAAATAACGCACACACAGAAGTGTGTCGAACTGGACCGGAAGGTTTCTC
>NC_088364.1:76559904-76624904 GCF_034508935.2 Berghia stephanieae | reverse complement strand
ACCTGTGCTTGTCTGGATGAGACTTTTAGGTGATCTCAAACTAAGTGCTCTTGGAATCTACATCTGTTCCCTATTTGAACCAATTCCCCTTTGTCTTCCCTTTTTTTGGATGCTTTATTGTAATTCTAGAACTTTTTACTATCCCATTTTCTTCCTTTTTACTGGCGCTGATATGACCTTAATGTGTTGCAAGCGCCGTAAAACCCTTAAAAACAAACAACAAACAATTGGTGGAGTATGACTAAAATTGTACCATTTATTACTGATGGATTTTGTGCTGGCTACTGATTTTGAAATGTTCAAGTAGACAGGTATGGTATGGCTTCAATTCCATAGATGACATTTTGCATCGGTAACAAGATATTTTCCCTTGTGTTATCTAGTGATTCGTGTCTCTCTCTTTTTCTTTTTTTTTGAGCATTCACTCCTACTACTATTTCTACTACTACTACTACTACTACTACTACTACTACTACTACTACTACTACTACTACTACTACTACTACTACTACTACATCAACAACTACCTCTTCCTATTACAAAAAAATCGTACTGAATCCTTTGGAGTCGTATCCACGTATTTTGGTCCGAATAATCGTACTAAAAATACATGAAACGGTACCAGTTGACAGGTCTGAGCTAAGAGCATAGCATCAATACTTTTTTATTCCTTGCAGGTGCTGTGTAGCTGATTTCCTTACATGTTTTCAATTTTCAGAGACAAAGAAGAATCTTATTCATGCTTTACAAAGTCCAAGCTGAGTTGCGAAGGAAAAGTGGAGGGTCTGCTTGGTGAAGCCAAAGATATGATGAGACAGAATCTTAAAGAATGTAAGAAAAACAGGTCTTTATTTAAATTTTCAAAAAAATTTAATTGAAATGATCATAAAAGCTTTTATTCCTGTTAGCTGGGTAATAGTAATAATGATAAGAATAATAATAATCATAATAGTGATAATTTTCATAATTTTTTTTTTATTGATATAGAATGAAGTTAATTAAATGTGATTAAAAATACATATGAAACTCTGCTTAAACCCACAAGTAAAAATGCATTATAAATATTCATAGCACAGTTGCTGATTAGCTGCACTCGACTCCATCTTGAGTTCTTTGGAGGTCATCTCTTAATTTCTTTTTCCATCACTTTACATTGTGGCTTTCCATTATCATTCTGGTTGAGATTCTCGGGCTGGGTGGGGATCCTGACCTCCCATAACGGGCAGGGAGGTACACACTGTGTCTTCTATCCCCTTATATCTGTTTTCCAACATGCTTTCTGTCTTTGTCTTGGAATGAGATTACTTAGTTTTTTTCCTGGCCCTGGCCCTGGTCTGGGTCCTGGCTGGGAGGGAAACAGTCAAATGCATAGTTATTGTTTTGGGAGATGATATTTTTTTCCTTGTAAATCATCTCTCTGTTATGTATTAGTATATTTGTTATTTTTTAATGTATAATGTAAGCATTTGAGTGTGTTCCTCTTTGTTGGATTTTGTTCTTGTGTCCGGATGAGACTTATAGGTGATCTCAAACTAAGTACATTGGTGATATGCTCTTGGAATCTACATCTGATCCCTATTTGTTCGCAGTTCCCCTT
The DNA here is from genome assembly GCF_034508935.2 of Berghia stephanieae. Lineage (NCBI taxonomy): Eukaryota > Metazoa > Mollusca > Gastropoda > Nudibranchia > Aeolidiidae > Berghia > Berghia stephanieae. Next base: position 76,623,307 of record NC_088364.1, on the reverse strand, counting down.
TGTCTTACTTTCTCTTGGAGGCTTCAATTGCAATTCTGGAACTTTTTACTATCCCATTTTCTTCCTTTTTACTGGCACTGATATAACCTAAATGTGTTGCAAGCGCCGTAAAACCCTTACAAACAAACAAAACAAGATTCAGGGGAGGCAATAAGGAAATTCCTTATCGGGTTGCTCAGTTCCTTTACTCCCAATGACTAATAGAATTTCACAATAAACGCTTCAAATTATTACTCTTTGTCTATTTGTAAACGTTTGCTTAAAACATGTCTGTTTCGATTTTAGTAGATGGTATGAGAAGCAAGATAGGTTTGGTTTGTGTTGTGTGTTGTGTTGTGTGTGTGTGTGCTTGTGTGTGTAAATGATTATGTTTCAGCCAAAGTAATTTGTAATTTAATCAGAGTCTGGTGTCTCGGAGTTATAACGCATATAATTTCAGCATTATTGATTATTATTATTATTATTATTATTATTCATTACTTTTTTTTAGAACATAGCCGCCTACTGTCCTGATAAAATTGGGACAATACCAATTTGGAAAACTGGAGAGAAAAAAAAGTAGGATTGTTTATATGTAAGGTAATGACCCTTGTATGTCTGAGGATAATGCCTTTTTTTGACTTGCAAAGAACAGAAAAAGCTCTAAATCTAGGTTTTACAGTTCACTTCGAATAATCGCAACTTTCGATTAATCGCAACATTTCTTAAGGAACGGAATTAATGCACTGGTTAATTGCAACAAGCTTTGATTAATTGAAACAAAACTTCGACCTCAAAAGGTGCCAAATTCAAGAAATTGACAAACAAAAGTTCATGATTTATTTTCATTATCTGTGAAATAATGATAGTATAAGAATAGAGACTGGTTGGGGTTTATTCATTTGATTGATTGATTTCTTATCTCATCACATCAGGTCAAAAGCAGGGATACAACTTAACTGTCTGTGAGTATTCTTCATTTTTGTTCATTAATATTTTCAATTGAATTGTGACCCCTCTTTGTTATGTCCAACATTTGACTTTCACTTTTTTTCTCTCTCTGAATACCAAAATAGGTCATTAAAAAGATATATAGCAAAAGATGCAGCAAATGTTTGTCAGTACTCGGGAGTGTTAGAGCAATCGCTTCATATGCAATGGAACTGAGATCAATCTTGGGTGAAGTCCAGATTTAATTTTGAACCCCTTCCACCCTGCAGTGATTGAGTAGCTGGGTTGTGTTAGACTAGCATCCTATCGAAGGATTGCCAGCATTTGGGTTGTGTTAGACTAGCATCCTATCGAAGGATTGCAAGCATTTGGGTTGTGTTAGACTAGCATCCTATCGAAGGATTGCAAGCATTTGGGTTGTGTTAGACTAGCATCCTGTCGAAAGATTGCAAGCATTTGGGTTGTGTTAAACTAGCATCCTGTCGAAAGATTGCAAGCATTTGGGTTGTGTTAAACTAGCATCCTATCGAAGGATTGCAAGCATTTGGGTTGTGTTAGACTAGAATCCTATCGAAGGATTGCAAGCATTTGGGTTGTGTTAGACTAGCATCCTATCGAAGGATTGCAAGCATTTGGGTTGTGTTAGACTAGCATCCTATCGAAGGATTGCCAGCATTTGGGTTGTGTTAGACTAGCATCCTATCGAAGGATTGCAAGCATTTGGGTTGTATTAGACTAGCATCCTATCGAAGGATTGCCAGCATTTGGGTTGTGTTAGACTAGCATCCTATCGAAGGATTGCCAGCATTTGGGTTGTGTTAGACTAGCATCCTATCGAAGGATTGCCAGCATTTGGGTTGTGTTAGACTAGCATCCTATCGAAGGATTGCAAGCATTTGGGTTGTGTTAGACTAGCATCCTATCGAAGGATTGCCAGCATTTGGGTTGTGTTAGACTAGCATCCTATCGAAGGATTCCAGCATTTGGGTTGTGTTAGACTAGCATCCTGTCGAAAGATTGCAAGCATTTGGGTTGTGTTAAACTAGCATCCTATCGAAGGATTGCAAGCATTTGGGTTGTCTTAGACTAGAATCCTATCGAAGGATTGCAAGCATTTGGGTTGTGTTAGACTAGCATCCTATCGAAGGATTGCAAGCATTTGGGTTGTTTAGACTAGCATCCTATCGAAGGATTGCCAGCATTTGGGTTGTGTTAGACTAGCATCCTATCGAAGGATTGCAAGCATTTGGGTTGTATTAGACTAGCATCCTATCGAAGGATTGCCAGCATTTGGGTTGTGTTAGACTAGCATCCTATCGAAGGATTGCAGCATTTGGGTTGTGTTAGACTAGCATCCTATCGAAGGATTGCCAGCATTTGGGTTTGTGTTGACTAGCATCCTATCGAAGGATTGCAAGCATTTGGGTTGTGTTAGACTAGCATCCTATCGAATGGATTGCCAGCAATTTGGGTTGTGTTAGACTAGCATCCTATCGAAGGATTGCCAGCATTTGGGTTGTGTTAGACTAGCATCCTGTCGAAAGATTGCAAGCATTTGGGTTGTGTTAAACTAGCATCCTATCGAAGGATTGCAAGCATTTGGGTTGTCTTAGACTAGAATCCTATCGAAGGATTGCAAGCATTTGGGTTGTGTTAGACTAGCATCCTATCGAAGGATTGCAAGCATTTGGGTTGTGTTAGACTAGCATCCTATCGAAGGATTGCCAGCATTTGGGTTGTGTTAGACTAGCATCCTATCGAAGGATTGCAAGCATTTGGGTTGTGTTAGACTAGCATCCTATCGAAGGATTGCCAGCATTTGGGTTGTGTTAGACTAGCTACCTATCGAAGGATTGCCAGCATTTGGGTTGTGTTAGACTAGCATCCTATCGAAGGATTGCCAGCATTTGGGTTGTGTTAGACTAGCATCCTGTCGAAAGATTGCAAGCATTTGGGTTGTGTTAAACTAGCATCCTATCGAAGGATTGCAAGCATTTGGGTTGTCTTAGACTAGAATCCTATCGAAGGATTGCAAGCATTTGGGTTGTGTTAGACTAGCATCCTATCGAAGGATTGCAAGCATTTGGGTTGTGTTAGACTAGCATCCTATCGAAGGATTGCCAGCATTTGGGTTGTGTTAGACTAGCATCCTATCGAAGGATTGCAAGCATTTGGGTTGTATTAGACTAGCATCCTATCGAAGGATTGCCAGCATTTGGGTTGTGTTAGACTAGCATCCTATCGAAGGATTGCCAGCATTTGGGTTGTGTTAGACTAGCATCCTATCGAAGGATTGCCAGCATTTGGGTTGTGTTAGACTAGCATCCTATCGAAGGATTGCAAGCATTTGGGTTGTGTTAGACTAGCATCCTATCGAAGGATTGCCAGCATTTGGGTTGTGTTAGACTAGCATCCTATCGAAGGATTGCCAGCATTTGGGTTGTGTTAGACTAGCATCCTGTCGAAAGATTGCAAGCATTTGGGTTGTGTTAAACTAGCATCCTATCGAAGGATTGCAAGCATTTGGGTTGTCTTAGACTAGAATCCTATCGAAGGATTGCAAGCATTTGGGTTGTGTTAGACTAGCATCCTATCGAAGGATTGCAAGCATTTGGGTTGTGTTAGACTAGCATCCTATCGAAGGATTGCCAGCATTTGGGTTGTGTTAGACTAGCATCCTATCGAAGGATTGCAAGCATTTGGGTTGTATTAGACTAGCATCCTATCGCAGTTTTGCCAGCATTTGGGTTGTGTTAGACTAGCATCCTATCGAAGGATTGCCAGCATTTGGGTTGTGTTAGACTAGCATCCTATCGAAGGATTGCCAGCATTTGGGTTGTGTTAGACTAGCATCCTATCGAAGGATTGCAAGCATTTGGGTTGTGTTAGACTAGCATCCTATCGAAGGATTGCCAGCATTTGGGTTGTGTTAGACTAGCATCCTATCGAAGGATTGCCAGCATTTGGGTTGTGTTAGACTAGCATCCTATCGAAGGATTGCCAGCATTTGGGTTGTGTTAGACTAGCATCCTATCGAAGGATTGCCAGCATTTGGGTTGTCTTAGACTAGCATCCTATCGAAGGATTGCAAGCATTTGGGTTGTGTTAGACTAGCATCCTGTCGAAAGATTGCAAGCATTTGGGTTGTGTTAAACTAGCATCCTATCGAAGGATTGCAAGCATTTGGGTTGTGTTAAACTAGCATCCTATCGAAGGATTGCAAGCATTTGGGTTGTGTTAGACTAGCATCCTATCGAAGGATTGCAAGCATTTGGGTTGTGTTAGACTAGCATCCTGTCGAAAGATTGCAAGCATTTGGGTTGTGTTAAACTAGCATCCTATCGAAGGATTGCAAGCATTTGGGTTGTCTTAGACTAGAATCCTATCGAAGGATTGCAAGCATTTGGGTTGTGTTAGACTAGCATCCTGTCGAAGGATTGCAAGCATTTGGGTTGTGTTAGACTAGCATCCTATCGAAGGATTGCAAGCATTTGGGTTGTGTTAGACTAGCATCCTGTCGAAGGATTGCAAGCATTTGGGTTGTGTTAGACTAGCATCCTATCGAAGGATTGCAAGCATTTGGGTTGTGTTAGACTAGCATCCTGTCGAAAGATTGCAAGCATTTTGGGTTGTGTTAGACTAGCATCTTATCGAAGGATTGCAAGCATTTGGGTCTTGTTAGAGTAGCATCCTATCTAGGGATTGCCAGCATTTTGGTTGTGTTAGACTAGCATCCTATCGAAGGATTGCAAGCATTTCGGTTATGTTAGACTGGCATCCTATCGAAGAATTGTAAGCATTTGGGTTGTGTTAGACTAGCATCCTATCGAAGTATTGTAATATTTGGGTTGTGTTAGACTAGCATCCTATTATTATTATTATTATTTATTATTTATTATTATTATTATTATTATTATTATTATTATTATTATTATTATTTATTATTATTATTATTATTATTATTATTATTATTAATTTAAACAGGCTTCACTAAAAACAAAGACCCTTTTCCTAACTAATGTATTTTTTTTTTTTTTTTTTTCTTTCTTTCTACTCGTGCCTTTCAGCTCTGGAACAAAGTGGAGGTAAGTGACAGACATCTCATTTTATAATTGTTACTGTCAGTTATCCAGGAATTTTTTTTTACTTGTTTAGTTTTGTTTATTTTTCTGATAATTGTCACTATTGATTTGAAATACACAGTAGGTTGCATAATAAATACAGCACTTATGAGACTTGTTGGTCTTATGGCATTGACGTGCCAAGTCCTTAGAATTTTTTCATATCCTTATGAGTCGTAGACGAAATTTAAAAATTGTCACACGTACTAAGAGTTTTCAGTCTGTAGTGATTTATATTTTAACCAATGAGATTAGTAGTGCATTAGAGGAAATCGTAAAGTGAAATGTGTGACTTTCTTCGTCTTCTCTGACTATTGACGCGTATGACGAAAGTCTGAGCCCACCCCCCAAAAAAGAATGAATTAGGTGGTGTAGAGCTCAACAAGCTTTTGGTTTTGGTTTGAAATCTGGCTATTTCAGTGGGCAATTTTGTCTGAAGTTTAATACGATATGAGATCAAAACTTGCACTCGTGTGAGAGAGTAAAAAAAAAATAGTAGCATCAGGTGTTTTTGGAATTGCTTGTTCTTGGTTTTGTTTATATATTCACATACATGCCGAATCCTACGAATTTTTCGTAATTTTACGAATTTTAGTCAAATTTCATGGCCAAATCCGAATTTTTTTTTGGAAAATTACGAATTTTTAGTTCTTAGTAATACTTTGATAATAATAATAATAATAATAATAATAATAATAATAATAATAATAATAATAATAATAATAATAATAATAATAATAATAATAATAATAATATTGTAATTTTTCGTACACAATAATGTACAGAAATTACGAATTTCCTTGTCAAATTACTAAAAATTGACATAAAGATTACGAAATTTGGCATGTATGTACATTCATAACCTCCAACTGTCCTCATGATATCGGGACTGTCCCGATTTTGCAACCTGTGAAAAATTTATGTATTTTAAAAAATGGACTGTTTGTGTTTGAAATGACCCTTGCATGTCCCAGAATTATGCTGTTTTGAATAGTGTCTGCTCGAAGCTCGAAGAAATAAATAATAATGTGAAGTTGAATGTTAGCTTCAATTTAATCACAAAAACAGATCAAATGAACGTTTCGGGTTTCCCCTTTATCAACAAAACAGGATGAATTAAAACACCAGAGATGAATGAGATGATGTCATCATCTTATTCATCTGTGGTGTTTCAATTATCCTGTTTTGTTGATAAAGGGGAAACCCGAAACGTTCATTTGATCTGTTTTTGTGATTAAATTGAAGCTTACATTCAACTTCACGTTATTATTTATAGCTGTTTTGAATAGTAAATTAAAATATGGAACAGAAAAAGCTCTAAAGCTGTATTATATTATATAATACTCGAAGACATACTACTTTTTGGGTCATGGCTGTATTATGTGTTAGGGTGTCATGTTTTACTTCTTTGAAAAAGTTGGCTACTATCGTATAGTTGTTTATTTATTTATTTTTCCATATATTTTTTGGTACTTTTAGTGGATAAGGAATAATGCATTTTTAAGTATTAAGCTGTGAAATAGAATTCATGTCATGCAACCTGCAGTAACGTAATCAATCCCTTTACATATAAATTTGTCTCATATTTTTTAAAAGCGAAATATAAAAAAACTATGGCCTTAAATTTGAAAGAAGATATTTAAATCACACAAAAGTTATTGGTCTGGAAGTCTTGGGCGGAATAGTGGTCTTTTAAAAAGTTTGGATTGTAAATTTTAAATTTGTCATTTTTAAAGGACATTAGAAATATATAGATTGAGCATGTGGAAATAATTGCTAAATATCCATCACCCTTAACCCTCTCCTTACCAGCCATTTTCAGAATTTTTCCCAAAACTTCACACCCACCCAACACAAAAACAGACATTTCTTACTCAAACAGAAAAGCAAAAAGCACATTCTATACATAATATTGTATCGACAATATGAGCTCTATTACAGAATGTTAAGTTTTTATAGCTATAGCAAAATGAAATGAAATCTTGATGAGAAAAGTGACGGCTGTATCGTAACAAATGTGACGATTTTCCAATAGGTGGTAAGGAGAGGGTTAAAATATATTGTCAGCATCTGATTGTCGCTGATTAGTTGCTATGATGACTTTTCCTTATTTTCCTTCTATCTGTAACTTTTTTTACAGCAATAATGGATTGTTTTTTTGTTTTTTTTCGGTGATATGTAATGAATGCTTTATATAAATGCTTAATATCATCAGCATCATCTTTGATAGTATCATCATCATCATCATCATCATCATCATCATCATCATCATCATCATCATCGTCATCATCAATATTACATTTCAAGACTTTATTTATACATTTTTTTGGGGCTTTTGTTCCAGACGGTGGCAATGGTGGCATGAGATTGAATGGCCTTCTGTCAGGCCCCTTCCTCTTGGGGATGATTTTGGCTGTAGTGGCTTTCTGGTTCTAATCGCCTTGTGTACAGGAAGACTGGAAAGTTGTGCTTGTAACAGCCGAGCTGCCTCCGAGATTCATCACACCTACTTATTGTCATCTTTCTCTTTCCTAATACATTTGGCTGGCTATACTTGTGATGTTAATACTATAAGATTTACAATAAGACATTTTTAAAATAGTTATTTCTTATTGCTCTCTCTCTATATATTATTGGTATTGTTGTTTGTTGAATATTTATTGATTTTTGAGAATGGCAGGTACTAATTTGATGGTTGTAATTGATTTGTTATTCTTGCTATGAGAATATCGTTTTGTTGATAAGCCTTTCAACTCCTCCTACAATTTCCTTTGCCTTATTCAGTCCGTTTTTTTTGTAGAGGCAGCTGCAATTCACAGTGGCTTTTCAGGAGACATATCGTGTGATCCAAAATCGAAACAATTGACTTATTGAATTTTTTTTAAAATGAAAAATTTTTTAACTTCCTGTTCATACTCATACCTTCGATCATTATTTAAACTTATACATCGAATAGAAATGAAAGAGCTTTAAAAGCCTTCTGGCAAGGCCATTGGCTGTTAAGGAAGAATCTAACTCTCTCTCTCTGTCTTTCTCTTTCTCTCTCTCTCTCTCTCTCTCTCTCTCTCTCTCTCTCTCTCTCTCTCTCTCTCTCTCTCTCTCTCTCTCTCTCTCTCTGTGTTTTCTATCATTCAAATTATTAAAGGAATTCAATCAATTATTTTGTTTGTTGAAGTAGTAGTTATGTATACTATTGATATTGTTTGCAAGCTTGTTTTTCCAAGTGTTTCTTGTCATTTACAATAATATGCAAATTTACGTAAAGATAGAATTTGATATTAATGCCTATAATGCTCATGAATAGGGATGGGAGACTTTTACACCATAAAATCGCTAATTTATTTGTATTTCACTTTTATAGACACACCTTGTGTGGCATTTGGATAGCCCTGCTGATGACACCAGTTAGTGCGAAGGATGGTTAAAGATTTTTTTGATATTTTTATTTACATATTCATTTATATTTTTTTTCAAACCGATGTTATGAAACATACAATATGATAAAGCATTTTTTAAAGTTTGCCCTGAAGAATTTTAACAAATTTTCTTGTAAAATAAATATAATTGATCTGTAGTTTGTTTTGTCAACTTACTTCCTATCTCGGATAATTGTACTCAAAATAACAACCATCAAAAAAAGAAAAAAGAAAATCATCTGAATTATCAGATATTGTTTGAAATTCGTCAAAAAATTTCATCCCAGAGTTTGTCAAGATTGGTTTCAAAGAAATGTCAGGTGAACTTTCTAGAACAGTATTATTTTTTTTATTTTCCTCTCGCATTCCTATCTGCAGACCAGCCAGTCATATCAAAATTACATCTAAACTCGTTGCCTTGGCAGGTTTGTCTCGTGATTTTCATACCCTGATGACTCAATGTTAATATTGCTTGTTTTTTTTGGTGGTTTTTTTTTTCTTCCCAATTCCTTTCTTTCTGTGTTTTGATAAACAAGTGACTGGTGCTATGTGAAAGCTAATTTGGGTACGTAATTAGGCTGATTGTGTAGTGATGCTTTTTTTCATCGTAGAATGGTATTCGGATCATACTGGTCTCGAGTGATCAACGGTGCTGTCAACACGCGTTCTCGTGCATTGTTTATTGGTGCACCCTTGGCCGTGCAACACAAAAACATTTATATAAATATGTGGGTTAAGTTCTTGTGTAAAAGACATATACAGTGAAGGTTGATAAAAAGGCTGCATCTTTTTGAGGGTTACTGTCGAATGATATTTAGTAATGATGATGGTAAGAGAAAATAAGCGTAAGCAATTTAGTATAAGTTGATTTATTAAGGATCTTTTTGTTACTTCACTTAATGTGTACTTGCACATTTTAAATTCCTACTGAACTATATTTTTTAAAAAATAATTTTCTCACCCCTTTTGTTTTTTCAACGAAAAGAATGAAAATATAGATTAGCTAAAAATTTTTTAAAAAAGAAGACACAATAACCTCTGTGCAGTGACAAATCTTTTATTATGACAAAACCAAATTTTACTGGACAACTTAAAACAAAACTACCAAAAAAAATATTATAGTGTGCCAAAAAAAAAAGAGGACCCATTTATATTTTAGTAAAATTTTCTAATTTTTTTAAAACATGAAAACTGAACTTTAAAAACTCAGTATGGAAATAGACATATTTATTTAATCTGTAGCAAATTTTGATTATATGGGTCATGCAGTCTGTGAAAGAAAATGTTATCTTTCTGACATAGACAGTGGATGATACCACGATGGACTTGTGTTGTTGTTCCAACTCTAGTAAGAAAAGTCATTTTTTCAATAATTGTCTAATACTAATATTAATTATTACATTAAAAAAAAAAAAATCTCCCTTTTGCAAAAGTGAAGTCTTCACTATATCATACATACATTTTTCTTTTCTCTTTTAATTGCCATAACTTTGGTCCTATTCCTATTGAGGACTTTTCTGCAAAATGTTATTTCAATTTTTGATGTATCATTGCTTTACTTAAGGTTTTTGTTTTGTTTTTGTTTATTTTTCCTTTTTGGGTTAAACTCGTTGATGTGAAAAATAAATGCCACTACCTATCAAACTACTTAATGGATTAGTTTGTCTCCCTTACACACTGCGGGTGGTTGGATGGGAGCATCACCCTTGAATCATATATCTATGATGTTCGCATGGGTGTACGATCCGATAGTGATGTCGTTTCTTCTTCTCTTTACTAGCCTATCCTGCTTCTTTGGTTTGTGATTGTATTTTTGACAGGGGTTATTTTTTTTTTTCTGTAAATCTTCTGCCTGTTTGTTCTTGGTTATTTATAATTTAGCTTATGATATCTTTAGGTTATGATTTTGATTTACATTTGTACTATTTTTGTTAGATTGCTTGTTTTTTTGTTTCAGCGGTCTCTCATATAACCTCATTTGTGTTGGAAGAGACCTAAAGCAACAAACAAACAAACCCTTACACACTCGGGCGGGGAATCTAGGTCAGACTTCTTGTTATTCTCTTACATTACTACTCCACGTTGTTCCATGAACTTCTAAACAGTTACTCTTGACAGTTTTTACATACAATGACTAAACACTTCTTTTTTTTCTTTTTTCTTCTCTCGATTCAAATGTAGATAATGATTGTTCTAATAGCCGATTCAAATGTGTGTGTGTGTGTGTATATGTATATATATTTATTTTTATATATATGTATACACACACAGACATTACATACATATATAAATAGCCACCAGGTTATTCTTTATACCTATACAGGAGTATTCAATTAAAAGCAGTTTTCGTACTTTCCTGTCAGAATCGACACTATGCTTGTGACTCACCAGGCCTTCTGGATCTGACAGACTTTTGACAAATATTTCTATAAATTTGTGAAGCTAGGCTAATCAATCAACCCCTGGCTTGACATGAAATCTCAGGTTTTTAAAAGATTTTTTGACAGTCAGGGGTTGTCTTAACCTAACGATATTTGAAATAGATTATTAGTTTTCTCCGTTTAACCTAACGATATTTGAAATAGATTATTAGTTTTCTCCATTTAACCTAACGATATTTGAAATAAATTATTAGTTTTCTCCATTTAACCTTACGATATTTGAAATAAATTATTAGTTTTCTCCGTTTAGCCTAACGATATTTGAAATAAATTATTAGTTTTCTCCATTTAACCTAACGATATTTGAAATAAATTATTAGTTTTCTCCATTAATAAATTATTAGTTTTCTCCATTAATAAATTATTAGTTTTCTCCATTAATAAACTATTAGTTTTCTCCATTTAACCTAACGATATTTGAAACAAATTATTAGTTTTCTCCATTTAACCTAACGATATTTGAAATAAATTATTAGTTTTCTCCATTTAACCTAACGATATTTGAAATAAATTATTAGTTTTCTCCATTTAACCTAACGATATTTGAAATAAATTATTAGTTTTCTCCATTTAACCTAACGATATTTGAAATAAATTATTAGTTTTCTCCATTTAGCCTAACGATATTTGAAATAAATTATTAGTTTTCTCCGTTTAAATGTAAAGAAGAATAAAAAGAAACGCGTTTTGTGTTGTTGCTGTCATTGTAGCATGTTATTGTGAGGACATAACTATATTTTACTTGTCTATAGCCATTGGTTTATGGTCGCACTTTATGTAAGATCCTTACCTGATTTTTTTATGTTACATTTTTACTTGCCTATTTACAATAATATTAATAGTATACTAGTCTCGGACGATATTAACATAAGAATTAAAAAAAAAATAATTGCTCATTGAAACCATGTATTAATATTAATTTGCTTTTCCAAATCCAAGCTGTTTTTTAGCACCTTTATAATATTAATCATTCGTTTGTATGTTTTATTTTTTATTCAATGATTGAGGTCAATGTTGTGTGTAGATTGGTTTTTTTTTTTAATTAAAAAAAAAATTGGTAATTTAAAAATTCCATCAGATCAATAAAATTTTGTGTTAGAAAATATGTGTTTACTTCTTTTAAATCATTTCTACTTCTACCCATGGGTCGTGGGTGGGTGGTATTTCTCTTAGGACGGGCGAACATTGGTGCTTTTCAAAACCATTTCCGGGGTGGGGATCCTGACCTCCCATAGCGGGCAGGGAGGTACACACTGTGTCTTCTATCCCCATATATCTATTTTCCAACATGCTTTCTGTCTTTGTCTTGGAATGAGATTACTTGGTTTCTTTCCTGGCCCTGGTCAGGGTCCTGGCTGGGAGGGAAACAGTCAAGTGCATAGTTATTGTTTTGGGAGATGATATTTTTTTCCTTGTAAATCATCTCTGTTATGCATTGTCTTTTGCTTAGTTTACATATTATATTATATAATTTGTAAGCATTTGAGTGTGTTCCTCTTAGTTCGGGCCTGTGCTTGTGTCTGGATGAGACTTTTAGGTGATCTCAAACTAAGTACTTTGATAGTGTGCTCTTGGAATCTACATCTGATTCCTATTTGAACCAATTCCCCTTTGTCTCACCTTTTCTTTTGTGCTTTAATTGTAATTCTAGAACTTTTTACTATCCCATTTTCTTCCTTTTTACTGGCGCTTATATGACCTTAATGTGTTGCAAGCGCCGTAAAACCCTTAAAACATAAAACAAACAAACGAAACCATTTCCGTCCGTGGGTATGGGTTGGTGGAATGCCTCTTATGGCGGGGGAACTTTGGTTACACCTGGGTTGGTGAATTCTCTTCATCCGTCTGGGTGGGGATCCTGACCTCCCATAGTGGGCAGGGAGGTACATGCTGTGTCTTCTATCCCTCCTTACCCGTTTTCCAATTGTTTCCTGATTGTCTTGGAATGAGATTACTTAGTTTTTGTCCAGCGGGTGGTTGGATGGGAGCATCACCCTTGAATCATATACCTATGATGTTCGCATGGGTGTACGATCCGATAGTGATGTCGTTTCTTCTTCTCTTTACTAGCCTATCCTGCTTCTATGGTTTGTGATTGTATTTTTGACAGGGGATATTTTTTTTTCTGTAAATCTTCTGCCTGTTTGTTCTTGGTTATTTATAATTTAGCTTATGATATCTTAAGGTTATGATTTTGATTTACATTTGTACTATTTTTGTTAGATTGCTTGTTTTTTTGTTTCAGCGGTCTCTCATATAAACCTCAATTGTGTTGGAAGAGACCTAAGGCAACAAACAAAAAAAAAGTTTTGTCTTCTGACCCTGGCCGGAGTTCCTTGGCTGGGAGGGAAACAGTCGAATGTATAGTTATAGTTTTGGGAGATGATATTTTTTTCCTTGTAAATCATCTCTCTGTTATGCATTGTAATATGTTTTGTTTACATATTATTATTATATGATTTGTAAACATTTGAGTGTATTCCTCTTGTTGGACTGTGTTGTGTCTGGATGAGACTTTAGGTAATCTCAAACTAATACTCTGACGGTGTGCTCTTGGAATCTAACATCTGTTCCATATTTGAACCAATTCCCCTTTGTCTCACCTTTTCTTTTGTGCTTTAATTGTAATTCTAGAACTTTTTACTATCCCTTTTTTCCTTTTTACTGGCGCTGATATGACCTTAATGTGTTGCAAGCGCCATAAAACCCTTTAAAAAAACAAAAAAAAAAAAAAACAAACAAAACATCTCTTCATCCGTCTACAGCTATAATATCTTCTACCACCCTGTGTCAGTTGTCCTTTCCATGTGGCTTTCTGGGTGCGGTTTCTGACCTCCCATAGTGGGCAGGGGGATACATACTGTGTCTTTTATCCTCTTATATCTGTTTTCCAACATGCTTTCTGTCTTTGTCTTGGTATGAGATTACTTGTTTTTTTTTCATGGCCCTAGCTGGGAGGGAAACAGTCAAACGCATAGTTATTGTTTTGGGAGATATTGTTTTCCTTGTAAATCATCTCTCTGTTATATATAATTATATTTGTTATTTTTAATGTATAGTGAAATGTAAGCATTTGAGTGTATTCCTCTTTGTTGGATATTGTGCTTGTGTCTGGGGGGAGACTTATAGGTGATATCAGACTAAGTACATTGATGGTATGCTCTTTGAATCTACATCTGATCCCTATTTGTTCCCAGTTCCCCTTTGTCTTACTTTTTCTTGGGTGCTTTAATTGTAATTCTAGAACTTTCGAATATCCCATTTTCTTCCTTTTTACTGGCGCTGATATAACCTAAATGTGTTGCAAGCGCCGTAAAACCCTTAAAAACAAACAAACATGTTCCTTTGTATTCTGAGTGGGGTCTTTTGATCTCCCATAGTGGGAGTCTATCAAGAGCTCATCCTCTCTGGGTTGGTGAATTCTCCTCATCCTGGGTGAGGTTTCTGACCTCCAATAGGGGGCAGGGAGGCATTCACTGTTTTCCAACATGCTTTCCGTTTTTATCTTGGGGTGAGATTGCTTGGTTTTGTCCGCGAGGACGAGAGACGCATGCGCACAACCAACATGACGTTCTCTCTCTAATAACTTTTTCCGCCGGTGACGTCACAGGCTATGGGTGACGTCCAATCAAGGGACGCTACTCTTCCGCTAATCTCATTCCCTATATAGATCATGCCCATCCTCCGGACTACAATCCACTGGGTCATTACGTCTGGAATGTTTCGACAAAAGCTTATGGAAACCAGAGACAACCATTTCAAATTTTGACAGAATACCCTTCAACAGACGTAACGTCACTTCCTTCCTAATGACGCATGGTAACTTAGTAACACTGGCTCTAAACTATCGGAACAATGGCGGACGCCCTTATGAAATACTTCTCCGACGAGCATAAAAGTGTATCCCGAGGAGAAAAACATTATAAATATGATCTTGTTTTGACTTTTACACATTCTGATCACAAGATATATGAAAGGTTCTAGCCAGCATGAAGAATAAAAGGTAATGATTTTCTTTGGTTAGAACCAAGATGGCCGCCGTTGCCGGGCGGCGTGACATCAGACTACTGAATCCAATTACAGCAGAAAATAAAATCTTTTTAGACAGAGGTCACATTATGTTTGCAGGGAAAATCATTCTCTAATTTCTTCCCCTTCTGATCTATGTCAAGTTGTTAAAAACCAACACAGTGCAGTCGCAATGCATTTTAGATGAATATGTTACATTTTCTGGCGCTGATATGACCTAATGTGTTGCAAGGGCCGTAAAACCCTTAAAAACAAGAATATGTTACATTTCATTGCATATTTCTTGTTAAAAGTGATATTAATTATTTTCCTTTTATTCATTATTAAGTTAATTTGACTTTCTGATCTATAAGAAGATTTTTTTTTTGTCAAACTCTCACCATAATGAAACAATTAAGACACACAGTTATCGAAAGAAAAAATATTTGAATATTTTGCCATTGACTTTTCAACAACACATAAATAACTCTTATAAATAGATGAAATGACGGGAAATTCAGCATAATAAAAATTCATAATTTTAAAAATAAATGTAAAAATGGTAGCAATGTGTCTTGAATAGAATAGACACACCTAATTGCCAGACAGTGGACCGTTTTTCTTAGCCTTCCTGTATATAAATGTGTGAATATAACAACAAGGTGGTCATCACAACAAACGCTACTCAATCACAATAGACAGATGTCCTCCACAGATTAATATAACACTGGGCATGATGTTTTTAATGCACTTAAATTAACACCGAATATAAATATACAATAAATGGAATACAATTCCAAGGTTACATATAAAACAAAGACAAGAAAGTGAATACAATTCCAAGGTTACATATAAAACAAAGACAAGGAAGGAATACAATTCCAAGGTTACATATAAAACAAAGACAAGGAAGGGAATACAATTCCAAGGTTACATATTAAACAAAGACAAGGAAGGGAATACAATTCCAAGGTTACATATTAAACAAAGACAAGGAAGGGAATACAATTCCAAGGTTACATATAAAACAAAGACAAGAAAGTGAATACAATTCCAAGGTTATGTATCAAACGAAAACAAGAGATCAAATAAAATTCCAAGGATAATTTTAAACAAAGACAGGAATCGAATTCAATTCCAATTTTAATGTTAGGTATCAAATAAAAACAAAAAAGCGATTACAAATACAATTTTAAGGTTATAACAATATCAAACAAAGACAAAGAAGCGATTACAAATACAATTTTAAGGTTATAACAATATCAAACAAAGTCAAAGAAGCGATTACAAATACAATTTTAAGGTTATAAACAATATCAAACAAAGACAAAGAAGCGATTACAAATACAATTTTAAGGTTATAACAATATCAAACAAAGACAAAGAAGCGATTACAAATACAATTTTAAGGTTATAACAATATCAAACAAAGACAAAGAAGCGATTACAAATACAATTTTAAGGTTATAACAATATCAAACAAAGTCAAAGAAGCAAATTCAATTCCAATGTGTTACATATTAAACAAAGTCCTCTAAAAATAAATCTATTTCACTTCCAGATGTTATCGGTTTTATCCAGACCTAACATCGCATCTTACTTTTTTTTAAAGCCAAGAAAACAATTACAACGATGTGACTAAGGCTTCTTTCGATGAAACCCGAGCGGCATCGCTGTTGCTGCTTTCTTGGTGGAAACGGTTAGACCTGACGTTATAACCGGAACAGAATGTAACGGGAGCTACAACAATACGTTGAATGACGTTTAAAAATAGACTATCTAATTCATAATGGATTGAAACCAACGTGCACATTGTATTTTTCAGACTGATAACAGAAGACGATTATTCACTTGATTTCTGGCTGTTGTAAGGGAGACTATTTTGCCTTGTGTCAAGTTTGAAAGTATATAATAATAATAATAATAATAATAATAATAATAATAATAATAATAATAATAATAATAATAATAGTAATAATAACAATAATAATAATAATAATAATAATAATAATAATAATAATAATAATATAATAATAATAATAATAATAATAATAATAATAATAATAATAATAATAATAATAATAATAATAATAATTATAATAGACTCTTATAGAGCGCACGGTATCCTCAACAATGAGGCTCTTGGCGCTTTAAATGAAATCAACACACAACAATATAGAAAATACATGAAATCAGAAAAGAAATTGTTTTCAAGGATTTCTTGAAAACAGACAATGATTTGGATTCTAGGATGCTCTGTGGAATGAATGGTGTTCCATCCAGACGGACCAAAATGAGAAAAGGACCTTGTTCCCGCCTTTGTACGAATGCGTGGGATAGCCAAACGGGTGGTGTCATTGGAGGAACGCAAAGGTCGGGTTGTCGAATTTCTTTAGGAGTTCTGTGAGGTAGGGAGGGGCAGTGTTTTCCAGACAAAGATAAACTGGGACATATATATTCCTTGAATTTGACCCTCTTCTCAACAGGCAGCCAGTACAGAGGCAATGTAAACATTTGGTTAAAGGGGGGGGGGGGGGGGGGGGGGCGACATTAAAAATGATGAATTTTGACCCAGTTTGCTAAAATTAGATCTTGGTGGGATGTTGTCATGTGACCATTTGTCTGCATAAAAAATATGTCATGTGGTCACAATTCATTCAGAGAGCGAGAGGTGAATTTTTCCCTAAACTCGTTTACTTTGACTTTTAAATGCAGTTTTCTCAAAACTGCAATTTTCGTCACTAAAAACCTCCCTCAGTTTTCAACCAATCTTCTTCAAACTTTATACAAATGAGTGTCATACAAATACGCAGGTCCTCTAGAAGCCAGATTTTCAAAAAATATAAATTTTTATGAGTAATTTGAAATTATGTAACTTTTTTCAAGGGGAATAATCGAGTAATAAATTTGAACTTAATTTTTAAAGTTTCTAATTTAAAAATTAAAAATCGGGCTTCTAGAGCCTTTTTATTTTCCTTTTTTTCTACCTCTGGCCAAAATATCATGGCCATCGGTTGATAAACAAAAAAGCCTTTGACTTTTTAAGATGTGTTGTTTCTTTTCCAATATGGCGTCGTTTCCATAGCAACGGGAAACTTTTTTTCGAAAAAAATTATATGCAATCATCCTTCCCAAACATATACATTATAACTGTGCATAAAAGTTTAGGATATTTCATCAAATAAAAAAAATGACCCTTTAGTGTCGCTCCTCCCCCCCCCCCCCCCCCTTTAAATAAACCCCCAAAATACAAACTTCTAAAGAAGTACCCGTACATGCTGAACTGAGAACGCCTCCAATACAAAGACCATAACAATGTGTCTTGTCAGTCTAATAAATAAGTCCTTGATAGCTTCAGATTATTCTCATTACATTATCTTAAGTTATCAGAACTGTGAATAAGTACACTTTGGTTTGATATTATTTTTTATCACAACATTTTGAGTTATCAGAATCGTGAATAGGTACACTCGTTGGATTAAGGTTATTTTCATTGCAACATTTTGAGTAATCACAATTGTAAATAAGTACACTGTTGGTCTCAGATTATTTCTATTATATCATTTTGAGTTGTCAAACTTGGAAATAAGTATACGATTATTTGAGATGATTTTCATTACAACATAATGAGTAATCAGACCTGTAAATAAGTATACGATTATTTGAGATGATTTTCATTACAACATATTGAGAAATCAGACCTGTAAATAAGTATACGATTATTTGAGATGATTTTCATTACAAAAGGTTGAATTATCAGAATTATAAAAAAGTACAATTTGGTTTGAGATGATTTTCATTACAACATATTGAGTAATCAGACCTTTAAATAAGTATACGTTGGCTTGAGATCATATTCATTACAACCAGGACAATCTGGGTGAACAGGACTGTAAATCAGTACATAGAGGTCAAAGAAAAACCAATGAAAAGAAACACCAGAGACAGCCACCCAGCTCTTAGGCGCTTGGAGGAACTTTCGCAACTGTAGTGATAATGTGACGAAGTGATGGAGCAGGTACACGATTCGTACATCTTTCCACGGATGATATGACGAAATGTGTCCGTTGTGTCGTGACAATTTCCGTTGTAATCTGGACAACCTGGGTAAAAAAAGAGACCAAATAAAAAAGAAAGAAACTACCTAACTAAAAATCAACAAAATGGGATCCAAAGTCTTAAAATAAATAAATAAATAAACAAATAAATAAATAAATAAATAAAATACCATTTATTCATCCCATGGGGGAAATTTGTCTCTAGGGTCTATTCCAATGGAAGACTGGAATAACCCAGGCGTCAGCCGCAATGCAGAGTATTTCCAGAGTAGAGCAATTAAAAGGTCAAAGGTTTGATTAAAAAATCAAAATTACAAAAAGATTTCGTCTATTGAACTGGGAAAACAGATTCGTCAATCCTATCATATTCATTCTAAAATCAACTATTTCTACTATACTAACTAGATATATATTGTAAAAATCTGAAAAGGAGTCTATGAAACAGCGATGAATGAAAGAAAAATACAAGAAATTAAAAAAACCAGCCTGCCATGACTGGGGATCGAACCTCAGACTTCTTGATTACCGTTGGTTAATTTCGTAGCTGGGTAAAAGAACTATAGTCCGTTCCAAGTCCCGTGCGCACACAAAATCGCAAATTCCTCCAAAGTTACGAAATGTGGTGCCGTGATTTTTGCATGCGGGCTTAGATATATTTTAAGTGAAATTACGAATTTTGAATACCACTAGTGATAGACCAAACCGTTTTCTCACAATGCCGAATTCCTTTGATCTTTTCGTATACAATAAAATATGACTCGAACTTTAAAATGTTAACAGTAATGGTGTGTTGATTCTCTTTCCCGTGAGGAAAATATTCACAACAAAGTTGCTTTCAGTGGCCTAGCTTAGCATATAATTTTTATTGTTTCAAATAGTATTTGAAATAGTGTAACCATTGGTATCCTTTCTTTAAAAAATATAGCCTTATGGAGAACATTGTGCCATTTGGGTCAATAAAAAAAGTTATTCGGCGCTCAACTCTACTGAAAGATTTGAAAATTAGAAATGTACTTTTTACAGATAGATAAACGGATAACTTGATTTCCTTTTATAATTTAAAGTCAGTTTGAAAGTTCGTGGAGTCAAACAGATATCATAAAATATGTACCGACGACTCTAACAACCAATCTCGACACTGTAAAAAGTTGTCAGTTTGGCGTTTTTTACGCAAATCGTTGCATTCGAAATAATGTATTCACTTAATTGCTTTAAGGATTTCAGATCGACACTACGTTTTCAACAGTTTTCATCGATTTATGACATCAAGTATTATATTATTGCCCCTTTGATGCTTTCAATGTGATGGTTTCGAGTGGATAATACCCAGGTTTAACTTTTGGTCACACCCTCAACTCTATCTGTCCAGTATAAACATCAAGTATAGACATTCCTGAGCGAGAGGGTTTTGTTTTTGCTAGGAACTGTCCGATTGGCTTTTTACCAGCAAATCGTGGCGTTCAAAATGATCTTATTCTCTTGATCACATTAAGGTATTCGGATTTACAGATATTTTAAAAAAGTTTCACCGATTAACAATACCAACTAATATTACTGTCGTTTTTATTCCATCGATGTGATAATTATTGCCCTGGTAAATATTTAGTTAAACGTTATCGGCAAGCTGTCAATTGTATCTGTCTAGCTTCTAGCCCGAACAAACCAAAAGTAGACATATTATCATATGCCAACGACACGAGAAACGGCAACCACAGTTTGTCATGACTAGTATTAATGAAAAAGTACCATTCTTTATGATTTATACTGATCATGTCATATGCTTGAACTTTCAGATTTTCAATTTATCAAAGTACAGGATTTAATTAGGTGTGTCACAAACAGACCATTTTCTTTCAACTGTATTGTACATTCAGTTGTATATTTAGCATTTGAATGGTACGGGTACTTCTACTCTGCTCACACTTGTTACGTACTTCATTTCATACTAGAATCAAAAATCATGAAATCACAGAGTATATGTACATGTAAGAGTCAAGTTCTCGATCCCAGGATCGTCTTTCAACTCTGCTCACGTCTGCTACTTCAGGTTTATTTTCGCAGTTGATCTAGGAGGTACATCGGTACTGCTGGCTTCCCCACCTGTTCGTTAATGTTACTGTCATTCTCTATGCTAGAATCTATATACATGAATATGTCAAGAATCAGAGCCTAAACTTAGACTAAGTAAGCGTAAGTCATTGATTTATATTAAATGATGGTGAGTACAATATCGAATGAAAATAGTTCTCTCCCCGAGAAATCGCGGGCTTTTTACTAGTAAATTAAATAGTACTTAACATTGTTGAAAAAAAGGTCATAGCGTTTATAATTTATCTCTTCCCTGTTGGATAACGAACACAAGCATCCCGTGAGGCACTTATACATTTTAGACAAAGACATTGATGTAAAAAAACTAAAAACAAACATGTGATAATATAAAATGTCACTGAATCTAAACTTCTTTCAAAGGAAACACAGTTTTCGATTACAAGAGTTGCATAATCAATATGGCGTAATTATTAATGTGTCCTCTCCACTCTGAGCTCCTGGTTGTAGGCAATCTATTAATATTATTGCTATTCGCTTCATACCATGAAAAAGGATGGGAGCGATCTATATTCATGTTTTCGTCCAACCAGGTCATCAATCACATGATGTGTTGCTGTCCACGATTGGATATTTCTTAACAAGCTGTTTTGTTTACAAATGTTATAAACATACCCATGTGTCAAGCTGACTCAAATGACCAATTTAAGTTTCTAAACGGAAGCGAGGACGAGAGACGCATGCGCACAACCAACATGACGTTCTCTCTTTTATAACTTTTCCACCGGTGACGTCACAGACGATGGGTGACGTCCAATCAAGGGACGCTACTCTTCCGCTAATCTCATTCCCTATTTGCGATATTCCGTGCTCACGGGACTTGGAACGGACTATCCTATCAGATAGGCGTGGTTTAGTTCCCTTCCACTAGGCGTCTAAACGTAGCCATCGTTAACATACATTATTGTCTGACAATAGAACCTTATAGATAGTATGCAATTGGCTAAGAAGTTCATAACATTGCCATCCGGAAGTATAACGGACCAACACACAAACTATGTGTATCCATGAACGTTTATTGTCTGGATAATACCGTTTAGTCAGAATTACTCATAAACGTGGATGGCAAAAAACAATAACAAAGACCAGAGTGACGTCGTCTTCATTCTATCTATAGACTTACAGTCTGACGTCATTTTAAAGGTTTGTGCAGCGTCTAGTGAGTTGTCAGTAGTGCTCAAGTAAACAAGATATTTCATTGATTGAACCATTGAATACAACTCACGATTTGTTTTCTTTTGTGGTCAAAGACTTGTCTTTTGATGTATTTTTTGGTCAGTGTCAGGCTATAAATTTACGACGATTTCTTCGGTCTAAACCACTTACGTTCATTGATCGGTGTGTGCTTGTAGTATCTTTTAGTTCCCGATTGAGAAACTGTACATCGATACGTAGAACACCTGTGTGAATACGTGGTCCCAATATCGTGACATATGCCTCCTAAGTTACAACCTGTTAAAAAAAAAAAAAAAAAAAAAAAAAAAAAAAAAAAAAAAATGAAAAAAACAAACAAAAAAATAAATAAATAAACGCACCAAAATTCAAACACACATGATATATAGATAGTATGCAGATGACGTCAGTCAGGCCTTTGTTATTGTTTTTGCCATCCGCGTTTGCGAGTTGTTCTCACTAAACTGTATTAACCAGACTATAAAAGTTCATGGTTACACAGAGTTTGTGTGTTGGTCCGTTATACTTCCGGATGGCAATGTTGTGAACTCCTTGGCCAAGCGCATTCTATCTATAGTCTACTATGTTTTTGTCTTACAATTTTACATTAATCAGAAGATTTTTGACCAAATCTAAACAAAGGGTTTGTGACACGCGTTCAAACGAACAGTTCTCAAATGGCAGCGATCTATAGATAGAATGCGCTTGGCCAAGGAGTTCACAACATTGCCATCCGGAAGTATAACGGACCAACACAAACTCTGTGTAACCATGAACTTTTATAGTCTGGTTAATACAGTTTAGTGAGAACAACTCACAAACTGGATGGCAACAACAATAACAAAGGCCTGATTGACGTCATCTGCATACTATCTATAGATAGAATGCTCTTGGCCAAGGAGTTCACAACATTGCCATCCGGAAGTATAACGGACCAACACACAAACTCTGTGTAACCATGAACTTTTATAGTCTGGTTAATACAGTTTAGTGAGAACAACTCACAAACGCGGATGGCAACAACAATAACAAAGGCCTGATTGACGTCATCTGCATACTACTATATTCATGTTTTCGTCCAACCAGGTCATCAATCACATGATTTGTTGCACTCCAACGACTGGATATTTCTTCAGAAATGTAAACACGCTGTTCTGTTTATGAAAGTTGTAAACATACACATGTGTCAAGCTGAATGAAATGATCAATCGAGATTTTAGATATTTAAAATACTGTGAGCACTTTTCACTATGTGGGTCACTTTGAGCACATATTCCGATGTGACCAATGACCTCGAGCACATGGACATTTGATATAGATCATGCCCATTCTTCGTTGTTATCATCAACCCATTATTTTATTGTCAGGACAGTTTTTGTTTTTTTTGGATTAAATCTAAATTTCACACACATTAACACACACACATAACACACACACACACATAACACACACACACACATAACACACACACACACACACATACACATACACACAGAGTCGCGTCCTATAGATAGCACGCGCTTGGCTAAAAACTCACAACATTGCCATCCGGAAGTATAACGGACCAACACACAAAACTGTGTGTATCCACGAAGGTTTATAGTCTGGTTATCCCTCTCCTTACCACCCATAGGAAAATCGTCACATTCGTTACGATGTAACCGACAATTTCCTCATTCTGATTTCTCTTGTACATCACAGTTATAAATACTAAACATAATAATAATAATAATAATAATAATAATAATAATAATAATAATAATAATAATAATAATAATAATAATAATAATAATAATAATAATAAAAATAATAGTGATGATGGTGATAATAATAATAATGATGATAATAATAATAATAATAATAATACTAATAATAATAATAATAATAATAATATAATAATAAATAATATAATAATAATAATAAAAATAATAATAATGAAAATAATAATAATAATAATAATAATAATAATAATGATAATAATAATAATAATAATAATAATAATAATAATAATAATAATAATAATAATAATAATAATAATAATAATAATAATAATAATAATAATAATAATAATTTGCCCATCTTGCTTCTTGTAAACAGCAGGATGACAAAAAAGAAGGTTAAACACACACGTGCATATCATGGAGAAGGAAAGCGTGGGCAAAAACACAAATCGTGTAGATATATTCTACACAGTTCATAACATCAAAAGCTACACATAACAAAAGAGCGTTATGTTACATTTCAAAATAGAGACAGTTTTAAACGTGTATACTAAAAACAAAATATTACGGGTATAGATAGAACGAAGATGACGTCATTCGGGTCTTTGTTATTGCTTTTTGCCATCCACGTTTATGAGTAATTCTCACTAAACTGTACCAGACTATAAACGTTGAAGGTTACACACAGTTTTGTGTGTTGATACGATATACTTCCGGGTGGCAATGTAGTGAGTCTCTTAGCCAAGCGCATACTACCTATACTAACAAAAATATATTACGGGTATAGATAAAATGCGCTTGGCCAAGGAGTTCACAACATTGCCATCCGGAAGTATAACGGACCAACACACAAACTCTGTGTAACCATGAACTTTTATAGTCTGGTTAATACAGTTTAGTGAGAACAACTCACAAACGCGGATGGCAAAAACAATAACAAAGGCCTGAGTGACGTCATCTGCATACTATCTATAGATAGTATGCGCTTGTCTAAGAAGCTCATAACATTGCCACCGGAAGTATAGCGGACCAAGACACAAAACTGTGTGTATCCATGAACGTTTATAGTCAGGTTAATGCAGTTCAGTGAGCATTACTCATAAACGCGGATGGCAAAAAACAATAACAAAGACCTGAGTGACGTCATCTTCGAACTATCTATAGATAAAACGAAGCTGACGTCATTCGGATCTTTGTTATTGCTTTTTGCCATCCACGTTTATGAGTAATTCTCACTAAACTGTATTAACCAGACTATAGATAGAATGAAGATGACGTCAATCACGTCTTTGTTATTGTGTTTTGCCATCCGCGTTTATGAGTAATGCTCACTGAACTGTCTTAACCTGACTATAAACGTTCATGGATACACACAGTTTTGCGTGTTGGTCCGTTATACTTCCGGATGGCAATGTTATGAGCTTCTTAGCCAAGCGCATACTATCTATAAACGTTCAATGTTACACATACTTTTTTGTGTGTTGGTCCGGTATACTTCCGGACGGCAATGTTGTGAGTTTCTTAGCAAGCGCATACTATCTATAGATAGTTCGAAGATGACGTCACTCAAGTCATTGTTATTGTTTTTTGCCATCCACGTTTATGAGTAATTCTCACTAAACTGTATTAACCACACTATGAACGTTCAAGGTTACACATAGTTTTGTGTGTGTTGGTCCGGTATACTTCCGGATGGCAATGTTGTGAGTTTCTTAGCCAAGCGCATACTACGTATAACTTAGGATATTTACCTTCCTTGAGAAATGAAAAAGTTCCACCACGACATACGTAAGTCACACAAGGGAGATCACCCAAGATCCGAGTTTGTCCCTCGGTGTAGAGTTTACCATTGTAGATGCAAGTAACTGAACGGGAAAGTTAGTGAAAAAATTAGGGATGAAAAAAGTTCAAAAGAAAAGGAATATCTAAATCATGACAAGAATAGAACATTTATTATTATTATTATTATTATTATTATTATTATTATATTATTATTATTATTATTATTATTATTATTATTATTATTATTATTTATTATTATTATTTTATTATTATTAGATACTATTATTATTATTATTAATTATCATTATTATTATTATTATTATTATATTATTATTATTATTATATTATTATTTTTATTATTATTATTATCATCATCATTAACATTATCATGAATCCTAATTTACAATTGTAGTGGCGCTCATAACTGCCCTGGCTCATGGTGCCCCGTTCTCGACATACTACTGGTTTTGTTTTTCATTGTTTCTTCTTGTTTATTTTTTTTATTGTTTCGTGTTTTTTTTTTTTGGTGTTGTTTCCGTTTTTTAAATAGATTTTTTAATTGTTTTTTTCTTCTTTTTTCTCCGTTTTCTTTTTCTTTTTTTTTTTTTTAATGCAAACTGTTACTCGGGTCCGTCTCAAAAGGCATTTTTCAGCCCACAATAATAATATTAATAATAGATAATAATTTAATAATAATATAATAATAATAATAATAATAATAATATAATAATATAATAATATAAAATAATAATAATAATAATAATATGTAATGATAATAAATAATAATATAATAATAATAATAATAATAATAATATAATAATAATAATAATAATAATAATATAATAATAATAATCATAATAATAATAATAATAATAATAATAATATAATAATACTAATTCTAATAATAATAATAATAATAATAATAATAATAATAATAATAATAATAATAATAGTAATAAAAAAATAATACATAATAATAATAATATAATAATAATAATAATAATAATAATAATAATAATAATAATAATAATATATAATAATAATAATAATAATAATAATAATAATATATAATAATAATATTAATAATAATATAATAATAATAATAATAATAATAATAATAATAATAATAATAATAAATAATAATAATAATAATAATAATAATAATAAAATAATAATAATAATAATAATAATATAATAATAATAATAATAATAATAATAATATAATAATAATAATAATTAATAATAATAATAATAATATAATAATAATAATAATAATAATAATAATAATAATAATAATAATAATAAAAATAAAAATAATAATAATAATAATAATAATAATAATAATAATAATAATAATAATAATAATAATAATAATAATAATAATAATAATAATAATAATAATAATAATAATAATAATAATAATAATAACAATGATCATACTAATAATAATTACAATAATATTAAATATGACGATGATGATGATGATGATGATGATGATGATGATGATGATGATGATGATGATGATGATGATGATGATGATAATGGTGATAATAACAGTAATAATAAGATTGATGAGTGGTGTGTAAGTGTCTTTGTCACCAAAACACAACGAATGTGATGGATAACGCCATCCTCAAATCTCTTTCTTAGTCGTATTCAGTGTTTCATTCATTTCATTTTATAGGGAATGAGATTAGCGGAAGAGTAGCGTCCCTTGATTGGACGTCACCGGTGGAGAAGTTATTTGTAAACAAACCAACTACAAGCCAAGCGCTCCGAATACAAAATTTATTATTCATATTTCTGTACAAAAATGCATAACGTTGATTATGATATGCATGTTTGTACAGAAATATGAAAAATATATTTTTTTTATTTGGAGCGCTTGGCTTGTAGTTGGTTTGTTTACAAATAACTTCTCCGCCGGTGACGTCCTATCAAGGGACGCTACTCTTCCGCTAATCTCATTCCCTATTGTTTTTATTTATCTCTCCAACTTGATATTTCATATAGAGCAATATCCACTGAGCGTGTTCAAAGCACTTTACAAGTCGTTCCTAGCCAACAGCAACACTTAACATATTATGGAACAGGACATGACGACTGTCAGGCGATATCTCACAATATTTTTTTTTCCGGACAGAGACAACGCTGTTAACGGACAGGTACTCATTTTACACATTAGTACGGCGAGTAAAGAATCGTTTCCAAGGACTAATCTAGGTGCCGCTCAGAACGGGACGTGAACCCAGGACCTTCCGATCCGAAGGCAACTGTCATACCACTAGACCACATAGCCATTCAATGAACGACTCAGTTTGGATAAGTTACGCTTGAGGTTCCTTGTGACGTAATGTGGGTTAGAGCCTTGCCTTCATTGTTATCGCCTGACCGTGGCCTTCGTAAAGTTATGGCCTGATACTGACCAAGAAATGACGTTAAAATGCCAGTCTTTGGCCAAAAAAGGAAACAAATCGTGAGTTGTATTCAATAGTTCAACCAATGAAATAACTTGTTTCCATGAGCTCTACTAACGACAACTCACTAAGCGGTGCAAAAAACCAAATAATGACGTCAAACTGCCAGTCCTTTTGGATTTCAGTATCAGGCTATAACATAACGATGGCTACGGTTAGACCCTGGCCTTCGTTAAGTTATAGCAAAGAGTGTGTAGGGTAACATAGTTACCAAGAGCTCTCACTTCTCTTAACCGCAATGCTATTGTCAAAGTCCTGGATTGCTATGTACTGTCTGTGCTGCTATATGGTTGTGAGAGCTGGACCATAAACAAGACCATGGTTAAAAGACTGGAGGCAGTGGAAATGTGGTTTTACAGAAGAATGATGAGGGTGTCATGGATGGAAAGGAAAAGAAATGAAGAAATTTTAGAAATGGCAAACAGAAAAAGATCACTGATAACAAAAATCATCAAACGCCAAATGGAATTTTTAGGACACATTATCCGCCACCCTGGTTTGGAAATACTCGCCTTAACTGGAAAGATGAATGGAAAAAGAATAAGAGGAAGACAAAGAATAACGTATTTGAAAGGGATAAGAACTTGGACAGATGAAGCTGAGAAAGGTGGCGCTGCTTTAATAGAATTGGCAAGAGATAGATCAGCTTGGCGGAAGATGACCTCCGACGTCTGCTTCAGATATGGAACTACATGAGATGAGATGAGATTGTCGCGTGCCAGGCGAGACAGCGAGGTGGGTGTGCTCCGCGTGTATCATGCGCGCTAGGCTTACTGATACAATGAAGAAAATACGAGTAGAAGACGGAAGATGCTTGGTTTCACCAAAAGCGGGAAGTGAGAGCTCTTGGTAACATAACAATCGTTACCTACACGCTCTTTGGTTATAGCCTGACACTGAAATCCAAAAGGGCTGATAGTTTGACGTCATTATTTGTTTTTTTTTGCACCGTCTAGTGAGTTGTCGTATGTAGTGCTCATGGAAACAAGTGATCCCATTGGTTGAACTATTGAATACAACTCACGATTTGTTTTCTTTTGTGGCCAAAGACTGGCATTTTGACGTCATTTTTTGGTCAGTGTCAGGCTATAACTTTACGAAGGCTACGGTTAGAGATGACTGGTCGTATTACACTTTTTGATTTGTTTTGTTTGTTGTTATTTTTAGAATGTATCTTTTTGATTCCCTATTCAAACTTTGAACCTGCCTCCGATCGACATGAAACAAGATTGGTACTATGTCATAAGTTTAATATATTTGTACACAACAGTCCTTAAAAAAAAACAAAAAACAAAAAAAAGTTTTGAAATTTTGGCCAGAAAATTCGTCCTTCAAGTCGATTGATTAAAATCAACCTCATTTTGTCAAAAAACTATCAAACCTGGGGGCAAGAGGAAGGTCACTTTGATCGATCGATATTTGAAGGACGAGTTTTTCGGTGAAAATTTTTAATCATATTTTTTTTTCTTCCCCAGAGTGCAACGGATGCCAGGTGACGAGAAAAAAAGTAACTCCGAGAAAATGTAAACATAATCCAAAAAAAATCAACGGAGATTTAGTAATATTAACTTTACAGAAGTAACAAAAAGTTTATCAGATTACAGTTAAAATTTGAAGCAGATCCGTTGGTTGTAACAGTGATTAGGACAGGACCTGTTCCAGGACTCAATTTTATGTAAGCGGACGAGATTTAGTTATTTACTAGTTTAGTAAATGACTTGCTAGTTAAGCAAAGTAAGTGACTAAAAAAATCGAATTTTATGAACGTTTTCTAGTCTTGGACTAGCTAGGTTCTTGCCTAGAAGTGGGCGTTGTAAGGACGGTGACTAATTTATCTATTTTGTCTTATTAACATCAAGCTCTCTAGTACACGATGGAAAGAAAAAAACCCGGCCTTCATGCTCTCAAAGAGGAAATTAGCAACACATCCGGTATAGATAATATTTCGTTCCGTTTCATATTTGAACTAACTTTTGCCATGATGAATCAAATCACGTGATTATTGACTGTCGACTGATCAGACTACAATGACGTCTATGGTCGACTGTCAGTTCTATATTTAGGCCAATGAAAGTATCATTGAAACTCAAATTGAATTTTTAAAAAAGAACCCCCCCCCAAAAAAAAAAAAAAAGAAAAAAAAAAAGAACAGCAAAAAACAAGCAAACAAAACAGAAAGTGTATTCTGATCGATCACGTGATTTCAGTCAGTTACAATGCCAGCAGAATAAGTCCATTATACTTTCTACTTTTTTCTTGTTGTTCTTTGAAGCGAACCCCTTGGCTTCCAGTCTCCGTTCACTCGCAACTCGACTCCCTTAGAAAATCGGTACTTTTTATTCTTCGTGCTGGCTAGAACTTTTCATATGTCTTGTGATCAGACTGTGTAAAAGTCAAAACATGATCAGATTTATAATGTTTTTTCTCTCCCCTGGATACGCTTTTATACTCGTTGGAGAAATATTATTTCATAAGGGCGTCCGCCATTGTTCCGATAGTTTAGAGTCAGTTACTAAGTTACCTTGCGTCATTACGAGGGAAGTGACGTTGCGACTGTTGAAGCGTATTACGAAGTGAATCAAAAAGATGAAAACACATCTACAAATTATTTTAAAATTATGCGAGTGAGACATCCAAAGTTAAAGACCGGAAAGCTATTACTGGTGAACATTGAACTAAATCTTTACAATCGATATAAATTACAAACTCAAACACTGAAATTCAAGCCGTTTGTATCGTTTGGTCTCGTGTTCGAGGCTGGTGATTAGGAACTTTAGAAGCCGGAAAACGTTGCGCACAAAACATGTCTCCCGTTTATTGTTGTTTACATTGTAGACAATATTTAAAAAAAAAATGCCTTTTGCGCCACGATATCATAAGATATCGTCGCCTAGGCATTCCACGAAGGAATATAGATAACTCATCAAACAAGATGTCTGATGTCAACAGGAATCACCCATGTTGTCCGAGTGAGCAAATTGGGGGTTAATAATCTTGCTCAAGGAAAAAAAACGAAAGAGCCTGAAGCGGGGCTCGAACCAGTGCAATGCCTTAACCACTCGGCCACTTCGCCCCCCCCCCCCGTTTGAAGATAATATACTTTCAGAAAAACCAAATTGAACACATAACATGTTATACTCGTTAAATTCATCAGATATGGCTAAATCATTCTGAAAATCAGGTTCCAAATAGTTCTTGTTTTGTTCACACAAGCGCATTAATTTTGAATAATTAACTTTACCGTGGTCTAAAAATAGATCGACAGTAATGTTGATAAATGTTACCAGTTGTTTAATAAAAAATCAATATTTAGATATTATTTGACGCGTGATCGAGTATTTATGAATATGTGTTTCTTTTGCCACCTAACAGCCAAATTTTAAAGGTTATTTTTTCTATAATTTACATTGGAACGTGAGCTGTCAAGACAGGAAATGTGTTTTGCCATGTGCTTCTACACCTTTGTTTACAAATGGGGCATCTAAGTGGTCTCTTCCATATGTAAATCTTGACAGTATTTGATGCGAGATCGAATATTTATGAGTATGTGCTTATTTGACCACCTAACAACCACATATTTATGGTTGTTGTTTTTTCTTCTTTTATTTGCTATGAAAAGGGAGCGGTCTGAGGACGGAGCCCGTGTTTTACCAGGTACTGTCAGTGTTTTTGTTCTGACGGCGTCATTCTAAGGTTAGCTCTATGGTTTTACTTTTAAATCGTGTTTTAATATTATTCTAATCGATTCCCTTGGTAGATATGTCAACTTTACCCTCTCCTTACCACTTATAGCAAAATCGTCACATTTGTTACGACACAATATACATTTTTTCTTATTCAGACTTATTTTGTACATCACAAAATTTGAAGAAAAATCTTTGTTTAATTAATAAGAACTTAACCCTATTTTCATACTTGGGGGCCTAAAAGACCCCAGGGGTTTGTTTTTTATTCATAAAACAGTCAATTTTTGACACAGAGACCTGAAATTTGGTGACTTTTCCTAAAATGATAAGGTCCATGACCATGTCAAATTTCAAGTCAAATTTTGTCACGTTCATAGTATACTTACACTGAGCATGCTCATTTGGAATTTGAGATTTTCCGATCTGGAGGCCAAATGCCCCCAATAACTTTCAAAGAGAAAAATACAGAAAGTACTATTTCCTGATTTGGTGTCATTTGGCCCCCATGACTTTATAGAGAAAACGGAGTGATATTGGTCAGTACTGACCCTCGAGCGCTGGCACTTGTTGGTGGTTTTCCCATGCCAGGGACGAGTATGAGACCTATGCACATTTGACCCGCGATTCCTCGAAGTCTTGGGCTAGGGACTTGAAGTTTATCTATGGTTGTCATTCGTATTATAGGGTGTAAGGGGGGGGGGTCAATCTTGTTGTTTATTCTATCCCCTTTGTTGTCCTTTTTAAGCTCTGCTCTCAAATTGTTAGTCCTCTCATGTTAAAATCCACTCGACATTTATCTTCTTTTGTCAATTGTTTTTCTGACGCGAAAGATTTAAAACTGGCCTATGGGAACACTTTCTGTAAAGATTTTAGGATGCACTGGAACTGGAAGGAGAGGGGGAGTTGGTCCCTGTGCTAAATGAATATCCACCTATCGTATGATAGTGATGATATGTGGTTGAAATATATATTGGTGGTGGAGGCAGTAATGAGAAGTACAGAAAGTATAATTGCGAGAAATGGTGACGTCACATCTTCTACTCTTCCGGTTCCAAACTCCTGGGATTTGACCAGTCCTTTGGAAGACTTATAATGAAAAAGTTACATATTGAATCATAAGGTGCATAACTTTTTTAGCTTCAGTTAGTAGCAGGCTGTATACGTAGGCAGATTCTTAAGATTATGGGACATAATAGACGACTTGATAGACGACTAGCATTTATTTAGACTAGAAAATAAGATGCCATCAATCTGAAACCAGAAGATCAATTACAAAAGGTATCCAGTCCTCCGAAAGAGTGGTTTTACACTTGCATTGAGATCGGAACAGTTTTTTTGACATCACACCTGTGTTTACTCTAATGATGATGTAGTTGTGGTGATGATGAAGAGATCAAATGTTGGTGATGGGAATAGATGCTGTGCGATTGGCTAAGAAGCTCACAACATTGCCATCCGAAAATATAACGGACCAACACACAAAACTATGTGTAACCTTGAACGTTGATTGTCTTGCATTAAGTGTCTTTTATCTCAACTTGGGTCTTAGACAGTGGGTAAACTTTGAGAATAATTATAGAATCTAGGATCAACCCCGGCTTATTTACCCGTATGGCTTTTAGAACTTGATTCAAGAACTGTAACTCATAACAAACAGTTTATCTTGTCTTATCAATGCTTTGATTCTAAATTGTCCAGATCAAAATCTCTGGTCTTAGTTACAACAATCTTGTTTTCAAGACAAAGTCAATTAATTCAATCCTAACTTCAGTTGCCCAAAATATAATAAACTAAAAGCTTGTCTGTCGCTCCCATTTGTCGAAACATGATAAATGAAGACGTGTATAAACCAGAAAGTGCGAGCGATATGTAGGTCGCCATGCCCACTAAACTGTGCGTGATATTATTATCGTTATTATTATGTCGTCTTCAAACCATAACAATCATATTCGCGGAACCCAATTCAAAACATTTCCAAACGATTTTGTATCCAAGTCGTTCTGCCCTCCAAACTATACAAGATATTATCGTATCCAGACCGCAACCACCGATATTCTCGGAACTCTTTTCACAACATATGTCACCTATAACTTCCAAACGGTATTATATCTGAATTAACTAAATAGCAAAATGGATTTAACAGTAAAACGATTGGTCATTACATGTGAAATTATAGATTTTGTCAGTTTAACAAATTTTGATCAATCTCTTTAATAAAACACAAAAACTCAACACAAGTTTAATAGATTTTGTGCATAAAATCAATTTTGAACATTTTCAATCAGCCCGACATGACACAGTTTAGAGGAAATAAGTAACAAATTTTCATGACTTTCAAACCGGATGTTTTTTCCTACACTTGAACGATTGTCATTATGTTCCCTATCTCTTATGTAAAGATTCAAAATCTACACTCCTTACGGATTCTGTTATAATAATTCTATTCATTCCCAATAGACGATTCTTGGAAATTGTCAAGACATGCCTATACCAGTCTTAGAATAATTTACAATAATGTCATAAAATAATAAATCTGCTCTTTCTTAGTTCGTCACGGTTTTGATTATGAATTTAGAACTGAAACCAGCAACAAGCTGGCGTGGGCTGAATGAGCGAACAAAAACAAACAAAACAAAAGAAACGAAAAACTATTTTTTAAAAACAACAAGAAACAAATACATAAATAGAATGGACAACATAAAATAATAAGAATCATATGGCGGCATAAAACAACGAGAGTCATTCCGTTGCCCCACGCGTTAAACTTAAATCAAATTTGTCTAAGTGTAACAAACAGTCATGGGATAAGCTGGCCTGAGATTTTTTACATAATTTTATTACTAATGGAATAATCCAGTAGTGACGAATAAGTTCGAAAAGGTCTTTGTCAGCCCTGACGAACTGTGTTCGACAGTACTGATCAATTGCCGGTGGTACCTCTTATTTAGCGCTGGCACAGATTGGTCAGTATTGACCAATAGCCCTAGCCTAAGAAAAAATACTAAAGATTTCAACAAAGGAAACTCTTTCTTTCATTTCACTTCACAATTTTCAATAATAATAATAATAATAATAATAATAATAATAATAATAATAATAATAATAATAATAATAATAATAATAATAATAATAATAATAATAATAATAATAATAATAATTTTTATTAGGCCCAGTGCAGCATAATTTAGACCACACAACGGATTGCTGATTTTTTAAAAAGAACATACAAACCATTTAGTTTGCAAATTCATTACAATATGACTGAGACATAATGTAGTCATTCAAGCTATCAATTTAGTTCACCTAGACATTGAAAAACGGTAATAAATCACTTTTCATATAAGAAGTTACAAACAAATATGTGGGAAGGATTTATATATGACGAATGATGCTTGTTTGCACTGCTGTTGACATGGCTTTCAATCTTGTATGTATATATCATGCATTGTTCTCTTATTACGGTCATCTTCTATATGTATTGAGGTATGAGTGTATGTGTGTGTGTGTGTGTGTGTGTGTGTGTGTGTGTGTGCTTTGCATGTCAAGGTTAAAGATATATATTTGCACATCACACATACATGAGTACATTTAAGTTGTTATACTATCTTTACCACGTGTATCATTATTGTAATCTTTCAATCAATTTAATATTAAGGGCGTTATAAGGATTTTATCCTATGTCGCCCTATACCATATTATGTTATATTAAGTTATGTTAAGGTAGGGTACACACAATAAGAAAAGATAAGCAAGACAAGAAAGTAAGGCAAGTTTTGTAAAAAACATTAAATTGAATATTAACACTTTCATTTATCCATTATTATTGTTTCATCATTTCATATTTGGCGATTCATTCTAGCTAGTACTACAATCATAAAATTAATGATACTATCAATTCATTTTTATTACATAGGATAAGTATAAGAATCATCTTCATTCGTCACAATTCTAATGAAAAAAAAGTAAAGAGTTAGTACTTTTTGGATGTTTCTTGATTAGAGTTGATGAAAAAGTAGGCAACTGAACCCGGCGCTCATCATAATGGACAGCAAACAGGAAACAAAATTACCTAAGTCAATTATAGTAAATAGTAAAATAGTAAATAATGAATTTATATAGCGCCCAAACATCCACGTCAATCGTGCTCTGCGGCGCTTTACATAATAAAAATAAATATAAAAATGTTTAAAAACAACAAAATTAAAAATCACGACACTACATGATACATAATAAGCATGCATACAAAAAAAAAATTAAAAAAAATCAAAGCAACATCTATTTTATGAGAAATAAGCCTCGCGGAACAACTCAGTCTTCAGACATTTCCTGAAAGATGATACATTTTCACAGGACTTTGTCCGAGGACTGAGTGCGTTCCATAAGCGTGGAGCTATGAATGAAAAGGCTTTCTCACCGAAAGTGGATTTTGAGGTGGTAACTTTTAGAAGTTGGGACTGAGATGATCTTAAATTTCGAGTGGGTTCATATTTTTTAATCAGTTCCTGCAAATATTCAGGTGCCAATCCATCCAGACATCTAAAAACATAGCACAATATTTTAAATTCTATCCTATACTTCACAGGAAGCCAGTGCAATTCCTGGAGAACTGGTGTTATATGATCTCTTTTTTTCGTTAATTTTATAAGTCTAGCCGCTTTATTTTGAATTTTTTGTAGTTGATGAATTAATCTACTTTGACAGCCAATGAGAAGGGAATTGCAATAATCTAATCTGCTAGTAATAAACGAATTAACAAGCATCTTTGTAATATCTTCATCAATATAATGTCTGATTCTTCCAATGTTTCTAATGTGACTCGTAGTTACAACATTGGCATATTTTTTTAACATGATCTTCCATGGATAACCCTTGATCTAAATACACCCCAAGATTTCTCACACAAGAACTAGGTTTAATAACATTTTCGCCCACTAGTATCTCATTTGTATATATTTTTGAGAGTTGATACCTATTTCCAAAAATTATCATTTCCGTCTTGTCATCATTAAATTTAAGTTTGTTTAGTTTCATCCAATCCTTTATGTTAGCAATGCAATTTTCCATAACAGATACTGATGACAGCTCTGAATCATTATTAAGTTTTGTATACAGCTGAGTGTCATCAGCATAAAAATGAAAATCAATGGGAAAAGTGGATAACATGTGAGAAAGGGGAGCAGTATACATTGTAAAAAGGAGGGGGCCGAGAATAGATCCCTGAGGCACTCCACACGTTAATATGGATGGAGTTGATACATGGTTTTCTATAATTACTGACTGAGTTCTTTCAAACAAATATTCCTTTAACCAGTCCAAAGCTGTGCCACTGATATAAAATTGATCACGTAATCTAGTCAAAAGTAAATTTTGATCGATAGTGTCGAATACCGCACTTAAATCTAGTAAAACAAGCATCGCAGCACTTTTATTATCTATATCATTTACAATATCATTAAAAACTTTAAGTAATGCCGTTTCCGTGCTATGGGAGGCTTTGTAGGCAGATTGAAATTTAACATTTAAGGCATTCGTCTCTAGATGGTTAATAATACGAGCAGCAACGACTTTTTCGATTAATTTAGAAATGAAATTTAAATTTGACACAGGTCGAAAATTATTTAACTCATTGCAGTCAAGATTTGCTTTTTTCTTCATGGGTCTAACCAAGGCATGTTTCAGCATATTTGGAAAATCGGGCAACGTTAGACTTTCATTTACGATAGATGCAATTGCTGGAGCAAGATACTTTGAACATGATTTTATGAGCCAAGTTGGTGTTTTATCTAGCGGGCATGATTTATTAGGCATATCTGAAAAAATATTTTTAACTTCCTCTATTGTTACGGGTTCAAACGACGTTAACATTTTATAACGGGTGTTCATAGATTTAGTTGGTCGTGTCGTGCAGGTAAGTGTTGTGTCCTCCTGTAGTGTCTCTTCCGTTGATGTTGATCTTCCGGGCGATGTCACGTGCCTTGTCATTGTTATTGTGTTCATTGGTGAAGTCATGCTTGTTGTTTCAACTCGTGATGTCGTTCTGGGATGTAGATTTGTGGGGCTGTCGTTGTCTAGTTCCTGTCGGATGTTGGAAATTTTCTCAATGAAAAAGGTGTTGAATTTGTCACAGAGTTCTTTTGGAGATGTATTTGTAGGTAGATTATTTGTATTCGATGGTGTGATCATTTCTTTGACAGTATTGTAAAGCTTTTTCGAGTCGAGTTTGCTTTTTATCAGAGTGCCCTTCACATATTGCCGCTTGGTACTGACTATTAGTTGGTTGGTATAATTTTTGGCTTTTTTATATATTTGCTTGTGAATTTCAAGTCCAGACTTACGCCAAATACATTCCTTATGACGTCTGTCATGTTTGGCCTTTCGTATTTCAGCAGTAAACCATTTGGAATTTGGTCTTAGGACGATCGTTCTGGACTTGAGGGGCGCATGATTTTCCAGACAATTATTAAGTGATGTGTAGAGGAGATCTAATTTCTCTGTAACGCCGTGTGTATGTATCTATCTATCTAGTCAGCTGATCCTGCGTAGGACGTTGCTTCCCGAACTTTCTTGCGAAACAGATTACGGTTTTCCGCCAGTCTACTTGCTTGAGTTGCTGTCATTCCCAGCCATTCACATATATCTTGTTCCCAGCTTCTTGTTGGTCTACCTCTTCCTCTCTTGCCGTCTACCCTTGTCTGCAGAATGTGCTTTTCTAATGATTCGTGGCGGCGAGTCGTGTGGCCAAAATAGTTTAGTTTCAATTTCTTTACAGTTTGAAGAAGAATTGGTGATTTTATTCCGATCCTTCTCAGGACTTCTTTGTTTGTTTGTTTTTCAGTCCATGATATTCTGAGTATTTTTCTGTAGCATGCCATTTCAAAAGCTGTGATCTTTGTGCTCTCTGCTTTGCTGATAGTCCATGCTTCGCATCCATATGTTGCAGTTGGGACAACAACACTTATGAGGATTTTGATTTTTGTTTGAATGCACTGCCCTTTCCAGATATTATTCATCTTTTCTAGCTTTGATCTTGCCATTGCTAGTCTCCTCCTGATCTCTGGGGCCGATTTCCCGTTGTACTCAATCCTGGCTCCAAGATATTCAAAATTCTTTACCTTTCTATTTCTTCTCCATTGATTTTTATGATGGCATCTGTTTTGCATTTGTCAGTATTCATGATTTTGGTCTTCTTTATATTCAGCTTAAGGCCTTTGGTCTCGCTATGTTCCTTTACAGATGTTATTAGATTCTCTAGTCCCCCCGGTGTTGTGGACAATAGTGCAGTGTCGTCTGCGTACCTCAGATCTTTTATGGGTAGACCTTGCATTTTAGGTTCGTTGTAATTACTTCTCCTGACATCGTTTTCCACATCTCGCATTATACCTTCAGTGTAAATGCTGAACAAATGGGGTGATAGAATACATCCCTGTCTTACTCCTTTTGTAACTTTGAACCATTCTGTTGTTCCGCTTTCTAGTTGTACCGCTGATTGTTGGTTCTCATAGAGGGATCTTATCAGGTTTCTAATTCTAGGATCAAAGTTCATCTCCAGGAGAGTTTCCCATAGTTTCTCATGATTAACACAATCAAAAGCTTTCGAATAGTCTATAAAACAAGTGTGGAGGCCAGAATTTACTTCTCGATGCTTCTGAATAATTTGACGCAAATTGAATATGTGGTCTCTTGTCCCTCTGTTTTTTCTAAAACCTGCCTGGGTGTTACTGACTTCTTCTTCCAGTTTACGTTCAATCCTGTTCATGATAATTTTTAGAAGGATTTTGCTTGCATGACTGATGAGTGATATTGTTCGGTAGTTGGAGCATAGTTGTAAGTCTCCTTTCTTAGGCAATGGTATAAAAATTGCTCTCCTCCAATCTGAGGGCCAAATTTCTTTCTCCCAAATTTTCGTACAAAGTCTTAGATATACTTCAACTCCTTCATCTTCGCTTGCTTTTATCATCTCAGCTTGAATGTTGTCACAACCTGGACTTTTCCCATCTTTAAGTGATTTAATTGCCCATTCTATTTCAGATTTTAGAGGTGGTAAGCTAGATTCTTCGTTTTCATTTTGCATGTTGTTTTGCAAAGGTTGGATTTCGTTTATTTGGTCTTCTGTGTACATATCTTCACAATATCTTTTCCACCTATTTGCTATGTCTTCTGCTTCTGTTAGGGGTTTACCTTGCTCATCTTTTATCACCCCTATTCGTGATTGAAAACTTTTTGTGATGGTTTTTATTTCATCATACATTTCCCTGGTCTTGTTTTCTCTCTGAAGGTCTTCTATTTTTCTGCATTTTCTCATGAGATATTCTTTCTTATCCGTTCTGCACAGCTTTTTCACTTCCTTAGCTATCTCTTTGTATACATTGCTATGAGTGCCATGAGTCGTCTTTGCGTCTTTCCTCTCTTTGATTTTGTTTAGTGTATTTTCACTCATCCATGGT
Organism: Berghia stephanieae; assembly: GCF_034508935.2. Lineage (NCBI taxonomy): Eukaryota > Metazoa > Mollusca > Gastropoda > Nudibranchia > Aeolidiidae > Berghia > Berghia stephanieae. Next base: position 76,582,944 of record NC_088364.1, on the reverse strand, counting down.
TGTTTTTTGCCCCGTTTTTTAGGAAGGTGTTTTTCAGCGGATTCCAAGTATATTTTCCTTGTCTCATTTGCGATCTCATCCGGTTCCTTTTCCTCGATATCTTGAAGTAGCAGTTGGAAACGATTCTTTACTTCAATCGCAAATTCTTCATTGATACTGTCAACTTCGTATCTAATAGGTCTTGTAACTTTTTTCTTCATTTTAAGCTTCAGTTTCAGTTTTGATATCAAAAGTTCGTGGTCTGTGTCACAGTCTGCTTTTGGTTTGGTCGTGACGTCTTGAATTATGGTGTTCCATCTTTTTTCAATCATGATGTAATCAATTTGGTTTTTTGTTCTTCCATCTGGCGATGTCCACGTAAATAGTCTTCTTGGATGTTTTTTGAACATGTATGTATGTGTGTATGTATAACGTTATTATTTAACTCCCGAATTTGGTCTAGTAATGTGGTGTGATTTATGTCTTTCGTTTTTCTATAGCGGACTGTACGCCGATTTGGAATTGGGACAGGGACATTGATATTAAAAAATAATTATTGTAGATGCCATCTACCAGTAAGTTGTGGATCGTGTTGACACGACTATGTCACTAAATAAATAGATGCATGATGAAAAAACAAAAACAACAACATGATTTAACCCTATACATTTAATGAGAAAATATTATTTTAACTGAATTTTCCATAGTATAATCATGGGGGTCAAATGGCCCCCAAAAAAGAAAATAGGACTTTCTAGTATTTTTCTTTTTGCAAGTCAGGGGGGCCAAATGGCCCCCAAATAAGAAAGTAGGACTTTCTATTTTAGTATGAAAATAGGGTTAAAGTTGTTTTTTAGAGAGGTTGTTTGAGTTTAAATAATCAATTTTTCTGCTGGGTAAGCCTGCCATTTTGGGAAAATACTGAAAATGATCGGTAAGGAGAGAGATAAACACTACGTTACCCTACTGATTTCTTTGGTGAGTTGATGACAGATTCACGCACAATTTCAACTTTCTCCGCTGTGCGTTGCTTCAATGAACGACCGCTGTGTGTTTCCCTACTCTTTGTTGATATTTTTAGGTCATATCAGGGCCAGTAAAAAGGAAGAAATTGGGATAGTAAAAAGTTCTAGAATTACAATTAAAGCGCCCAATAAAAGGTAAGACAAAAGTGAATTGGTTCAAATAAGAAACAGGTGAAGTTTCCAAGAGCACACCGTCAAAGTACTTAGTTTGAGATCACCTAAAAGTCTCATTCAGACACAAGCACAGGTCACAAATAAGAAGGATACACTCGAAGGTTTACAAATCTTATAATATGTAAACAAAACAATACCGTGCATAGCAGAGAGATGATTTACAAGGAAAAACATATCATCTCCCGAATCTCTAACTATACAGTTGACTGTTTCCCTCCCAGCCAGGCTATATCGGCAAGGGCCTGGACAAAACCAAGACAAAGACAGAAAGCATGTTGGAAAACAGATATAGGGGGATAGAAGACACAGTAAGTACCTCCCTGCCCAATATGGGAGATAAGGAACCCCACCCAGTTCCCCGATTAGAATTTGTGGTTTTCTATTGATCCGCACCGACATGCACCTATTTACAGTTCTGATAACATTATATATATAACAACCACACACACACACACACACACACACACACACATATATATATATATATATATATATATATATATATATATATATATATATATATATATATATATATATATATATATAACATTTTAGTGCTTAGAAATAATATATTATAACTCCTACTCAATCTCTTATCTACAATCTTTTATTTTTAAGCAAATAATAAAGACATATTTACGCAATCGCAATAACACGATTTTTATGTTATATCCTTCTCTCTTTTGAGTATAATATTTAACCTTTACCAGTTTATAAAGTATCTTCATAAACATTTGATTATTTATTTATATTGGACAAGAATCTTATTATAAGTATAACCGGCACATAGTCACCATAATGTATCCGCTTGTTGTTCCAATGTACTTTTTACGACTTTTAATATTCTTTGCCAATTTTTATTTAATTTATTAACATTTTGATAATTATTTTATATATTACCGAATTAACCAGTAGATTTTTGACCAATCAAAAATGGAATTTGTGTCACACCTTCACACGTGCTCGGACAAACATAGTTGGTTGTTTATAAACAATAATGTGAACGAATTCGACCTCCATCTGATCGTTGTTATTGTTTTTATATTGACAAATGGGTGACTATTATCACACGATTTTCTCGATCATATTATAAACGTTTAAGTTTACACATAGTTTTCTCTGTTGATTCTACTGATCAAGAGGTAGAACAGTGGGTATTTTACTTAACACATACCATCCATAGTAAAATTTCCTGTGTAGTTTGCTGTGTCTACCAATCACTGCCATTGTTTACATTATGACTATTGTCCGAGAGGCGTGGTTATCTACCGGTTAATTGTGTTGTGATACAGAATTATACTTTCCACACAAGGATCAATAAAGTATATCTTCTCTTAATCCAATTAATATGGGCTCATTATTGCGTTGGAAATCTAAAAGAAAAAAAGCAAAATATTATCCATTACAACAATGCTAAACTAGGCCCATAATTGTGTTTGAATGTCAGACCTGCATATATATACACGTCGTCCCACACCTTTTAAAAGATGCAACCCATTTTTTAAATTGTTGCAATACTTGGTAATTCATAAAATTGATTTCGCGGGTCTATCCTAAATTTCTTTGCAAACAGAGCACGGGTGAAGGTAGGCCTTCCAAAAGTTCCTCATACAAGCATCTCTTTCAATTAGTATTTTCACCGTGGATCTTTTGTCATGCGTCTATTTATTCAATTTGTCAATATATATTAGCTATTATAAAAACTCTAGAACAAACCTTGATACTTAGTGAAAGATTAAAATTTCCTAATATGGGATTTTGGAACGGACTATAGGGAATGAGATTAGCGGAAGAGTAGCGTCCCTTGATTGGACGTCACCCATAGTCTGTGACGTCACCGGCGGAAAAGTTATTAGAGAGAGAACGTCATGTTGGTTGTGCGCATGCGTCTCTCGTCCTCGCTATGGGTGACGTCCAATCAAGGGACGCTACTCATACGCCAATCTCATTCGCTATATGACAATGGTTTTCCGCCGCCATTTTCTTTTTTGAAGTATTGAAAAATAGTGCAAAGCAATTCCAGGTTGTTGTTTTTTATATTGAGGTTAGCTCGAGGTCGGAGGATTTTAAAAATATTAGGGTTAGTTATACGTCTTAGTAAAGGTGATAGGGTGTTTTTTTTTTCTATTAGGGTTAGTTATATGTCTTAGTAAAGGTGATAGGGTGTTTGTTTTTCCTATTAGGGTTAGTTATAAATCTTAGTAAGGTGATAGGGTGTTTGTTTTTCCTATAAGGGTTAGTTATACGTCTTAGTAAAGGTGATAGGGTGTTTGTTTTTTGTTTTTCTCTATTAGGGTTAGTTATACGTCTTAGTAAAGGTTATAGGGTGTTTGTTTTTCCTATTAGGGTTAGTTATACGTCTTAGTAAAGGTGATAGGGTGTTTCTTTTTTATATTAGGGTTAGTTATACGTCTTAGTGAAGGTGATAGGGTGTTTCTTTTTTCTATTAGGGTTAGTTATACGTCTTAGTAAAGGTGATTGGGTGTTTGTTTTTTTTTCTATTAGGGTTAGTTATACGTCTTAGTAAAGGTGATAGGGTGTTTGTTTTTCCTATTAGGGTTAGTTATAAATCTTAGTAAAGGTGATAGGGTGTTTCTTTTTTCTATAAGGGTTAGTTATACGTCTTAGTAAAGGTGATAGGGTGTTTGTTTGTTTTTCTATAAGGGTTAGTTATACGTCTTAGTAAAGGTGATAGGGTGTTTGTTTCTATAGTTGTTTCTATAAAGGTTAGGTTTTTTCTATAAGCGATCCTTAGTAAAGGTGATAGGGTGTTTGTTTGTTTTTCTATAAGGGTTAGTTATACGTCTTAGTAAAGGTGATAGGGTGTTTCTTTTTTCTATAAGGGTTAGTTACACGTCTTAGTAAAGGTGATAGGGTGTTTTTTTTTTTCTATAAGGGTTAGTTATACGTCTTAGTAAAGGTGATAGGGTGTTTCTTTTTTCTATAAGGGTTAGTTATACGTCTTAGTAAAGGTGATAGGGTGTTTGTTTTTTGTTTTTCTCTATTAGGGTTAGTTATACGTCTTAGTAAAGGTGATATGGGTTTTTTTTTTCTATAGGGTTAGTTATACGTCTTAGTAAAGGTGATAGGGTTGTTTTTTTTTCTATTAGGGTTAGTTATACGTCTTAGTAAAGGTGATAGGTGTTTTTTTTTCTATTAGGGTTAGTTATACGTCTTAGTAAAGGTGATAGGGTGTTTTTTTCTATTAGGGTTAGTTATACGTCTTAGTAAAGGTGATAGGGTGTTTTTTTTCTATTAGGGTTAGTTATACGTCTTAGTAAAGGTGATAGGGTTTTTTTTTTCTATTAGGGTTAGTTATACGTCTTAGTAAAGGTGATAGGGTGTTTTTTTTTTCTTTTTATTGGGTTAGTTATACGTCTTAGTAAAGGTTGATAGGGTGTTTGTTTTTTCTATTAGGGTTAGTTATAGTCTTAGTAAAGGTGATAGGGTGTTTTTATTTTCTATTAGGGTTAGTTTATAGTCTTAGTAAAGGTTGATAGGGTGTTTTTTTTTCTATTAGGGTTAGTTATACGTCTTAGTAAAGGTGATTGGGTGTTTTTTTTTCTATTAGGGTTAGTTATACGTCTTAGTAAAGGTGATAGGGTGTTTGTTTTTTCTAGTAGGGTTAGTTATACGTCTTAGTAAAGGTGATTGGGTGTTTGTTTTTTCTATAAGGGTTAGTTATACGTCTTAGTAAAGGTGATAGGGTGTTTTTTTTTCTATTAGGGTTAGTTATACGTCTTAGTAAAGGTGATAGGGTGTTTGTTTTTTCTATTAATGTTAGTTATACGTCTTAGTAAAGGTGATAGGGTGTTTCTTTTTTCTATTAGGGTTAGTTATACGTCTTAGTAAAGGTGATAGGGTGTTTGTTTTTCCTATTAGAGTTATTTATACGTCTTAGTAAAGGTGATAGGGTGTTTTTTTTTTCTATAAGGGTTAGTTATACGTCTTAGTAAAGGTGATTGGGTGTTTGTTTTTTTTTTCTATAAGGGTTAGTTAAAGGTACAGGTTCTACTTTTCATTGGGTAAGTCGAGGGAATATATGGGTTGTTTCCCTTAGCACGAGGAACTTTCGGAAGGCATCCCTGGGTGAATGAAGAAGATTTTGTTTGATTGTAGGCTATGTTTTAACGGCAAACGCACGCTGTAAGGTTATAAACTGTTTTACCATCTTTAAATTTATTTACAAAGACGAACATCACAAAAATGGTGTTTTGAAGATATACCACTTTGTGTTCAATTATGTTGTCCAATAAGTACTCAAACAATGAAGTTGATAATATTTTTATGGAGCTAGTTATTCCCCGGTCTTCTGGTAATCGGTATAATATGCCACATGCGCATAACGTTAATATCAATAATAATAATTATATATATATATATATATATATATATATATATATATATAATGTAAATTTTCACTCACATTTTTTTGCCGAAATGTGAGTGAAAATTTACATTATATATTAGCTCTAACCACCTTATCGAGCACTTTCGTACCTACAAGTACCCACCAACACTCATAAAATATATATATATATATATATATATATATATATATATATATATATATATACGTTATCAATGGTAATATTAATTTCTTACGTGTTTATATTGATTATTGAGATAAGAGAATTCTTCGAATTGATCAATAAATAATAATAATAAATGGCATTTATATAGCGCTTTACCCCGTTGTCACAGGCTCTAAGCGCTTTACAGTGATATAAAACAAAACATATTACAGTGAGACAAGTGTGAAGGAAACGTGATACGAATTCAATTTAACGACAACAAAATATGAAAATAATATTGCAACATTATGACGTAAAAAGATAAAAACTTTAAGCGAGATTTGAACGTTGTCAACGAATCCGAGCATCTCACGTGTGATGGGAGAGAGTTCCAAAAATGGGGGGCCGAAAATTGAAAAGACTGTTCACCTATTTTACGCAATGCCTTAGGTTTGACAAGGATTGATTGGTCATTGCTTGACCTCAAGTTTCTATTGGGGACATATATGTTTAAAAGGTCTTTAATATAGGAGGGACTGTTCGTGCTCAGGGATTTGTAGACAACAGTACAAATCTTATAGGCAACTCTTTTTTCCACAGGAAGCCAATGTAACTCACGGAGAAGAAGAGTTGCTGACGGGTATTTTTTGTTATTGCGTACAATGAGCCTGGCTGCGTTATTTTGAGCAACCTGAAGTTTGCTAATTTTGTCTTTAGCTAAATTCGCCCAAAGGGAGTTACAATAGTCCAATTTAGATAAAACCAGGGAATTAATTAAAAGTTCTGTTATATGCTTCGGAAACCTATGAATTGATCCATATATGCACAGGGAAAATTGTAAAGCTTTTGAAGTGATCCCATTGAGGGAGACAAAGAAATTTGAATGCAACATGCAATGAATATATAATCGTAATTGGATTCAGCCGTCGGCGGCCATCTTGGTTCTAAACAAAGAAAATATTGCTTTTTATTCTTCATGCTGGCAATAACTTTTCATATCCTTGTGATCAGAATGTGTAAAAGTCAAAACATGATCAGATTTATGGGTTTGTTTTCCTCTGGATACGCTTTTATGCTCGCCGGAGAAATATTTCATACGGCGTCCACCATTGTTCCGATAGTTTAGAGCCAGTGTTACTAAGTTACCATGCGTCATTAGGAAGGAAGTGACGTCGCGACTGTTGAAGAGTATTTAGATACATGTGAAAACAAACTTTTATAAACAAGCCACGAGTCCTATGTTATGTAGAAACCATTATGCATTGATATAGTTCTGTTTACGTCTCACTGGTCGTCATAATAGTGTATTCACTGTGTTGTAACTAAGGGACAGAATAGGCTTCAACAGCCGTGACGTTACTTCCCTCGTAAATACGAATATAACTTAGCAACTGGTTCTAAACTATCGGAACATTGGCGGACGTCCTTATGAAATACTTCTCCGACGAGCATAAAAGTGTATCCAGAGGAGAAAAACATTATAAATCCGATCGCACGGCTATGTGGTCTTGTGGGATGACACTCGCTTTCGGTTCGGAAAGTGGCGATTGCCTCTAATTCGGTTCAGTAGTCTGATGTCACGTCCGCCCAGAAACGAGCAGCTTGGTTCGAAACAATGAAAATCGGTACTATTTATTCTTCATGCTGGTTGGAACTTTTTCACATGTCATTTGATCAGAATGTACAAAAGTCATAACACGATCAGATTTATAATGTTTTTCTCCTCTGGTAAAAATAATCACAACATCCGCCAGCCGGATACAACGCGCCAACATACAAAACTTTGTGTAATCTTTTGAATGTTTATTTGAGCCTTTATATAGAGCAATAACAAAACATGCTCAGAGCGCTTGGCAAGGGGTCCCTGACCAACAACAACACATAACATGTTAAGCGATATTACAATTCTTTCGGACAGATACAACGCTGTTAACGACCAGGTACTCATTTTACACATAGGTACGGTGAGAGAAAATGAGTAAAGTCTTTTCTAAAGACTCAACTATGCGCCGAGAGAAGCCTCGAACCCAGGCCTTTCCGAACTGAAAGCGAGTGTCATACTACAAGGCCACATAGCCTGAGTGGGGATCCCAACCTCCCATAGTGGGCAGGGGGATACATACTGTGTCTTTTATTCCGTTAAATTATCTGTTTTCCAAAATTCTTTCTGTCTTTGTCTTGGAATGAGATTACTTGGTTTTGTCCTGGCCCTGGTCGAAGTCCTGGCTTGGAGGGAAACAGTCAAATGCATAGTTATTGTTTTGGGAGATGATATTTTTTTCCTTGTAAATCATCTCTGAAAAGAAGGAACAACGTCAAAGTTACTCAGCCCTTTATTAATATTTGTATACAACCATTTGAATGGTTATTTCTCAATAGGGAATGAGATTAGCGGAAGAGTTGCTGACAGTTCTGATTTCAATGTACTTTATGTGCAAGAATGAAATTCTTTGATTAAAAAAAACCCCCAACAAACTTTTAGGAAGTTTCCAAATTTACAAGTGGATTATTTTTCCCATGTCTCCCAATTCTTCCAATTATCAAACATCGGTGAAATAGGATGTGACGTCACTCCCTTCACACTCATTAAGCCCCGTTCTGGGGCGAGTGTTCCACATATAAAGTGAACCAAAAAAAATTGAAATAAAGCGGGTTAATTATTGAATGATTAACCGTTTAAATGAATTCAGCCAATTTTGAAATGGATGCTCTTACCCCACAAATAATGACAAGAATGTTATAATAAAGAAAGTAAAATAAATAAAATTCCCTTTATTCATCCTCAAGGGGAAATTTGTCTTTAGGGTGTATTCCAAGAGAAGACTGGAATAACCCATGCGTCAGCCGCAGAGCAGCGCCGCAAAGTGAGCTAGGGCGATGTGACTTGCTCAAGGCCACACAACGCAGCGGCGGGTGATTGAACTCGGTACCTTTCGGGTAGGAAGCAAAGACCGTAACCACTGAGCCACGCTGCCCCTGGTGGGAAATGAATGCTATTTTATACGTCTTTGAAATGTATACTTTGTAATAATATAACGGTGTATCATCTCATGATTACAGTGACAGTCTTCCCATGTACGGTTACAATATCCTGGAATTATGATGATGTCATGGTTGAGTAATTCTATGATGTCACTACTTTATAATTACCCTCCCCCCCGCCCCCTCGCACCCTTTCCATTTCATCATACAACATAATAATGATATGAATCATGATAATGATGATGATGATGATGATGATGATGATGATGATGATGATGATGATGATGATGATGATGATGATGATGATGATGATGATTATAAAAATAATACTATTAATAATAGTAGTAATGATAATAATGCTGCTACTGCTGCTGATAATAATGATACTATTACTACTAATAATAATTAAAATACTACTACTACTACTACTACTACTACTACTACTACTACTACTACTACTACTACTACTACTGCTACTACTACTACTACTACTACTACTACTACTACTACTACTACTACTACTACTACTACTACTACTACTACTACTACTACTACTACTACTACTACTACTACTACTACTACTACTACTACTACTAATGATAATGATACTGATGATGGTGATGATGATGATGATGGTGATGATGATGATGATGATGATGGTGATGATGATGATGATGATGATGATGATGATGATGATGATGATGATGATGATGATAATGATGATACGTAATAATAATAAATAATAATAATAATAATATTAAATAATAATAATAATAATAATAATAATAATAATAATAATAATAATAATAATAATAATAATAATAATAATAATAAAATAATAATAAGCATTATTGTTATTGTTACAATGTTTCATAGAGGTAAATAAGGCAAACACTGGGTATCTATTTGTGCGGTTATGTGGTATCGCCATCGGAACAGAAGGTCCAGGGTTCGAGTCCCGCTCTAAGCGGCGCACAGTTGAATCCTTGTAAAATGTTCTTTACTCACATTCTCTCGCCTGGCTGTTAACAGCGTTTTCTCTGCCAGTAAAAAAATTAATATCGTCTAAAAGGTGTCATGTCTCGTCCTACATGTTAAGTGTTGTTGTTGTATATGGGCCCTTTGTAAAGCGCGTTGAGCACGTTTAGTGGATCTTGCGCTATATAACAGACAAATATGTAGAGATGAAAAGAGTTCCTTTGCACATGATGATTCTGTCAGGCACAGACAAGAAACAAATGGAATTGCGTTAACGGGCGGTTTGGGTCTGATTATTATGAAAATCCTTCGAAAAATTGATTTTGAGATTTTGGTGGAAAATGATATTTTATTATCTTAGAAATAACATAATTGAAGTCCAAATTCTTAAAGTAGACTATAAAGGCTCGTAGAATATTGATAAGATGAAAGAATATGGAGGTCATTCCTTCATTAGTTTTTGTGCAACGTTTTCCACAAGATTGTTATATTTTTTTATGTCAGACCCCCAAATTAGGTCGCAAAATGGGTATCAACACATATATTTTAAAGTTTTCACCATAAATGTTGTTTGTTTTTAAACGTACAATGACGATACAGAATGATTAAAACCTCCCAATAAAGGTTATTAATTTTTTTTTAGAAAAGACCCAAACAGCCCCTTGAGTCCTTTCACTATAACTTACAAGCACTTGAAACTGCCAGGACTGTAAATAAAATGGTGGCCAAAGTCAGTGTCATCTTGATAACGTTTTGCTGTGAACACGGGAAACAATGAAAACGTCTATTGAGTTTGGTTTTCTGATCATCTCGAATTATTTGGGAGACCAAAAAACAAACAAACAATAAACAAAAGCAAAAACAAAAACAAGAAAAAAAAAAACTAACAAAAAAGACCCCCCCCCCCCCCCCGAAAAAAAAAAGATATTAACAAAACAGATCAAAACACCCTCCAAGCAAAATGAATAAAACACACAATTAAAACGGAAATAAGATGAGAAAACAACATCAAAACAACAACAAACAATCAAAAACGAAACAAAACAAAGCAAAAACGTAGCGGTTCAAGACCATTTTTTTTCTCCGGCCCGCATCCGGTTTTACTTTACTATAAATAGCTCAGGAATTTCTGTACGACTTGATGTTTATACTGGACAAATAGAGTTGAGGGTGTGGCCATAAGTTAAACCTGGGTATTATCTACCCGAAACCATCACATTGAAAGCATCAAAGGGGCAATAATAATACTTGATGTCATAAATAGATGAAAACTGTTGAAAACTTAGTGTAGATCTGAAATCCGTAAAGTAATTAAGTGAATACATTATTTCGAATGCAACGATTTGCGTAAAAGCGCCAAACTGAAAACTTTCTACAGTGTCGAAATTGGTTGTTTTTGAGAGTGTTAGTGTCGTCGGTACATATTTTATGATATCTGTGTGACTCAACAAACTTTCAAACTGACTTTAAATTATAAAAGGAAATCAAGTTATCTGTTTATCTGTAAACAATACACTTCTAATTTTCAAATCTTTCAGTAGAGTTGTGCGCCGTATAATTTTTTATTGACTCAAATGGCACAATGTTCTCCATAAGGCTATATTTTTTAAAGAAAGGATTTGTTTATTCACGTCCACAGTGGCCGTGCTACCCAAATAACAAAGCTCAGATATCGCGCCAAAGGAAGGATTGATCAATGAAACAAGAAAGATTTTTGTTTTCAAAAAGGATAACAAAGATCAAATTATGAAGAAAATAAACAAAAGAATTAAAGAATGTGAAGATAAATTCAAAAACAAAATTGAACAATGCGTTTCCAGCGACTGGCAAACGACATGGTCTCATTAAAAAAGTAGTCACTGGTTACGTCCCTGAAAGGTAACCGCCTTGTTCATTTTCCAGTAAATTCGACGGAATAAAAATCACATAATGGCCTAAGCATTGAGATTCAATTTTTAGAACTTGTTGATTCGTATAAATATCTAGGATTTACCACTGGCAATAAGCTGAACGGGCATTTGCATGTGAAAAATATTTGTTCAAAACTGAGTTGTATTTTTTATTCTGCCTGCCTACATTGACTGTCTGCTAGATGACACAGGAATAGACAACACCCAGGAGCTGGGTACACTCATGGAGGACAGGACAGAATGGCGAAGACTTGTGGCTCATATTGGGCCCCCGAAGGGGTGGCCCAAGTAAGTAAGTAAGTAAGTAAGTAAATAAAACTGAGTTCTAGATTATTTTTCCCTGGAAAGCTAAATTCATTTCACGTTTCAAAAGAAATCCTTAAAATGTTCTATTTATCAATAGCTCAAAGTATAAATAACAGGTATGAGAGATTTTTGTGTGTGATTAGTTTTGTTAAGCTTTGATGGTCATTATAGCAATTCATTTTTTTCATATTATTAGCTTTGCCTAATTATCTTTAGAAATTCGTTAGTCTTATCATAGTAATATTAATAATACTAATACTAATACTAATAATAATAGTAATGATAATTACAACAACAACAAGAACAACAATAATATTAATAATAATAATAATAATAATAATAATAATAATAATAATAATAATAATAATAATAATAATAATAATGATAATAATAATAATAATAATAATAATAATAATAATAATAATAATAATAATGATAATAATAAGATGAATAAAAATAATAATAATAAGATGAATAATAATAATAATAATAATAATAATAATAATAATAATAATAATAATAATAATAATAATAATAATATAATAATAATGATGATAATAATAAATAATAATAATAATTAATAATAATAATAATAATAATAATAATAATAATAATAATAATAATAATAAAAGAAGAAGAAGAAGAAGAAGAAGAAGAAGAGAAGAAGAAGGAGAAGAAGAAGAAGAAGAAGAAGAAGAAGAAGAAGAAGAAGAGAGAGGAGGAGGAGGAGGAGGAGGAGGAGGGGGGAGGAGAGAGGAGGAAGAAGAAGAAGAAGAAGAAGAAGAAGAAGAAGAAGAAGAAGAAGAAGAAGAAGAAGAAGAAGAAGAAGAAGAAGAAGAACAACAACAACAAGGAGAAGAAGTAGAAGAAGGAGAACAATGTTAAAAGCGTGTATAAAACAGTGCCAGACAATCAGGGAATCCAAGAAATACAAGACAAAATCATCCTCCAAAAATTATCCTGACTCGAATCAAACTGATTCCTTTTAGAGGCAATGCTTTTTTTAAGGGTATTTTTCTATCACCTTCGTCTCGCACTGTATCAGATAATGATACATACATGCATTTTCAGAGTTTAATTTTACAACAGTGTCCGCTCCCAAAATTTTTCACTTTCATATTGTAGTAGAAAAAGACAATATTGTATTGTATTTCCACAATGGAAATTACGGGAAAGGAAATACTAGAAGAGTGTAAACAAAAAAAAAAAAAAAAAAAAAAAAAAAAAAAAAAAAAAAAAAAAGAATTTTAGGCCACCTTACCGATTGAGATCGTTCCAGAGATATGAGTAGATCTGGCGCTGATATAACCTAAATGTGTTGCAAGCGCCGTAAAACCCTTAATTAAAAACAAACAAACAAAAACAAAAATGATACGGTACGCTCGTTAAACGGTTGACAATAATATAATAAAAGTCAATTGGCGTAAAGAGAAAGTGGTGCAGAAGATTCAATGCGTGAAAAAATAACTGCCTTCAATGTCGACATATTCTAATTCTAAGGGGTGACCTGCTCAGTCGGAAAACAAAACAAGCAAGCAACAAAACACCTATTAAAAATTTTGGCCAGAAATCTCATTAAAAAAAAAAAATACCGATAGATTAAAATTACCCTCGTCTTGTCTTGGCAACAGCTCTCAAACCTGGGACTTCTTTCGTGAAGTCCTAGGTTTGAGAATGTTTTGCCAAGATGAGATTCCTATTTATCGATAGATACACGGGGTACGAGATTTCTGGCCAAAATCTTTAAAACGTTTATTTTTCAGAGAAGGGTAGGGTAGAATGGTATGCCCAAGCCGTGTATATCGATATTGAATAGGATATGTCTTCGTGGAAATGATAATTCTATAGGCTTACCGTACGTCAGTCGTGATTTCTTGGAAAGCGACGAGGACAAAGAGATAGTAAAAGCTTATAATATATAATGTCATATAATATATTATTATTATTATTATTATTATTATTATTATTATTATTATTATTATTATTATTATTATTATTATTATTATTATTATTATTATCATATTATTATTATTATTATTATTATTATTATTATTATTATTATTATTATTATTATTATTATTATTATTATTATTATTATTATACTTTCAAACTTGACACAAGGCAAAATAGTCTCCCTTACAACAGCCAGAAATCAAGTGAATAATCGTCTTCTGTTATCAGTCTGAAAAATATAATGTGCACGTTGGTTTCAATCCATTATGAATTAGTCTATTTTTAAACGTCTAATCGTTTCCACCAAGAAAGCAGCAACAGCGATGCCGCTCGGGTTTCATCGAAAGAAGCCATGGTCACATCGTTGTAATTGTTTTCTTGGCTTTAAAAAAAAGTAAGATGCGATGTTAGGTCTGGATAAAACCGATGACATCTGGAAGTGAAATATATTTATTTTTAGAGGACTTTGTTTAATATGTAACACTGGAATTGAATTTGCTTCTTTGACTTTGTTTGATATTGTTATAACCTTAAAATTGTATTTGTAATCGCTTTTTTGTTTTTATTTGATACCTAACATTAAAATTGGAATTGAATTCGATTCCTTGTCTTTGTTTAAAATATATCCTTGGAATTTTATTTGATCTCTTGTTTTCGTTTGATACATAACCTTGGAATTGTCTTCCCTTCCTTGCCTTTGTTTAATATATAACCTTGGAATTGTATTCCCTTCCTTGTCTTTGTTTAATGCATAACCTTGGAATTGTATTCCCTTCCTTGTCTTTGTTTAATGCATAACCTTGGAATTGTATTCCCTTCCTTGTCTTTGTTTCATATGTAACCTTGGAATTGTATTCACTTTCTTGTCTTTATTTAATATGTAACCTGGGAATTGTATTCCCTTCCTTGTCTTTGTTTAATATGTAACCTTGGAATTGTATTCCCTTCCTTGTATTTGTTTAATATGTAACCTTGGAATTGTATTCCCTTCCTTGTCTTTGTTTAATATGTAACCTTGGAATTGTATTCCCTTCCTTGTTTTTGTTTAATATGTAACCTTGGAATTGTATTCACTTTCTTGTCTTTGTTTAATATGTAACCTTGGATTTGTATTCCCTTTCTTGTCTTTGTTTAATATGTAACCTTGGAATTGTATTCCCTTTCTTGTCTTTGTTTAAAATGTAACCTTGGAATTGTATTCCCTTTCTTGTCTTTGTTTAATATATAACCTTGGAATTGTCTTCACGTCCTTGTCTTTGTTTCATATGTAACCTTGGAATTGTATTCCCTTCCTTGTCTTTGTTTCATATGTAACCTTGGAATTGTATTTACTCCTTGATGTCTTAGTTGAATTTATGTAAGGTTGGAATTGATAGGAGGAAAGAGGGGACAGAGTGAGTAAAGTTCTTGGACGTGATGATGATAATAATAATAATAATAATAATAATAATAATAATAATAATAATAATAATAATAATAATAATAATATCAATAATAATAATTTAAAAATATAATAAATAATAATAATAATAATAATAATAATAATAATAATAATAATGCTGAAAACTTATATAGCGCTATAACTCCGAGACACCAGACTCTAAGCGCTTAAATTACAAATTACTTTGGCTGAAACATACTCATTAACACACACAAACATACACACACACACACACACACACACACACACACACAACACACACGACACAAACCAGACCTATCTTGCTTCTCATACCATCTACTAAAAACGAAAGAGATATATGTTTTAAGCGAAGGTTGAAAAAAATAGACAAAAGATTCTTTTTCACGAATGCTCTGTGCGGTAAGGCGTTCCAAACAGCAAGTATTCATTATCAACAACAAGAACGACAAAGGCTGTCAGTTGTGGTAATGAGTTATGAGGATGAAGGAATCAAGACATTGTTGAGTTTGCCTGTAAGCAGGGCTGGGCGGGTAACCGGGTACCCGCGAGTACCCGCGGGTAATAAAGTTAAACCGGGTACTCGGGTAAAAGGGGCGGGTAACGGGTACCCGCTTCAACAAATGGAAACCGAACTGAGAGTGATCATTTTTGGCTGTTTTAATATTTTTGAACAAAAATTGGAAATAATACAATTTTATTTACATATTTACATTTACATGACATTTTTTCAAAAGATTTTCTTACTTTATTTTTCAATTACATTTATTTTTTTGTTTTATTTGTAATCACACATTTGATTCAATTTTGGAATCAATAGGGTAAGACTATATTATATTAGTTTTTATCTTTTAAAGGAATCTCAGGTACTTTTATTTTATTTATTATTTATTTATTTTTTTCATTGTAGATAATTATCTTTGTTTCTTACTTCAGTTTCGCTTCATTTGTTGTAATAAATAATAAATTAATTAAAAAATATTTTAAAAATAAAAAAGCCCCCCCCCCCCCCACAAAAAAAATTTGGGTACAAAAGTCACTCCTGCCACGGGTACCCGCGGGTACCCGGGTAATCAGACCACTACCCGGGTATTACCCGTGTAATGATTTGGGCGGGTAATCCCAGCACTACCTGTAAGGGTGAAACAGGAAGTGAACAAACCCTTGTTTATTTTTGGATAACGAAAAAAACATCGTTGAAGGATTTATTCACATAATTATTATATCAAGGATAATAATAATAAAATCAAGATAGAGGATGAGTTTACACTCAACATCCCCCCATAAACTCATCCCGCATGACTTTAACTTTAAAAAAAAAAAGTTTACATCGTATAGAACCATCATGTTACAAGTTACAATATAAAACATGAAGTAATGGTAGGATATGAATTAAGTCATGAAAGATGTTGAAATAGCATCAGCATCATTTTGATAAAGATTTATTTAGATTTAGATGAGATGCTATTAGATTGGTAGCATTAACTTGTTCAGTATTCAAAATCTTAGACGAAAAGTGATTAATGGAAAGCAACTGTGTAAATTCCCTTTAGGTAGAAATTTTATAAGTCTTATCTCCCTTGGTTATTGAGTTATGCTCTATCTAACACAAAAATTGAGTAGGTAATAGATTGAATCAAAATAAAATGAAAAAGAAGATGTGGGACTTTCACATGTAATCTCAATATTCATTAGAATGATATTCTTGAAAAGAGAAAAAGTGCAGTTTATATTCAATGCAAATAAAATATATGATTATATTCATGTAAAAAAAAACAACAAAATTTGAGTTGTTTTTAACAAACATCTGGTAGTCCATGATTTTTATTCTCCCATTAAAATTGAAATGAACTTGTTGTTCCTGATTTTGCTCACTGGTTTTGTGAAAACATCTGCTAAGTTGTCTTCAGTTGGGACATAAAACAGATTCAATTTTCCATTAGCAATTTCATCCTGACAAAATGATATTTTATGTCAATATGCTTGGAACGTTGGTGTTGAACCGGGTTCTTAGATAGAGCTATCGCACCTTGATTATCACAAAGTAAGGAAAAGTTATCAATTTTATTTCCTGTCATATCTGAGAGTAATGCACATAGAAATTTGCCTTCTTGTGTGGCGGCAGCGAGCGACATATACTCTGCCTCGCAGGTTGAGAGGGCAACTGTTGATTGTTTCTTTGATTTCCAGGAAATCAAAGGACCTTCATTGGATATCTTAAACCCATACCCAGTAATACTCTTTCTGTCCTCAGAATTTGTCCAATCAGCATCACAATGACCTGTCAGTGTAAATTCATTATAAGTGGATTTTCTGAATGTTAGCATTTTGTTTGCTGTACCTTTTAGATATCTCAGTACATGTTTTGCCATGATCAGATGAAATGAGAGAGGATTGGACATAAATTGTGACAATTTAGTAACTACATAAGCAAGGTCAGGTCTGGTACAAGTCATTATATAGATCAAGCCTCCAACTATCTCTCTGTACCTTGATGCTTCTTCTTCTGAACATTTTTCATTTTCATTGTTACATTTATTTGTGTTCACTTCACATGGTGTATACCTAGGTTTGCACTCTGACATGTTAAATTTTGCAAGCAGTTTCTGAGTGTATTTGCTTTGGCACATTGAAACCTCATTTTTAGTTTGGTTAAACTCAATACCCAGAAAGTATTTCAATACTCCTAGATCTTTCATTTGAAATTTTGCTTTCAAATTTTCTTTGACCTTTTGTAAAGCATTTCGATTATGAGAAGCAATAAGTAAATCATCGACCCATGCTATCAAGACAATTATGTCATTTGTTTCACACTGCCCATCTGGTTTCTTTACATAGACACAGGGGTCTGAAAGAGATTGGGAAAATCCTTGTTCTGTCAAATGTTCATGCAAGGTTTGGTCCCAAAGTCTACCGCTTTGCTTTAACCCATACAGTGACTTCTTTAATCTCAAAACAAGTTTCTCATTGGTTTTACCTTTTATATTGAAACCATGAGGCTGTTCAACAAATATTTCTGTATCAATTGGCGCATTCAAGAAAGCTGCCTTGACATCCATTTGGTGAATGGTCATTTTGTGATTTACAGAAATTTGCATCAGTTCCTATTGAAGTCATGCGGGCTGTGGGTGAAAATGTTTCCCTGTAATCTATATTCGGTATTTGGGAGTAACCTTTTGCCACAAATCTTGCTTTGTATTGGTCTTCTTTACATGGATTTTCTTTAATTGTATAAACCCATCTCCCCCCCCCCCCACTACATCCCTGCCAGGTGGTAAGGATGTTAGCTCAAATGTATCATTTTCAACCAGAGTCCTCATTTCCTCTTCCATAGCCTCCTGCCATTTCTCTGCAACAGGGCTAGACATGGCATCATTGTATGATTTGGGAATGTTATGGAATGCATTGTAAAAATAATGGGTAATACATTCATCACAATTTTCATGCAAATTATTGATCAAATTCATACTTTCATCAATTGCATCATCATTGTCATTCAAATAATAGTCATTAAGATAACTAGGTTTCTTTCTAGTTCTATTTGTTTTGTTTTCAGTGGTATTTTGATTGACATTAGGACTAATGTTATCATTTTCATCATTGGAATTGGGAGTTTCTGCATTAGCATTCTTATCCGAATGATTTGGTTTTGACTGGAAATTGACATCTTCTAAGACATGTTCATTTGGTGGAGTTGGAATTGAATAAGGAATTTGTTTCTTTTGTTCTTCAACAAAAATTGATTCTTGATCATTATCATTAAAAATTTCATCATTGTTTTTGTTGGAAATTGTGTTTTCAAATTTAACACATCTTGCTCTTTGTACATTTTCAGTTTCTGGAAAATATATGAGATAAGCCGGGCTTTCTTTATCATAACCGACAAAAATTCCTCTTGAGGCTCTTGCATCCAACTTTTTTGGGTTTTGGGTTAGTGCATAGCACGTTTGTCCAAATTTGTGCATTTTATCATAATCAGTTTTCTTGCCTGTTAGAGCCTCAAAGGGAGTTTGTGTCAATCTGTTATTTATACATCTATTTCTAATGTAAACAGAAGCCATAAGTGCATAGGACCATAAATATTTGGGTAAATTTGCTTCTAACAGTAGACATCTGGCCATCTCGAATAGCGTTCTCCATTGTCTTTCACTGGTGCCATTCTGGTAGGGTGAATATGGTGCAGACTTTTCATGTTTAATTTTGTTTGAAATCAAAACGTTCTTAAATTCAGTAGAGGTAAATTCACCACCGTTGTCTGACCGTACACATTTTACCTGTCCGAAAGGAGAGGAATCTGCTAGAAATTTCTGAAAACCTTTCACTGTGTCACTTTTGTTCTTTAGCAGATATGTAGCACACACACCAGAGTAGTCATCCACACAAACGAGAGCGTATCGAAAACCATCTTTTGCAGCAGGATCTATCGGCCCTGCCAAATCGAGGTGAATCTTCTCCAGCGGCTTTGTTGCTCTTGAGTCAGGTACTCGACTTCTCGCGTTTGTCATTTTCCCGAGCACACAGGTTGAACATTCAAAATTGTCATTTGGATTTGTAATTTTAATGTGTCCAAGAGAACCTAGTTTTCGAATGTCCTCACAGTTGCAGTGCCCTAGAATTTCGTGCCAGGATTGAAGAGATTTTTCTTTCATAGTGGATTTCTTCACTGTGTTTATGAAATATAAATTTTTACATTTTGACAGATCGATCACACTTCCATTGAAGCAGAATTTTCTTTGAAAATAACCGAAGCTCCATCACTCGTTGCAGCAGACACGGATAAGATGTTTTGGTCGAATTCAGGTACAAACAATGCGTTTTTGAGAACGATTTGCTGTGGTTCTCCGAACGAGTTGAAAACGTTGATTTTTGCATCCCCTCGGCCTTTGACAATACCGAACGACTTTTGACCGTTGGCCAGTTCAATGGCATGATTTGTAGCTTGAAAGTCAGACTCGAGGTGGGTGAACAGACTTTTGTCTGTGATGATATGTGTTGATGCACCGCTATCTACAAGAATTCTTTTGACGGAGTGGTCGTGTTGGTTGATTGGTTCATTTTCGTTGAACTTGTGTGTCCAAATATGGAAGGTGAATGAATGGGGCTGACCGTTGTCATCCACGGATTTTGCGGAATGTTTTTGCTTTCTGCAGAATCTAGTATCGTAGGTAGTACTCTTGCAGACTTCACACCACCGGTTTTTGTTTCTTTCGGCATTCCTCGGTGTTGTGGTTTTTCATTTTACAGTTTCTGCACCATTTTTGCTGGAAGGTACTAGTACTTGTTTTGGGTCTGTAACCCTGTGTGGTCGTTGCCATTACTGTAGAGTTTTCTGTTTTGATATTTTGTTCTTCATTTCGCAGACTTTCTTTGAATTCGCCGAATGTCTGTGGGGTTTCTCTCTGAGTTACGACAGTTATGAAGGATTTAAATGAGTTTGGTAGGCCTTTTAATACCATGGCTACCAGCAAACTGTCACTAATCTGCTCGCCTGCAGTTTTCAACGAAGCAGCAGCAGTCTCTGCACGTAGAATGTAATCTGTGACAGATTCTGTGTTCGATTTTTCAAGCGATGTCAGCACATTATACAGGGTGATAATACGGGCTTTGCCTTTTGGTTGGTAATGTGTTCTAAGAATAGCGAGAGCTTCTTTACCTTTGTTTTTGGCATCACGCATCACTAAAGAAAGAGAGAGGTCGTCTAGACACTGGATCAGTTCGGCGTAGGCGATTGCATTTTCTTCTTCATCTACTTGTATTTCTTTGTCATTGAAGACATGTATCTTCTTGAGCCGCATTAGCCCAAGGAATTTTGTTTCCCATAACTCGTAATTTCTTTCTTCCCCGTTGAAGGTGGGTATTCTGTAGGTTGACATTTTAAGGATTGTTTACTTAACCTCAGACTTCGTAGAGTTTGTTTATTCACGGTAATTTATTTACCTAATACATCAGTGCATGACTGGGCCCATAACCTGTAAATTGTGGTAATGTGTTATGAGGATGAAGGAATCAAGACATTGTTGAGTTTGCCTGTAAGGGTGAAACAGGAAGTGAACAAACCCTTGTTTATTTTTGGATAACGAAAAAAACATCGTTGAAGGATTTATTCACATAATTATTATATCAAGGATAATAATAATAAAATCAAGATAGAGGATGAGTTTACACTCAACAAAGGCATGTTTATATTTCTTAATTGACCCTTCCTCCTTTAATGTTGACTCGAAAATAGATTTTTTTGTCTGGAACATGTAACAAAACAGGGAGGGAGTAAACCAACGAAGCCCCCAACCTGAAACTGCTCAAACAACTACGCCACTTTAGAGATAGAACGAAGATGACGTCACCCAAACCTTTGTTATTGTATTTTGACATCCGCGTTTGTGAGTGATTCTCACTAAACTGTATTAACCAGACTATAAACGTTTAAGATTACACATAGTTTTGTGTGTTGGTTCGTTATACTTCCGGATGGCAATGTTATGAGATTCTTAGCCAAGCGCATACTATCTATAGATAGTTCGAAGTTGACGTCACTCGGGTCTTTGTTATTTTTTTTTTTTGCCAATGGATAGTATGAGCTTGGCTATGAAGCTCACAACATTGCCATCCGGAAGTATAACGGACCAACACACAAAACTATGTGTAACCAAGAACATTTATAGTCTGGTTATTACTGATAAGTGAGAAGTACTCCTAAATGCGGATGGCAAAAACAATAACAAAGACCTGAAGACGTCTTCGAGCTATGTATAGATAGTTCGAAGTGGACGTCACTCGGGTAATTGTTATTGTTTTTTGCCAACCTCGTTTATGAGTAATTCTCACTAAACTGTATTAACCTGACTATAAACGTTCAAGGTAACACACCGTTTTGTGTGTTGGTCCGTTATACTTCCGGATGGCAATGATGTGAGCTTCTTAGCCAAGCGCATAGTATCTTTTTGGCGACGATTACAAAAAAAAAAAAAAAAAAAAAGAAAAGTGATCGGTGAGCTGTATTCAATAAAACGACCAATTCGATCGTTAATTTGTTTACACGTACACAAGATAATAACAACTCGCTTTTTACTTTCTTTTTATGATCATCGCCTTGTATTACGACGTGATTTTTGGATGTATCAAGCCGTAGCTTTCTTTAACTTAAACTCCTGACACTGACCCCAAAATTGGATTCAGTAGTCTGATGTCACGAACCCGGCAACGGCGGCCATCTAGGTTCTAAACAAAGAAAATCTTTACTTTTTATTCTTCATGCTGGCTAGAACTTTTCATATGCCTTGTGATTAGAATGTGTAAAAGTCAAAACATGATCAAATTGATGGTTTTTTTTCTCCTCTGGATACGCTTTTAAGCTCGCCGGAGAAATATTTCATACGGCGTCCGCCATTGTTCCGATAGTTTAGAGCCAGTGTTACTAAGTTACCATACGTCATTAGGAAGGAAGTGACGGTACGACTATTGAATCCTATTAGTAATGCTCAAAGAATCTAACGATCCCATTGGTTAATACAGTGTGTGCTTGGCTAAGAGACTTACAACATTGCCACCCGGAAATATAACGTACCAACACACAAAACTAGCTGTGTGTAATCGTAAACGTTTATAAAGTCTGATTAATATAGATAGAATGCGCTTGGCCAAGGAGTTCACAACATTGCCATCCGGAAGTATAACGGACCAACACACAAACTCTGTGTAACCATGAACTTTTATAGTCTTGTTAATACAGTTTAGTGAGAACAACTCACAAACGCGGATGGCAAAATCAATAACAAAGGCCTGAGTGACGTCATCTGCAT
>NC_088364.1:76552404-76554904 GCF_034508935.2 Berghia stephanieae | reverse complement strand
TGTGTCCATACAACGTCCGATGTGCTTCGGTCTTGGCGAAACCCGCTTTGGCTATGTGATAGATATTTTTCTATTTTCGGTCTAATTCTGTTGAGGACAATAGTTGACAGTGTTTTTCTTATGGTACTCAGTAATGTTATTGGGCGCAGGTTGTTTACGGGTCCTTTCGTTTTTCCTTGTTTTTGTATTGTAATTAGGACACCGCTGTTTATGTCCCAGTCTTTGTGTGTTGAGAATGTTTTGTTCATTATGTTTGCAATGCTCAGATCCAGGGAGAGGTACCGCATTTCAGCAATTCAGCGGGAATTTCATCTTCGCCTGGGGATCTGTTATTGTTTAGGCACTTTATGCTATTTCTAACTTCAGTTGTTGTGATGCGGTTGTTTAGGTCTCTAGGGTTTCCTGAGAAGGGCGATATTTGTGAGACTTGTTTGTGAAATTTCTGCTGGAAGTGGTCAGTTACAATGTCAAGGATATCGTTGGGATTTGTTGTCTGTTTGCCAAATTTATCCTGTAGTTTTGGGTTCTCGAATGGTTTTCGGTTCAGAGATTTCGTCGCTTTGAACATAGACGATGCGTTATTTTTGGACTTTTCTATGTCTTCCACTTTTTTGTCTAATTCCTCGTTTCTGTGTTTTATTGTAAGTGATCGAATTGAATGCAGTATTTTGTTTCGTTCCGTTTTCAGGTTCATTATTTCTTCCGAGTCTTTCGTGTTTTGTATCCTGATCCTAAGTTCTTTTTGTTGCCGCGATAGATCGTTAATAGCGATGTTAGGCGTTCGATTTGGTTTGTTCTTAGTTGTATTAATAGAGCCTGCACTTTCTTCCCCCGCATATTTCATTGCCGCTTGCGTCTCTTTCCATTCATTGTTTGGATTGCTGTTTTGCTTTATTTTCCATAGACTTGAGTTAAGTTCATATTGGTAATAAATGCGACATTCTCGCTCATTTACTATTTTTGCCGTGTTTATTTTGACTGCCGTTTTACCTTTCTGTCTTCGTTGTCTGTACACATTTATGTTGAAATTCGTTTTTACAAGTTTGTGATCGGATGTTAGTAGTGTACCACCGTATGATCGCGAGTTGGTTGAGTAGTGTTTATGGCGGTGTCGACATATGATATAGTCTATTTGGTTGTGTATTGTTATCATTTTGTCTTGGGTTGGGTCTTTCCTTTGTCCTACCCATGTTGTCTGGTGTCTTGATGGGTGTTGAAAGCACTGTTTGTTATGAAAAGTTTTCTCTGTTCACAGAACTGGACTAATTTTTCTCCGTTATCGTTACGTTTTCCTTTTGAGTATGATCCTAAGCATAGTGTGTCACTGTCGAGACGTTTTCCTACTTTGGCATTAAAATCTCCAGCAATTATTAATATTGATTTGTTTCCTATTTTGTTCAGTATATCGTCTAGGTCTTTGTAAAATTTATGTTTCCTCTGGGTATTGTTTTGCGCGTTGACTTGTTGGTGCGTAAACATTTACGATTGAGATAGTGAACGTCTTCTTACCGTGATCGTCTTTGTTATTGTTATTCTGGTTGCTTGAATTGATCTTACACTTAAGCTCAAGAACACATATTCTGTCCGAAACATTCCATTCGTCACTAGTCAAATCCCTGCAGTTTTTATTTATGAGAAATCCACCACCATAGTGAGGTGAACTGGAAGCAAAGCACAGCAGTCTGTGACCATTTATTGTTTGGTCGACGCCATCTTGGATCTTCGTCTCTTGTAAACACAACACATCGATTTTATAACTTTCTAAATCTTGACACAGTTGTTCCTTTCGAATGTTACTTTTAATAGATCTTAATTTAAAAGTTCCAATATTAAGATTAGTCCACATCAGGTAAAAATTAAAGATTCCACACAGTGAATAAATGGAAACATAAGACTATCCACTGAGCCGAAGCTCAATGTCAACAGGTGTCAGCCATGTTGTCCGGAAGATAATAATAATAATAATAATAATAATATAATAATAATAATAATAATAAATAATAATAATAATAATAATAATAATAATAATAAATAATAATATAATAAAAATAATGATAATAATAATAAAAATAATGATAATAATAATAAACAATAATATAATATATAATAAATAATAATAATAATAATAATAATAATAATAATAATAATTATAATAATAATAATAATTATAATAATAATAATAATAATAATAATAATAATAATAATAATAATAATAATAATAATAATAATAATAATAATAATAATAATAATAATAATAATAATAATAATAATAATAATAATAATGATAATATGAAAAAAAAAATGATTGATTGATTGATAGACTTTGTGGGCAAAAGATACCACACAATCATAATCATGGCAATCGCATAAAAATAAAGTTTTGAATTAAGATAATAATCGTCATAACACCATATTGATATCACAAGGCAAACAGCAACACACCTTGAGGACAGAGAGTGGGCGTGGGCGGGTGTGTGTGTCTGCCCGTCAGACATCGAAT
>NC_088364.1:76542404-76544904 GCF_034508935.2 Berghia stephanieae | reverse complement strand
TCTTATAAAATAATAATTTTAATTAAGAAATGAGGTTATAAATAGCGCAATGTTCACTAAACGTGCTCAAAGCGGTTTACCATGCCAACAGCAAGACTTAACATTTAGGACGGGACATGACGCCTGTTAGGCGATATTACAATTTTTTCCGGACAGAGACAACGCTGTTAACGACCAGGTACTCATTTTACACCTGAGTACGATGAGAGAATGTGAGTAAAGAGTCTTTTTCAAGGACTCAACTATGCGCCGAGCGAGACTCGAACCCAAGACCTTCCGATCCGAAAGCTAGACCGCATAGCCGCACCGACGGCGATTATGGGCTGGTTGTAACAATTTTAGATTGGAATATACTTTCCGTTGGTTTGAAAGTGTTTTCATTTTCAATCCTGGGCAAACAACGCTTTGGGTTACCAGTCCTGCCAATAAGTACACGTTGGCCGTAGTGATCACTACACAGCAACTGTAAACTTGATTAAATCAGCGGAAGTTGAATTCAGAAGATATTTTATTTTCTCACATCACCTGACTTTGAATCATTATAAACATGCAGTTTTTTTCCTTGATTTAAAATTGAAGTACAGAAATTATGAGAAAAAAAGTCTTCTTTTTAAATTTCTTCTTCTTCTTCTTCTTCTTCTTCTTCTTCTTCTTCTTCTTCTTCTTCTTCTTCTTCTTCTTCTTCTTCTTCTTCTTCTTCTTCTTCTTCTTCACCTCCTCCTCCTCCTCCTCCTCCTCCTCCTCCTCCTCCTCCTCCTCCTCCTCCTCCTCCTTCTTCTTCTTCTTCTTCTTCTTCTTCTTCTTCTTCTTCTTCTTCTTCGTCTTCTTCTTCTACTACTACTACTACTACTACTACTACTACTACTACTACTACTACTACTACTACTACTACTACTACTACTACTACTACTACTACTACTACTACTACTACTACTACTACTACTACTACTATTACTACTACGTCTTCTTCTAAAACGACTGATTCCGACTTTATTACTGTCAAAGGGCAAATTTATCTGATGGCCTGTAAGTGCATTCATAGGGGTCTTAAGTGCGTTATGTAAACGAATAATTCTCGTACCCTATTTACCCTCTCCTTACCAACTATAGGGAATGAGATTTGTGGAAGAGTAGCGTCCCTTGATTGGACGTCACCTTACAGAGAGAACGTCAATTTGGTCTTGAAGTGTCTCAAGCCTCTTTCACCGGAAGCGAGGACGAGAGACGCATGCGCACAACCAACATGACGTTCTCTCTCTAATAAATTTTCCGCAGGTGACGTCACAGACTATCGGTGACGTCCAATCAAGGGACGCTACTCTTCCGCTAATTTCATTCCCTATAGGAAAATCGTCACATTCGTTACGATACAACCATAGATATACACCTTGTACTACCAGATCGCTTGCGAGAATTGGCGGGGTTACTTTACGTCACTAAAAAATTACCGTGACGAGCACGCGAGCATGTTCTTCGGTCGGCCGCCATAACTTGGGGCAAAGTGAGGTGTATGTGTGTGTTTGTTACGGTGTGTTTCGCCTTATTTGAAAGTAATAATAGTAAGAGTATATAGTTGAGGTTAAAAAAAAAAAAGACAAAACAAGACGTGCTATTATTATTATAATTATTATAATTATTATAATTATTATAATTATCGTTATTATCGTTGTTATCGTTGTTATCGTTGTTGTCGTTGTTGTCGTTGTTGTCGTTGTTGTCGTTGTTGTCGTTGTTGTCGTTGTTGTCGTTGTTGTCGTTGTTGTCGTTGTTGTCGTTGTTGTCGTTGTTGTCGTTGTTGTTGTTGTTGTTGTTGTTGTTGTTGTTGTTGTTGTTGTTGTTGTTGTTGTTGTTGTTGTTGTTGTTGTTGTTGTTGTTGTTGTTGTAGTAGTAGTAGTAGTAGTAGTAGTAGTAGTAGTAGTAGTAGTAACAGCAGCAGCAGCAGTAGTAGTAGTACTACTAGTAGTAGTAGTAGTAGTAGTAGTAGTAGTAGTAGTAGTAGTAGTAGTAGTATTAGTAGTAGTAGTAGCAGCAGCAGCAGTAGTAGTAGTACTATGCGGCTATGTGGTCTAGTGGTATGACACTCGCTCTAGGATCGGAAGGTCCTGGGTTCGAGCCTCGCTCGACGCATATTGAGTCCTTGGAAAAGACTCTTTACTCACATTCTCTCACCGTACTCAGGTGTAAAATGAGTACTTGGCCGTTAACAGCGTTGTCTTTGTCCAAAAAATTGTAATATCGCCTAACAGGCGTCATGTCTCGTCCTACATGTTAAATGTTGCTGTTGACCAGGGACCCTTTGTAAAGCGCTTTGAGCACGTTAAGTGGATATTGCGCTATATAAAAGCTCATTTTTTTTAGTAGTAGTAGTAGTAGTAGTAGTAGTAGTAGTAGTAGTAGTAGTAGTAGTAGTAGTAGTAGTAGCGTCGTCGTCGTCGTCGTCATACTACTAGACTACATAGCCGCGCATTTAAAAGCCCCACTCTGACACTAGGATAGGATC
>NC_088364.1:76537404-76539904 GCF_034508935.2 Berghia stephanieae | reverse complement strand
TATATATATATATATATATATATATATATATATCGGACAGGATGGTCCAGGGTTCGATTCCCTCTCAGACTACCAAGACCTCCCTGCCATACAATGCTCCCCAACTTTATTTTGGTCACGTGACTTTCAAGTCAAATGTCGATTAAAATAAAAACTACAATCAAACAAGCAAAAAAAAAAAAAAAAAAATAACAAACAAAAAACAAAAAAAAAAAAACCCCAAAAACCCACCCCCCAAAAAAAAACAACAAAAGAAAATAACCCCAAACAAACAAACAAAAAAAACAACAAAAAACCCAAACAAAAACAAAAAACAAAAATAAAAAGCAAATAATAAAAAAAACAACAACAAAACCCAACAAAACAAAATAAAACATAACAAAACAAAAAAAAAAAGTTTGAGGTCATTATATTCAACTGACTTGAGTGGCTATGTGCTCTTGTAGTATGACACTCGTCTTTGTACCTGAACGTCCAGGGTTCGAGGCTCTTTCTAAGAGGCGCATAGTTGAGACCTTGGGAAAGGCTCTTTACTCACAACCTCTCGCTCACCGTATTCAGGTGTAAAATGAGTATCTAGTTTTTGACAGCGTAGTCTCTGTCGGAAAAAAAATGTAATATCGCTCTACAAGCGTCATGTCTCGTCCTACATCCTGTTGGCTTGGGACACTTTGTAAAGTCATTTACGCACATTTAGTGAATATTGTACTATATTGATGTTAAATAATTGATCAAGATGATAATTTAATATATAAAGTAGACGTTTTCTTTTCAAAATAGAAAATAATATTTCCTTAAAAAAATGATTGCACTTTTCCATCATTTACTCTTTCCATCTGCTGCATCACCCCCTCCCCCCCTCCCCTCCCTTCACCCCCTCACTTCCCCCCTCCCCTCCTCCTCCCCACCTGCATCACGTGTTGTTGTGGCGACAAATTACATTAGGGCTAGGTTTAGTGTGAACAAGCTCCAAATGCGACGATCCTCTGGGGTAAATAAAAGCCCCAGGGACAGTTGATTACATTATCAAAGATTGCGATAGAAAAAAACCCCAGAAGAAACCCGAACATATTGTGCAGGAAAAAAAAACAACTTGAGCTTTTATAAAGCGCAATATCCACTAAACTTGCTCAAAGCGCTTTACAAGGGGTCCCTTGTCAACAGCAACACATAACATGTAGGACGAGACATGACGCCTGTCAGGCGATATTACAAATTTTTGGGGCAGAGACAACGCTGTTAACGACCAGACACTCATTTTACACCTGAGTACGGTGAGAGAATGTGAGTAAAGAGCCTTTTCCAAGGACTCAACTATGTGCCGAGCGCGAGGCTCGAACCCAGGACCTTCCGATCCGAAAGCGACTGTCATACCACTAGACCACAGAGCCGCATAACAATGTGAAATTTAATCTGTTTTCGTTGATTAAATTGAAGCAAAAGTAATGATATGAAATTGAATATAAGCTTCAATTTAATTACGAAAACAGATAAAATGGACGTTTCGGGTTTCACCTTTATCAACAAACAGGATGAATGAAACACTACAGATGAATGAGATAATGTGGCAGTGGCGTGCATCCTGTTTGTTGATAAAGGGGAAATCAGACACGTCCATTTTATCTGTTTTCCTAATTAAATTTAAGCTTACATTAAATTTGATATTGTTATTAATTTCTTCGAGCTTCGAGCAGCAACATTTACATTAAACGGAAGCTTACATTTAATTACACGTTGTTATTTATTCCAGGAAATAATACCGTCTCGAGACGATTGATCACAATTATGTGTATAGGGAATGAGATTAGCGGAAGAGTAGCGTCCCTTGATTGGATGTCACCCATAGTCTGTGACGTCACCGGCGGAAAAGTTATTAGAGAGAGAACGTCATGTTGGTTGTGCGCATGCGTCTCTCGTTTCGCGGATATTGCAAATTGTTGGCTAAGAACGCCTTGTAAAGCACATTGAGCACGTTTATCGGATATTGGGCTGTATAATTGCTCAATTTTATTTCGCTTTGCTTTGTCGGGCAATGTATCGTGCACTCTTTTATTTTCACCTCATTTTCAAACACCAATGCTTCCTCCCTAATTTGTCTCTTCAAACTTGATAATAGGATTCAGTAGTCTGATGTCACGCCGCCTGGCAACGGCGGCCATCTTGGTTCTAAACAAAGAAAATCATTACTTTTTATTCTTCATGCTGGCTAGAACTTTTCATTCCCTTTTCATATGCCTTGTGATCAGAATGTGTAAAAGTCAAAACATGATCAAATTTATGTGTTTCTTTTTTCCTCTGCTCGCCGGAGAAATATTTCATACGGGCGTCCGCCATTGTTCCGATAGTTTAGAGCCAGTGTTACTAAGTTACCATGCGTCATTAGGAAGGAAGTGACGTTACGACTGTTGAAGACTATTTCCAATTCAAGTATATAGATAGTATGCGCTTGGTTAAGAAGCTCATAACATTGCCATCCGGAAGTATAACGGACCAACACACA
>NC_088364.1:76509904-76529904 GCF_034508935.2 Berghia stephanieae | reverse complement strand
TGTGTATGTGAAAGAAACAAAAGGGAGACGGATAGAGTGAGGTCGACATGCAGAAAGGGATGGAGGCGGAGCAAAGAACTGTAGGGATAGCTTAAGAAAGCATTAATTTGTTTCAAAGTAAGTCATAGTCAATCAACTGGAAACATATTGACCAATGAGATTGCATTTAAAGAAATGGGCTGGTCAAATTATTCCGCTTGAGGAGGAGGAATTGGGGTTCATTGTTCAATGACTTACATGAAAACATGTTAATGAATCTCTCAAGTTTTTCTTAGCGTTCACCCACATTTTGATTGTTCAAAAAGACCCTCCCCTCACCCCCCCCCCCCTTCTTTCAGTATATAAAGAAAGCACGACAAAACGAACATCTCTCTCTCTCTCTCTCTATCTCTCTCTCTCTCTTGTTGTCCCTCTCTCCTTTTCATCTATCTATCTATCTATCTATCTATCTATCTATCTATCTATCTATCTATCTATCTATCTATCTATCTATCTATTATTATGTATGTATGTATGTATCTATCTATCTATCTATCTATCTATCTATCTATCTATCTATCTATCTATCTATCTATCTATCTATCTACCTATCTACCTATCTATTTATCCATTAATAAGTTCTGTCTCTCTTTCTGTTTGTCTATCCATACATTTAACCTTTTTCATTTTTTAGCTACACGTATTTCCATCGGCAGTTTATTGATTGTTGAAGGCTCTATTTACTATTCTGCTTTTGTACTTAAAATTAAATGTTTATCCTACAACAATCTCTGTAAGTATAAGATTAGGCAACTGTTGTCCTATTAAAGTCTTATGTTTTAATTTTTAAAGGGTTTTACGGCGATTGCAACACATTTAGGTCATATCAGCGCCAGAAAAAGGAAGAAAATGGGGATAGTAATAAGTTCTTCAAGAGCAAACTATCGAAGTACTTACTAAAAGTCTTATCCAGTCACAAGCACAGGTCCCCACTAAAAGGAATACACTCAAATGTTTACAAATCATATAATGATATGTAAACAAAACAGAATACGTTACATAACAGAGAGATGATTTACAAGGAAAAAAATATCATGTCCCAAAACTAACTATACATCTGTTTCCCCTCTCACCAAGGGTATCCAGTCAGGGTCAGGACAAAACCAAGTAATCTCATTCCAAGACAAAGACAGAAAGCTAGTTGGAAAACAGATATAGGGGGGGGGGGGGTGGAAGACAGTAAGTACCTCCCTGCCGCTATGAGAGGTCAGGAACCCCACCCAATTAAAGTCTTAGCATGTCCTATAATTTCACGAATAAAGAAAGAGGGACAAAGGACCTTCACCTCGACCATTATTAACCAATGCAGCTAGAAAGAAATAATGGCATGTGGTGTGTATCAAAATGCACAAACACACACATATGTAACACACGCATGCTGACGTCATAACACATTGCCCGGACATTTTAATGGCCAACAGGCTCATGTGATGAACGTTGACCAATCAGAATCATTCATTTGTAAAGTTGTCAGGGAAAAACCTAAATTTGTTTACAGTTTTTAAAGTTCATTATTGGTTGAACCATGAAATTGTGGAAACAGTCATGCTTTCTCTGAGATAGATAAAGACACGCCCTTTGTTGTGGTATCTTACATGGTATTGGTGGAGGAAAAGACTTAATATTACTAAGTCTTGGAAATGGTTGCTCTCTGAGCGAAATTCAAGTCTCGTTTTGAATGTGTTACAGATAATTGCTTTTTTAAACTTTGAATTTATATAACTTATCCTCAATATCTATGTTGAATTATTATGTTTCCATGTAGAAAAATGATTGTAGTTTCTGAAAAAAACAAAAACTGAATTTGATAATTTTGACTATTCCCACTTTAAGACCGGTTTTCTTCGTTTTCCAAATCCCGACTTAATACCGTTTCGTGGCGTAGGGTCACATATTACCATGCAGGTTCTTCTAAGGAACTCACAGGGTACGAGGAATAGTGGGAGGCCTAGAAATAGTCGGAGAAGGGCGTTGATGGAGGACCTAAAAATTGAAGGTTTAACATGTAGAGACACTGAGACTATGGCACAGAGCCGGACAAGATGAAGGGGATTCGTTGCTGACCTATGCTCCAGCCGGAGTGAAGGAGTGAATCACGATACAAATCAACCGCCTCATTTTAGACCTTTTACTGTGAGAAGATGGCTGATTACTAATCCACGAGACATGAATGTTACTGTTACTGTTAGTAACAACAAGATATGAAGTGAGTAGAAAAGTGCCAGAAGACAATAGAGAATAAAATTTTTTTCGCGGCGGTGGTGGGGTTTGAACCTGCGACCTTATTGGTACGACAACTCCGCCTGGCAGGTGAGAGCGTGGCTCTACCGTGTGAGCTATCCACGAACACAACAATATTCGTATCAAATCCAAGTCATTTCTAGATCCCTCTCTCACCCACTTCTTGAGACCGCCGATTCGTTCGCACACCACCATCGCGTTAGTACTGTTAGTAAGACACTTTACAAGCATGAATGGTACTAGATAAACAAAAGTTTAATCACTGGAGAAAGGGACTACGTAGGTAAAGGATGCACAAAATGACACAAAACTGGAGATGTGGCAACGACAGAAAAGATCAGGAGAGAAGTGAGGCGGCGAGATGGAAGTTCTCAGACAATTTATAAGACAAAATACTAGAAGACAACAGTGCTAGTGCGTTAGGAATGGGCCCCTGTGGGGAAGAGAAATAATTATAGCTGCCCCATTAGAAGGAGAAAAGCGGAACGGAATTGGTCAGAGAGATAGTGACGTCATATCTTCTACTTTTCCGGTTGAAAAAGCCTTGGAAGTGTGTATGTAACCAGCCCTTTGGAGGTTTGATAATGAATAGGTTACGTGTTGAATCATAAGTTGCATTTCTATTTTAGTAGCACGATGTATAGGGAATGAGATTAGCGGAAGAGTAGCGTCCCTTGATTGGACGTCACCCATAGTCTGTGACGTCATCGGCGGAAAAGTTATTAGAGAGAGAACGTCATGTTGGTTGTGCGTATGCGTCTCTCGTCCTCGCTTCCGGTGAAAGCGGCTTGAGACACTTCAAAACCAAATTGACGTTCTCTCTGTAAGGTGACGTCAAATCAAGGGACGCTACTCTTCCGCTAATCTCATTCCCTATAGGAAGATTCTTAGGATTACGGGGCGTAAAAGAGCGAGGATGGATGATCTTTATTGACGACCAGCGTATGTTTAGACTAGAAAACAAGATGCCATCACTCTGAAACCATAAGATCAATTACACAAGGTATGTATCCGTTTCTCCGGAAGACTGGTTTTACACTTCCAATGAGATTGGAATAATATTTTATTAACATCACACTTTGTTCCCTAATGCGTGGCTATGTGGTCTAGTG
Source organism: Berghia stephanieae (assembly GCF_034508935.2). Lineage (NCBI taxonomy): Eukaryota > Metazoa > Mollusca > Gastropoda > Nudibranchia > Aeolidiidae > Berghia > Berghia stephanieae. The sequence continues at coordinate 76,526,512 of NC_088364.1, read as the reverse complement.
GTATGACACTCGCTTTCGGATCGGAAGGTCCTGGTTTCGAGCCTCGCGCTCGGCGCCTAGTTGAGTCATTGGAAAAGGCTCTTTACTCACATTCTCTCAACGTACTCAGCTGTAAAATGAGTACCTGGCCGTTCACAGCGCTGTCTTTGTCCGAACAATTGTAATATCGCCTAACAGGCGTCATGTCCCGTCCTACATGTTAAATGTTGCTGTTGACCAGGGACCCGTTGTAAAACGCTTTGAGCACATTTAGTGGATGTTGCGCTATATAAAGCTCAATATTTTTTAACTCAGGGAGAATACAACAGACCATTTCCACAGGCTGTGAACCTCCAAGTTGGCAGCAGCAGCTTCTAATGGTGCTCACTCTACTATGTTATGACGATCGACCCAATCAGCAGCAGCTTCTAATGAAGCTCACACTACTATGTTATGACGATCGACCCAATCAGCAGCAGCTTCTAATGGTGCTCACTCTACTATGTTATGACGATCGACCCAATCAGCAGCAGCTTCTAATGGTGCTCACTCTACTATGTTATGACGATCGACCCAATCAGCAGCAGCTTCTAATGGAGCTCACACTACTATGTTATGACGATCGACCCAATCAGCAGCAGCTTCTAATGGTGCTCACACTACTATGTTATGACGATCGACCCAATCAGCAGCAGCTTCTAATGGTGCTCACACTACTATGTTATGACGATCGACCCAATCAGCAGCAGCTTCTAATGGTGCTTACACTACTATGTTATATGACGATCGACCCAATCAGCAGCAGCTTCTAATGGTGCTCACACTACTATGTTATATAATGATCGACCCAATCAGCAGCAGCTTCTAATGGTGCTCACACTATTATGTTATATGACGATCGACCCAATCAGCAGCAGCTTCTAATGGTGCTCACACTACTATGTTATATGATGATCGACCCAATCAGCAGCAACTTCTAATGATGCTCACACTACTATGTTATATGATGATCGACCCAATCAGCAGCTTCTAATGGTGCTCACACTACTATGTTATATGATGATCGACCCAATCAGCAGTTTCTAATGGTGCTCACACTACTGTGTTATATGACGATCGACCCAATCAACAAAGCTTCTAATGGTGCTCACACTACTATGTTATGACGATCGACCCAATCAGCTGTTTCTAATGGTGCTCACACTACTATATTATGACGATCGACCCAATCAGCAGTTTTTAATGGTGCTCACACTACTGTGTTATATGACGATCGACCCAATCAGCAGCAGCTTCTAATGGTGCTCACACAACTATATTATGACGATCGACCCAATCAGCAGCTTCTAATGGTGCTCACACTACTATGTTATGACGATCGACCCAATCAGCAGCTTCTAATGGTGCTCACACTACTATGTTATGACGATCGACCCAATCAGCAGTTTCTAATGGTGCTCACACTACTGTGTTATATGGCGATCAACCCAATCAACAAAGCTTCTAATGGTGCTCACACTACTATGTTATGACGATCGACCCAATCAGCAGCAGCTTCTAATGGTGCTCACACTACTATGTTATGACGATCGACCCAATCAGCAGCAGCTCCTAATGGTGCTCACACTATTATGTTATAACGATCGACCCAATCAGCAGCAGCTTCTAATGGTGCTCACACTACTATGTTATGACGATCGACCCAATCAGCAGCAGCTTCTAATGGTGCTCACACTACTATGTTATGACGATCGACCCAATCAGCAGCAGCTTCTAATGGTGCTCACTCTACTATGTTATGACGATCGACCCAATCAGCAGCTTCTAATGGTTTTCACACTACTATGTTATGACGATCGACCCAATCAGCAAATTCCTTACCGCACTCGAGCATGCACCGTCGCAAAACCGCCCGGAAGTTTGGCCACAACACACTGTTCAAGAAGATGCTCTGCTGTTTCGGGTTCTTTCTTACATCGGGTACATATTGGATGTCACGTATATGTGGGAGAGTGGCAAGTAGGAGTAGACAGATTTATTTCCCCTTAGACTAGTTGTCTGGTGCCAATTTTATTTTCCCCCGTTATAGTCCGGTAAAATGCTCCAGACAACTTGACTGATAGTAAGAGAATGGTTTTTAGGTATAAAGAAATAGGTAGTAGAAGCGGTGGTATATTATTGGCACGTTATATAGGGATAGGTAGGTTCAGAAGGTAAGTATCAATCCCCGTTAAAGAAGAAATACTTAAATATAGATTAACAGAATTGTCTCATACAATAACAAGTTAACACATAATTATCCAAAGAATAATCGTGATGGTTTTAATTCATTAAATTTAGGCTATGGGTATTTAATTTATCTATATCCCGTATCACAAACTATTAATCTTCCTTCATAAGTGTGCTTAGCTTTAGAGGTGACTGGTGGCGGCCCTAGGGTTTCTTCTGTTATACGGGACAGGTCGTTTCATGTGTTATATGTCTTAATATGTGTTAATCTCACACCAGTGCCTGCTCCTGCTCCCATATTTCACATTTTGTCTATCACTGATTCATACACCTCTTTATATGTTAATCTCACACCAGTGCCTACTCCCATATTTCACATTTTGTCTGTCACTGATTCATACGCCTCTTTATATGTTAATCTCACACCAGTGCCTGCTCCTGCTCCCATATTTCATATTTTGTCTATCACCGATTCATACACCTCTTAATATATTAATCTCACACCAGTGCCTACTCTATTATTTCATATTTTGTCTGTCACCGATTCAAACACCTCTTTATTTGTTAATATCACACCAGTGCCTACTCCCTTATTTCATATTTTGTCTGTCACCGATTCAAACACCTCTTTATATGTTAAATCTCACACCAGTGCCTTCTCCCTTATTTCACATTTTGCAACACAATATCAGATCTGCCAAAATGAAAATTAAAAAAGTCGTAATTTTTAGGATATAAGAATTGCAGTCGCAATATTTAACATTAAAAATCAATAGGGAATGAAATTATCGGAAGAGTAGCGTCCCTTGATTGGACGTCACCGGCGAAAAAGTTATTAGAGAGAGAACGTCATGTTGGTTGTGCGAATGCGTCTCTCGTCCTCGCTTCCGATGAAAGCGGCATGAGACACTTCACCGAAAGCAAGAACGAGAGAGACGCATGCGCAAAACCATTCTGACGTTCTCTCTGTAAGGTGACGTCCAGTCAAGGGACGCTACTCTTCCGCTAATCTCATTCCATATAATTGACTCTCACGTGGATTAAATGACACTTTAAGACCCTTAAAATGATGTAGTCTGGCATCAACCTTCATTTTCAATAAGTTTTCAGGACTTTGAGATACTCACGATGTTCTGAATAGGATTCCGTAGTCTGATGTCACGCCGCCCGGCAACGGCGGCCATCGTGATTCTAAACAAAGAAAATCATTACTTTTTATTTTTCATTCTGGCTAGAACTTTTCATATGCCTTGTGATCAGAATGTGTAAAAGTCAAAACATGATCAAATTTATGTGTTTTTTTCCCTCTGGATACGCTTTTATGCTCGCAGGAGAAATATTTCATACGTCGTCCGCCATTGTTCCGATAGTTTAGAGCCAGTGTTACTAAGTTACCATGCGTCATTAGGAAGGAAGTGACGTTACGACTGTTGAAGAGTATATGGAGTCAACATTTCGTAATTTTACGATTTTTTTTTATAATAGTAGGAAGATTTGTATTCTTTTTGTCAGTCAGAGAGTGAAGAATTCTGATCCAATCCGATCTAACTGGTCATTAAAGTTACACATTTTTGTGTGTTGTTTATACTTATAGGGAATGAGATTAGCGGAAGAGTAGCGTCCCTTGGTGGGACGTCACCGGCGGAATTTTATTAGAGAGAGAACGTCATGTTGGTTGTGCGCATGCGTCTTTCGTCCTCGCTTCCGGTGAAAGCGGCTTGAGAGACATCAGAACCAGATTGACGTTCGCTCTGTAAGGTGACGTCCAATCAAGGGACGCTACTCTTCCGCTAATCTCATCCCCTATACATATTAGTATTATCATTTTGTCACAAATCTTGGTGAGCATTTTCTCGAAGCACGACAATGAGTAAGACATTTAATATCATACATCTACTTCGTTGGTAGCTCACTCACCTGGGATTCATTACGAATTTTATGTTTGTGAATTAAATCCTGATTTTTTGTAAATTTCTTTTATTCAGACACCAAACCAAAATATGTGGGACTCCCACAGAAAACTGTCTATAGGGAATGAGATTAGCGGAAGAGTAGCGTCCCTTGGTTGGACGTCACCGGCGGAAAAGTTATTAGAGATAGAACGTCATGTTGGTTGTGCGCATGCGTCTCTAGTCCTCGCTTCCGGAGACACTTCACCGAAAGCGAGGACGAGAGAGACGCATGCGCAAAACCATGTTGACATTCTCTCTGTAATGTGATGTCCAATCAAGCGACGCTGCTCTTCCGCTAATCTCATTCCCTATTCAGTGCACGGTGATTGATGTGACGTTATATACGAGTACATTCTTGTATCAATGCATGGGCTTAACAGCAAACTTCCCATGCGTGTCGTAACAAAGGGTCGTGCCAATGTCAAGATTATACTGACACACGTTATATCCGAGGTTGAAGTTATGACTGCAAGAATGGCCCATACCACAGACATTGCTCTTCTTACACGGAGGCAAAGGCATACAAATCCCCTCCGGCATTCGAGAGTTCTCATTGGTTGACGTCTGCTTCACTCCATTGATTCCTGGAGGACTCCTAATTTCTAATCTATCCGAGTATGAATAATTTTCGGTAATTTGACCAGATGGATAGGCCCATGACTTAGGCGTATTTTTGTTGGTAGTTGCTGATTTGACAAATTGGTGTCTGGTGTCTTTGGACTTGTCACGGTTGGTGCTTCCTGTTCCGGTGCAATATCCGTCAGGACATCCGAAGTGACAGTGGATTCTGGGATAGCAGATGAGGCCATAGGCACAATACTCGTGTATACAACAACCATCCTGGCACAGGCGATACTGTGGAAAAGACAAAAGGGAATAGTTGACTTGATGAAAGCATAAAGAAATCATAGCATCATCAAAATGGCGAAAGGGCAAAACTAAAATAAATAAATAAATAAATATGTAGTTACAAAGCGTTAACTAGACAATTGGATTCAATAGTCTGATGTCACGTCGCACAGCAACGGCGGCCATCGTGGTTCTTAACAAAGAAAATCGGTACTTTTTATTCTTCATGCTGGCTAGAACTTTTCATATGTCTTGTGATCAGAATGTGTAAAAGTCAAAACAACGTTCCTCCCCCCCTCAGGATAAGGCTTTTATGCTCGTCGGAGAAATATTTCATAAGGGCGTCCGCCATTGTTCCGATTGTTTAGAGCCAGTTACTGTTACCATGCGTCATTACGAGGGAAGTGACGTAACGACTATTGACGCGTATTATCTCTTGAGCATCAGAGAGTAGTGTAGTACAATTATATCTAGTGTTTACAGAGCAAATGAGCTTTATTGCTCTTCAAATTCGGCATTGCGAACCACAATGCGTCATAGAGAGAGAGAGAGAGAGAGAGAGAGAGAGAGAGAGAGAGAGAGAGAGAGAGAGAGAGAGAGAGAGAGAGAGAGAGAGAGAGAGAGAGAAATTAAGTGTGAGAAAAAACAGAAGAAAAAATGATATGTATATCCCCATCTCAGCATTAAATCAAACTTAATCGAATGATCCATTCACGAAACAACCAAGACATGTATAGATAGAGTGCGCTTGGCTAAGAAGCTCATAACATTGCAATCCGGAAGTATAACGGACCAACACACAAAACTGTGTGTAACCATGAACTTTTATAGTCTGGTTGATACAGTTTAGTGAGAATCACTCACAAACGCGGATGGCAAAATACAATAACAAAGGCTTGAGTGACGTCATCTTCGTTCTATCTATAGATCACAGATTAAATCATAACTGTTTAATGTACAAAAAAATATTCAGGCTCACATATTATAGATTACATCATCCATATCAAACAGACAGGAGGACGAGACTGCATCTACCTGTAGGCGGCATGTATAGGGAATGAGATAAGCGGAAGAGTAGCGTCCCTTGATTAGACGTCACCCATAGTCTGTGACGTCACCGGGAAAAGTTATTAGAGAGAGAACGTCATGTTGGTTGTGCGCATGCGTCTCTCGTCCTCGGGAAGCGAAGATGATGTCAATCATGTCTTTGTTATTGTTTTTTGCCATCCGCGTTTATGAGTACTTCTCACTAAACTGTATTAATCAGACAAGGTTACACACAGTTTTGTGAGTTGGCCAATTTTACTTCCGGATGGCAATGTTGTGAACTTCTTAGCCAAGTGCAAACTATCTATATTATTATATTAAAATCTTTCATATGCTTCAAAAAGCCTTCTTATGTCATGTTACGATATCTTGGAACATTAATATTCCATAATTTTTCTTAAAATTATTTTTGGCAAACAAAAACAACCCAATCGACTTACGACTCTTTTTAATGTGCCGAAATTGCTTTCGCAATGGCGTTTTTGAATTCGCTAGTAAATATTTATAAGTGCGATCTACTCAATTAACAGTTAACCAATATAATTGCTCGCCTGAATTGAATTCTCTTTGTTGCATTTGGATTCCTTATGCCGAAATTGCGTTCTCTATTTGTACATTTGCTTTGAAAACACTAACCCCCCCCCCCCAAAAAAAAAAAACAACAAAAAAACAACAAATGAGCAAGAGAAAACTGACAAAAATTTGATGTTCCCACCGGAATCAATTCCGTTTGTATCAAAGCACATAACATTGTTGAATTGCTGCTCAAAGCCCATAAGATGATTGTAAACACAGACTCGCATTAGAATAACTCAAATTAGAAACGCTTGGATAATTATCCAATCCCTGTTAACTACAATAATATTGTCATTTGAATTGAGATCTTTTGCTGCAAACCGGACTGAATTTATTGACATATCTGATGATCTAAATTGTCATGGTCTCATGGAAGTAGCATGAACAGACATAAAGTAATACAAAATAATATATTATATTACAACAATGTTACAAAAACGTCACGAATGTCAATTATCCGACAATTGATAATGATTATCTCTGAGAACGAAGCCCCACACAAATTATAGAAACGCTCCAACGGAAAAAAAACAACAGAAAAAAAATCGTGTGGCCTTTATTGGTGTATATTGAAAAAGACAAATGCAATTTTAGGGCACCTAAATCGACATAAATGTATTGAACATCTTGTTCACACAGGAAAGACAGAAGGTAAAAGAGTAAAGGTAGACCAAGAAAAACATATTTGAATAGTTTGAACAGCTGGGTGACAAAGAAAGAGAAGAGTAATATTAGTTTTCTGAGGTTATCTGATCAGAGAGATGAATGGCGTACCATGATCACCGATGTCTGGCACAGACTTGGTACTTGAAGAGAGATTGATAAACATAAAAACATGATAAAAGAACAGCATTTAAAAATCGGCCATTCTAAAAAGGGCCAGAGAATCCATTGTTTCGATTTAATGCTGTATAAGTAGAACACTGTTAACAATTGACCATTTTATGTATTCTGTATAAGAATATTATATAATATAACGAATTGTCTTTCTAAATGTCTAAGCCGTCTATTTGTTATTTAATCATCAGGAATATCATTAAAGGTAAAAAGGTCATCTTAATAAAAATTGATTTTCAAAAAATAGTTGGCGCTTCATGATTGAGCTTTAAAAAATGAGCTTTATAAAGCGCAATATCCACTAAATGTGTTAAAAGCGCTGTACAAGGTGCCGCTGATCAACAGCAACATTTAATATGTAGGACGGGACATGACGCATGTTAGGCGATATTACAATTTTTTGGACAAAGACAACGCTGTTAACGGCCAGATACTCAATCATGAGAGAATGTGAGTAAAGAGCCTTTTCCCAAGGACTCAACTATGCGCCGAGCGCGAGGGTCGAACCCAGGGCCTTCCGATCCGAAAGCGAGTGTCATACCACAAGGCCACATAGCCGCACTCCTATTACCTAATTGATATACATCGACCACCCCTGATCGTAGAACACATTTTTACCGAGTAATCCAATTATGTAACAATTATGTCAGATATTACGAGAAGCCATCACTCCTATCGTCCAGGCCAGTTCCCCGTCAAGGCCCAATAAATATTCATGAACTGAGAATAATACACTTCAACAGGCGTAACGTAACGTCACTTCCCTCGTAATGACGAATAGTAACTTAGTAACTGGCTCGAAACTATCGGAACAATGGCGGACGCCCCTTATGAAATATTATTTCTCCGACGAGCATAAAAGTGTATCCAGAGGAGAAAAAAAAAACCCATTATAAATTTGATTATGTTTTGACTTTTACACATTCTGATCACAAGACATATTATGAAAAGTTCAAGCCAGCATGAAGAATAAAAAGTACAGATTTTCTTTGTTTAGAACCACGATGGCCGCCGTTGCTGGGCGACGTGACATCAGACTATTGAATCCAATTCCTGCGCGGCCAGACACCAGATCTGTCTGACGCTGACAAAGCGCATCATTTGTGACCCAACGTCACAAAACGTTCGGAACGAACAAGTTGATAGAAACGAAATTTATAGACAGAATGAAGGTGACGTCACTCATGTCTTTGTTATTGTTTTTTTTGCCCTTCGCATTTATGAGTAATTCTCACGAAACTGTATTTACCAGACTATAAACGTTCAAGGTTACACATAGTTTTGTGTGTTGGTCCGTTATACATCCGGATGGCAATTTTGTGAACTCCTTAGCCAAGCGCATACTATCTATAGATACTGTGCGCTTGGCTAAGAAACTCACAACATTGCCATCCGGAAATATGACGGACCAACACACAAAACTATGTTACAACCTTGAACGTTTATTGTCTGGTTAATACAGTTTCGTGAGAATTACTCATAAACATGGATGGCAAAAAAAATAAAAAAAATAACAAAGACCTCAGTCAACTTCGTTTTATCTATAGATAGAACGAAGATGACGTCACTCATGTGTTTGTTATTGCTTTTTGCCCTCCACGTTTATGAGTAATTCTCATAAAACTGTACTATCCAGACTATAAAAGTTCATGGTTACACATAGTTTTGTGGTCCGTTATACTTCCGGATGGCAATGTTATTAGCTTCTTAGTCAAGTGCATACTATCTATAGCCACTTTTAGATGCTTTGCGGTTACATCAAATACTCACAACATCTGCCAGCTGGCTATAACTTACAATCAACACACACAGACTGCGATTATAGATTTATGATTTTATTCATCTTAACAACGCCACTACCACATTATCTCATTCATCTGTAGTATTTCATTCATCCCGTTTTGTTGATAATGGGTAAACCCGAAACGTCTATTTTATCTGATTTCGCATATTAAATTGAAGCTTACATCCAATTTCACATTGTTATTACGTAATTTATTTATTCGAGCTTCGAGCAGCAACATTTACATTGTGTGGATATTAACGAAACGTAACTTTTAACCATTTTTTTTGTGTTTGGAATTCCTTGAGAATGGATTGTCAGTCAAAAATCCCTTGATACGAGAGTCAAGTCTGTAATTTGATTAAAAGTCTGAGCCTCTTTTGGGAGTGTGTGTGTGTTGGGGGGTGAGGGGGGGGGGGGGGGGGGAAGTTTCCACCGCTGTCAGCAAAAAAAAAAAAAAAAAGAAAGAAAAAAAGTCGTCCTTCAGTGCTATTTGGCCCATTGCCACCTGGAAGTATAGATAGCATGTCCTTGACGAAGAAGCTCACAACATTGCAAAACACACAAAACTATGTGTAACCATGAATTTTTATAGTCTGGATAATACAGTTTAGTGAAAATCACTCATAAACGTTGGCTGGCAAAAGACAATAACTAAGAGCTGAGTGACGTCATCTTCATTCTATCTATATCGTGAAATGGAAAATAGCAATTGCTTGCTACCCTTTGGATATGACGCTAGTGTATCGCAAAGTACTTTCCGCCAGATCTAACAGAGCCAGCTATCCAATCACTGCTGGGTGGACAGGGGGTGGGGGAAGGGGGGGGGGGCGGTTCTGAGAAAAAAATCTCGACTACACCCGGGATCGATCTCGGTCCCTTTGATTGTGAAGCGACTGCTCTACCAACTGAGCTAATGGGACCCTCCCCCCCCCCACCCCCTCCCCGGTGTCAGCAAATTAATCACAGTATAAAACAAATATGACTATTTATATACGGAATGAGATTAGCGGAAGAGTAGCGTCCCTTGATTGGACTTCACCCATATTCTGTGACGTCACCGGCGGAAAAGTTATTAGAGAGAGAACGTCATGTTGGTTGTGCGCATGCGTCTCTCGTCCTCGCAGGCCGCATTTTCAGATTAAAGTAGTTCTAGAAACTACATTTATTCCTATATATATATATATATATATATATATATATATATATATATATATACTAGTAAAAAGCCCGCAATTTCGCGGGGAAAGAACTATTTTCATTCGATATTGCCAGAATCATTTTCTTGATTACGATTAGATGCACATTTTAATCGATGTGCTTGTCGTCGCTGCCATGCTTTATTCCGCATGATTTTAGTTTATCAGTCAGTAGATATCAATATCAATTAGTCGCAAGTCTTTACCACGCTTTACTTGGGAGTGCTTTGCACTACCTTCAATACTTCACATATTAAAATGGCGGCCGAGAATCAAAACAATGGTCAAATTAGGACATTTTAAACTTTCACAAATCTATCAAGGTTTGTTCTAGAGTTTTTAAAACGCTTTTATATGATGACAAATTGAATAAATAAACGCCTGACAAAAGATCAACGGTGAAAATAAAAAAATTGAATGAATACTGGGGATGTAGAAGCTTTCGGAATGTCTCCCCTTTACTTAACTTATGTGAGGTCAAATGAAAATCTGAAGCGGACGCGACAAATATCAAGTCCCCGAATCTGTCTACATTTGGTTTGTTCGGGTTAGAAGCTAGACAGAACCAATTGACAGTTTGTCGAAATGTTTAACTAAATATTTCCCAGGGCAATAATAATCACATCGATGGCATACAAACGACAGTAGTATCAGCAGTAATATTAGTTGATGTTGTTAATCGGTGAAACTTGTTTACAGTTTCTGTAAATCCGAATACCGTCATGTGATCAAGTGAATAAGATAATTTTGAATGCCACGATTTGCTGAAAAATGCCAATCTGACAGTTCCTAGCAAACACCCCCCCCCCTTGCTCAGGAATTGCTCTACTTGATGGACACCCCCCCCCCCCTCTTTTATTCTTCTTCCACGCAACCACATTCCAAAACACACACACACACATGTATACACCACACACACACACACACTTACACATACACACATACACGCACACACATAAATATACACGCAATGAGAACACACTACTACAACACTGATCACCGCTAAATTAACACAACGGAAGTAAGGACTCTACTCGACATATATTGTTAGTGTCTTCGGTAAATTTTTTATGATATCTGTTTGACTTAACGAACTTTCAAACTGACTTTAAATTATAAAAGGAACAAGTTATCTGTTTATCTATCTGTAAAAAATACATTTCTATTTTTCAAATCTTTCAGTAAAGTTGTGCGTGTATCAATTTTTTTATTGACTCAAATAAGCAATGTTCTCCACAAGGCTATATTTTTAAAAGAAAGGATATATAGTATATCCCTCTATATATATATATATATATATATATATATATATATATATATATATATATATATATAGAAGACAGAGAAAGATATATATAATGTTTATATATTATATATATATATATATGTATATATATATATATATATATATACACACACACACACACAAAATATATATATATATATATATATATATATATATATATATAGTATATATATAATATATAAACATTATATATATCTTTCTCTGTACTCTATCATCCCCAGTATAAAACATAACTGTGAACACTACCATTAAATTATAAACAATTATCAAATCAATAAATGAATGAATGGATGAACAAAAAAAAAAAAGTAATGGGACCAAATGTGACCGACCGCATCAATTGGGTATTACGTCCCGGTGAACCAGATTCCCATATTCTGTATGTAGAATGAATACAGTTCGAATCCCACATTTTCAGAGTAAAGTAGTTCTAAAAACTACGTTTATCCAACCTCTCTCCCTAAATTCAAAAGTAACGCGTAATGATATCATTATTTTCAATGATAATTTGTGACATCAAATTATAAATTGTTAAATTTCACAAAAAATTTGATTTTTTGTTTGTTCTATTTTACCAATATTTTTTTTTCATAATTTATCAAAGACTTACTATGCATGATTATTATCGTTGTTTCTTTCATGATTATTTTTGTCATTAATATTTCATTGTAATATGAACTTTGTACATTTATGATTCATTCGATCATGACCAATTTTCAATTACCAGTTTTCTATTTTCGATTTTACATTGCCGTATTGATACACAGTTCCTGACATTCAAAGTTGTGTAAAACTATCTGTGAATGATCGTACAATGCAAGCTATATGATATTCTGTAATTATAAACTATTGTATAAGGCATGAGGCATATTGTAAATAAAAAAAGGCATTTAAAGGATGATTCCTATAGATAGTATGCAGATGACGTCACTCAGGCCCTTGTTATTGTTTTTGCCATCCGCGTTTGTGAGTTGTTCTCACTAAACTGTATTAACCAGACGTCATAGTCTGTGACGTCACCGGCGGAAAAGTTATTAGAGAGAGAACGTCATTTTGGTTGTGCGCATGCGTCTCTCGTCCTCGCTTCCGGTGAAAGCGGCTTGAGATACTTCAAAACCAAATTGACGTTCTCTCTGTAAGGTGACGTCGAATCAAGGGACGCTACTCTCCCGCTAATCTCATTCCCGAAATTAAGCCTTTAGTAAAATAAGATAAGATAAGATAAGATAAAGAAGAAGTATTACATAAATGTCTCTGAATGTGTCTTTTATTCAAAGATAACGAAATGGGAATCGATTCAGGGCTAGAATAATAAATAATTTCTTACACTCTTGCGTTTTGGAATTCGAACTTTTGGGAACACGGTGGGGAACACGGTTGGGAACACAAGGTTGGGAACACGGTTGGGAACACGGTTGGGAACACGGTTGGGAACACGGTTGGGAACACTGTTGGGAACACGGTTGGGAACACGGTTGGGAACACGGTTGGGAACACGGTGGGAACACGGTTGGGAACACAAGGTTGGGAACACGGTTGGGAACACAAGGTTGGGAACACAAGGTTGGGAACACGGTTGGGAACACGGTTGGGAACACGGTTGGGAACACAAGGTTGGGAACACAAGGTTGGGAACACGGTTGGGAACACGGTTGGGAACACAGTTGGAAACACGGTTGGGATCACAAGGTTGGGAACACAAGGTTGGGAACACGGTTGGGAACACTGTTGGGAACACGGTTGGGAACACGGTTGGGAACACAAGGTTGGGAACACAAGGTTGGGAACACGGTTGGGAACACGGTTGGGAACACAAGGTTGGGAACACGGTTGGGAACACGGTTGGGAACACTGTTGGGAACACGGTTGGGAACACGGTTGGGAACACAAGGTTGGGAACACAAGGTTGGGAACACGGTTGGGAACACAAGGTTGGGAACACAAGGTTGGGAACACAAGGTTGGGAACACGGTTGGGAACACGGTTGGGAACACGGTTGGGAACACGGTTGGGAACACGGTTGGGAACACAAGGTTGGGAACACGGTTGGGAACACGGTTGGGAACACGGTTGGGAACACGGTTGGGAACACGGTTGGGAACACGGTTGGGAACACGTTGGAACACAAGGTCGGGAACACGGTTGGGAACACGGTTGGGAACACGGTTGGGAACACAAGGTTGGGAACACAAGGTTGGGAACACGGGTGGGAACACGGTTGGGAACACAAGGTTGGGAACACGGTTGGGAACACGGTTGGGAACACAAGGTTGGGAACACGGTTGGGAACACAAGGTTGGGAACACGGTTGGGAACACGGTTGGGAACACGGTTGGGAACACAAGGTTGGGAACACAAGGTTGGGAACACGGTTGGGAACACAGTTGGGAACACAAGGTTGGGAACACGGTGGGGAACACGGTTGTGAACACGGTTGGGAGCACGGTGGGGAACACAAGGTTGGGAACACAAGGTTGGGAACACGGTTGGGAACACGGTTGGGAACACGGTTGGGAAGACAAGGTTGGGAACACGGTGGGGAACACGGTTGGGAACACAAGGTTGGGAACACAAGGTTGGGAACACGGTTGGGAACACGGTTGGGAACACGGTTGGGAACACAAGGTTGGGAACACGGTTGGGAACACGGTTGGGAACACAAGGTTGGGAACACGGTTGGGAACACGGTTGGGAACACGGTTGGGAACACGGTTGGGAACACGGTTGGGAGGAACACGGTTGGGAACACGTCAGGAATTTCAAAAGACAAGAGTGTAACAATCGCATATTATTCCAGCCCTCTAAATGGGGCATAGAGATTCCAAGAAATTGTCATTATTTAGACCAAGAATTAAATTTAAATTGCATTTAATGGGAGCGATCTATATTCATGTTTTCGTCCAACCAGGTCATCAATCACATGATTTATTGCTGTCCAACGATTGGATATTTCTTTACAAATGCAAACACGCTGCTTAGTTTACAAATGTTATAAACATACCCGTGTTTCAAGCTGAATAAAATTACCAATTGTAATGTTAGATATTTTAAAATATGTGAACACTTTTCACTGTGTAGGTCACTTTGAGTACACTTTGCAATGTGACCAATGACTTCTACCACATGGAAAGGGAATATACATCATGCCCATTTAGACCAAGAATTAAAGTTGCATTTAATTACACATCGGGTCCCGATAACCCAATCGGTAGAGCACTCACTTCACACACAAAGGGGCCGATATCGATCCCAGGTGCAGTCGCGGTTTTTTTTCTTACCCCTGCCCCCCCCCCCCTGTCCACCACCCAGCAGTGATTGGGTAGCGGGATCTGTTAGATCTGGCGGAAAGTATTTTGCGATAGACTAGCGTCCTATTCAAAGGCAACCAAGAAATTTCTATTGTCCGTTTCACGCTATAGAAACCGGAATAAACTCCGGCTCCATTGTTTGTTTTGTTTTTAGGTGTTTAACGGCGTCTCATGGCTTTAAAGGACTACTTTAAAAAAAAAAATGTGTGGCTATGTGGTCTAGTGGTATGACACTCGCTTTCGGATCGGAAGATCCTGGGTTCGAGCCTCGCTCGGCGCATAGTTGAGTCCTTGGAAAAGGCTCTTATCGCACATTATCTCACCGTACTCTGGTGTAAAATGAGTATCTGGCCGTCAACAGCGTTGTCTCTGTCCGAAAAAAAATTGTAATATCGCCTAACAGGCGTCATGTCTCGTCCTACATGTTAAGTTGAGTGTTGCTGTTAGCCAGGGACCCCCTGTAAAGCGCTTTGAGCACGTTTAGTGGATATTGCGCTTTATATATATATATATATATATATATATATATATATATATATATATATATTATATATATAAAACCCAAGCTCAGACATGAGTACATCCTGACATTATACCGTGTTGTGACGATGGGACACAAACTGAGTAACAGAAGACTGAACACACTCACCCGTAGACATGAACATGGGAGGAACATCATAAAACCCAATATGAGAAGGAACGACAACCATGTTTGATGATCCATCATGAGGTCATGACCTCTCCATCAATTACGTCCCTTTGAATAATAATAAAAAAACAAGGAGGATAATAAATCTTCAATTTAGGGAAATGTTTTAAAAGGAGCCACCAGCGATCTGTGAAATAAATTGGAAGAAACCACGAATTTACACACAGATACACGAGCACACACAGATATACACACATATACACACATAGAAGTAAACCCACCCAACCACCCACACACACACACACACACACACACACACACACACACACCCATACACACATACACGCACTCGGGAACATAATTAAAAATAAAGAGGATGGATGGATAGAATGAGAGGGGGAGAAAGACAGAGGACAAGAGAGAGAGAGAGAGAGAGAGAGAGAGAGAGAGAGAGAGAGAGAGAGAGAGAGAGAGAGAGAGAGAGAGAGAGAGAGAGAAAGATTGAAAGAATGAAATAAGAAAGAGAGAAAGTGAAGTGGCGGTGGTGGTAGGAAATAGAAAATAAGAAAGATCAATTACAAGGCTTGAGTAGGCTTGGTGGGGGGGGGGGGGGGGGGGGTGTAGATAGATTTTAATTAATGAATAAATTTCAATGGATAGTAAGATAATTTGCTAGAAGATTTATAGAAAAAAAATATGTATCTAGAGATTGATAGATATATTATTGGTTGAGTAAAAAGAAAGATACATAGAAATAGGAAATAGAAATAATAATAATAATAATAATAATAATAATAATAATAATAATAATAATAATAATAATATAATAATAATAATAATAATATAATAATAATATATAATAATAATAATAATAATAATAATAATAATAATAAT
>NC_088364.1:76474904-76507404 GCF_034508935.2 Berghia stephanieae | reverse complement strand
ATAAAAAATAGAGAAAAGGAAGATAAAGAAGGAAAGAAAAGAAATCGAATCGTAAAACAACAACAACCATGTCTTACAGCAATCCCTCCCCCCCCCCCAACCAAACAAAACAAAACAATCAAACATCAAAAACACAATAAAAAACCCCACCAAATAACAAAAACAAAATGAAAACAAGACCAAACAGTACAAATCATAGGCTAAATCAAAGACAAACAAATTGAAAAGAAAAGCAAACACACAAAAAAAAAAAAAAAAAAAAAAAAAAAAAAAAGAACAACCACAAAAAACAAACAAACCCAAAGCAACCAATGGGAAAAACTAACATGAATTATATTATATATATGACAATAACATTTGTCATTAAAAATCGTAGATTCCCTATTCACTATAGTATGAATATACACGCTATGATGATTTGATTAATCACTCTTCGTTAAATAAAAAAAGATTATAAATATATAACAACATTTATTATAGAGCGCCAATTTCCAAGTGTTCAATGACGCTTTACAAGACATAAACTAATTGACATGAGAATTTAAAAAAATAAAAAAATTACATGTTACAATTTTGAGAAAATTAAATGTTACAATACGCTTCAACAATCATGACGTCACTTCCCTCGTAATGACACATAGTAACCTAGTAACTGGTTCTAAACTATCGTAACAATGGCGGACGCCCTTATGAAATATTTCTCAAACGAGCATAAAAGCGTATCCAGAGGAGAAATACATTATAAATCTGATCATGTTTTGACTTTTATACATTCTGATCACAAGACATATGAAAAGTTCTAGCCAGCATGAAGAATAAAAAATACCGATTTTCTTTGTTTAGAACCAAGCTGCTCGCTGCTGGGCGGACGTGACTTCAGACTATTGAATCCAATTATAGATGATTTATTACGTTATGCGGACACCAATGGAATATGAAAAATGCGATTTTGAAATATTAAGGAAAAGTCAATCTAAAATAATATTCTGTATTCAGTCTAGACCGCTTGAAGCACCCAATAGTATGCATGCGCACTTCCGATAAAGACCAAGAGACATTTCCATATTGATGATGGCGCAAAGTAAAATGCACGTTCGTAGAATTTGGTTTTAGGCATTTTTCTAATATAATTTGATTTTTAAATATTTGTGCGGCTATGTGGTCTAGTGATATGACACACGCTTACGGATCGGAAGGTCTTGGGTTCGAACCTCGCTCGGCGCATAGTTGAGTACTGGAAAAGGCTCTTTACTCACATTCTCTCACCACACTCAGGTGTAAAATGAGTACCTGGCCGTTAACAGCGTTGTCTTTGTCCGAAAAATTGTAATATTGCCTAACAGGCATCATGTCTCGTCCTACATGTTAAATGTTGCTGTTGACCAGGGACCCCTTGTAAAGCGCTTTGGGCACATTGAGTGGATATTGCGCTATATAAGAGCTCAATTTATTAATTTATCCTCAGAGACACAAGATATAAAGAAATAAGTAGATACATGTTGGTAAATCCACATCTCAAAAGACAATAATATGACTCACACTGTCTTGTACTTTTTCAACTAAAATCTTTCATCATATTGTTGTTGTGCCTTGCACAAGGGAAAAAAAATCCACGTTTAATTGGGAATAAGCGACGAACTAAACAATCCACACGTTCTGCGTTGACAAGAGTCGTAACTCACAATGTACTCGGAGACAGAAAGGAATTGTCACTTTGGTCCGGTATTTGCCAGATAAGCTTGGTGTAAAATGCCAAACAAGGCACTAAAACAGATTGATGAGAAAAGAACCCCCTCCCCCCCCCCCCCCCCAACCAACCCCCGCCTTCCCAAAAAACAAACAATCCCCCTTCTCCCCCCAAAAAACCCCAATCCCCTCCCCCACCCCCTTCCAAACAAAAAACAATTAAAAAAAACAACTAAAAGTACCGAAACGAGAGGGAGAGAGAGAGAGAGAGAGAGAGAGAGAGAGAGAGAGAGAGAGTGTCTGTGTGTGTGTCACATTACATACTTTATTTTTCTCTTTGTGAGCAAAACAAAAAACAACATTGGAACAAAATTCACTTTCATTTACTTTCTGTACTTCATAATAAAATTAACCTTAATGTCCAAAGCAACTTTCTTAACCTATCATTCATTTGTAATAAGACAGACCCACATCATATTATACTGTTTGCGTCGATATGCAAAAAATATATTTCCGTATGAAGAATTTGTATAATAACACACACACACACACACACACACACACACACACACACACACACACACACACATATATATATATATATATATATATATATATATATATCTACCTATCATCATTGTGTATCGTTAGCATACTATTCATCATCATCATCATTGCCTTTTTCACCCTGGGTCAGGGTATAGGCCACAGACAAACAGTTTCCATCTTACTCTATCACCATCATCATAATTGCCTTTTTCACCCTGGGTCAGGGTATAGGCCACAGACAAACAGTTTCCATCCTTCTCTATCATCATCATTGCCTTTTTCACCCTGGGTCAGGGTATAGGCCACAGACAAACAGTTCCCATCCTTCTCTATCATCATCATCATCATTGCCTTTTTCACCCTGGGTCAGGGTATAGGCCACAGGCAAACAGTTTCCATCCTTCTCTATCCTGAGCTAACTTAAAAAAAATCTCATTCCCGGTCTTACCACTTCTCTGTATATCAGCTTCTTTAATTCTTCTCCATGTTGCCCTGAGGGTTCCGTACTATTGATAACATGGAAATGCGCCATATAACATTTTGTACTTGCCAAGTGAAAAAGTTCCGTCCACAAATTATGCTCAAATTCAATAGAAATATCATTAAAACCAATGGGACTGTTGTTTAGAGGCTTAAAAAAAGCCAAACTGACAGCACCTCGGTTCCTGACTCCCGCTTTGGCCAGTCCAAGACTTTTACCGCAATAATGACAAAAGCACTTTTTAAAAATTTTGGCCAGAAAAAGAAATAAATTAAAAATAACCGCCAACGCCTCAATAAGTCTTAAACCTGAGACTTACGAGACGCTTCTGGATATATCGTTTTCACAAAGTTGACAAGTGACAGCAAGTCAAATTAATAGACGGATATTAATTTATAATGAACGTTTTCTGAACAAAATGAAAAAAAAGAAGAAGTGTTTTATCAGTAAAAGACAATATGGATTATTTCCCTTGCTTCTATCGGAACCCGTGGAATGAAGAGAGATTTGGCGATAGAGGGCGGGAACTGATGAGGATGAGGTTCAGAGGGAGAGAATGGAAAATTGGAAAGATTTGACGCAGAGGAGGGGGTGGGAGGGGGGGGGGGTGAGTGGATTTGAGTGGGAGGTGGAGGAGGAGGAGGAGAGAACTGTTTTTAGAGTCTGTCAAGATGAATAGATCTAGAAAGTCCTATAGGGAATGAGATTGGCGGAAGAGTAGCGTCCCTTGATTGGACGTCGCCCATAGTCTGTGACGTCACCGGCGGAAAAGTTATTAGAGAGAGAACGTCATGTTGGTTGTGCGCGAGAGACGCATGCGCACAATCAACATGACGTTCCCTCTCTAACAACTTTTCCGCCGGTGACGTCACAGACTATGGGTGACGTCCAACCAAGGGACGCTACTCTTCCGCCAATCTCATTCCCTATAGGTGTCGAGTGGCCCTCTTGTATTGGAGTGAACTCTCTTGACCACTACTTCCCCCAGTCACAGACAGAGTTGTCGCCCCTTTCAACGCCCACTCGTCCCCAAGAGGAAAACAATGTCAATTATCAGGAGTGACTTCGTTGGTTCTCCAGTAATCAGTGGTTGAATTAAATATGAACCAATTTGGAACGCGGTTTCAACGGGTAACCGCCGTACTATGGGAAAACTCGTATTTAGAAATTTGGCCAGAAAACTCGTCCCTCAAATATTGATC
This sequence comes from Berghia stephanieae, assembly GCF_034508935.2. Taxonomy (NCBI): domain Eukaryota; kingdom Metazoa; phylum Mollusca; class Gastropoda; order Nudibranchia; family Aeolidiidae; genus Berghia; species Berghia stephanieae. The sequence continues at coordinate 76,503,486 of NC_088364.1, read as the reverse complement.
GATTTAATTAAGTGACCATCATCTTGGCAAAAACAAAACAAAAAACTCTCTCAAACCTGGGACTTCGCGAAGTATGTATAATATAAATGGTGTCCATTTTATTGCAGCACAGACACAAAATACTATTTATTGATCATATAAATAATAATGTGAAATTGAATGTAAGCTTCAATTTAATTACAAAAACAGATCAAATGAACGTTTCGGGTTTCCCCTTTATCAACAAACCAGGATGAATGAAACACCACAGATGGACGATGTGATGTGGTAGTGGCGTAGTTAAGATGAAATGAGCAGCAACATTTACTTTATTGATCATACAAAGTCTAGAAATCTCGTCCTATCTAATCCATGTCTCTTCTCTTGTACACTCAAACGATAATCAACAAAGCCGAATTTGGAAAATAACAACCTCGATTAAAAGAGCAAAGCAAAACAAAATCAACAGTAAATAAAAAAAACAAAACAACTCCCCCCCCCTCAAAAAAAAAAAAACAAAAAAAAAACCGCAAATAAAAAAAAATCCAAAACAAATAAATGAACAAACAAAATAAAAACCCACACAATAAAAAAAACAAAAAAACACAGAAATACACACAAAAAAAGAGAAAAAAAAACATTTTAAAAAATCAAACAAAAAAAGCCCCCTACAAAAACAGCCAAAAACAAAATAAAACATATCATTTCCTCCCATCCCCTCACCCCTAAGTAAAAAGATCTAAACTTCGTTGGTTCTCCAGTAATCAGAGGTTGAATTAAATATGAACCAATTTGGAACGCGGTTTAAACGGGTAACCGCCGTGCTATGGGAAAAACTCGTATTTAGACATTTGGCCAGAAAACTCGCCCCTCAAATATTGATCGATTTAATTAAGTGACTATCATCTTGGCAAAAACAAAACAAAAAACTCTCTCAAACCTGGGACTTCGCGAAGTATGTATAATATAAATGGTGTCCATTTTATTGCAGCACAGACACAAAATATTATTCATTGATCATATAAATAATAATGTGAAATTGAATGTAAGCTTCAATTTAATTACAAAAACAGATCAAATGAACGTTTCGGGTTTCCCCTTTATCAACAAAACAGGATGAACGAAACACCACAGATGGATGAAATGATGTGGTAGTGGCGTAGTTAAGATGAAATGAGCAGCAACATTCGCTTTATTGATCATACAAAGTCTAGAAATCCCGTCCTATCTAATCCATGTCTCTTCTCTTGTACACTCAAACGATAATCAACAAAGCCGAATTTGGAAAGTAACAACCTCGATTAAAATAGCAAAGCAAAACAAAATCAACAGTAAATAAAAAAAAACAAAACAACTCCCCCCCCAAAAAAAAAACACAAAAAAAAAACAACAAAAACAACAACAACAAAAAAACAACAAAGGACAAAAAAACACCCAGACCCACCTACTAAAGCGGATTACTATAATTAGTTCCCATAACTCAGGGAAAAAAGTTAATTCCAGGATTCACGTCATAGTAGCCAGACAGACAGAGGATCCATTTTCCTGTAAGGAATGAGATTAGCGGAAGAGTAGCGTCCATTGATTGGACGTCACCCATAGTCTGTGACGTCACCGGCGGAACAGTTATTAGAGAGAGAACGTCATGTTGGTTCTGCGCATGGTCTCTCGTCCTCGTGGAGGCGAGGACGAGAGACGCATGCGCATAACCAACATGATGTTCTCTCTCTCATAACTTTTCCGCCGGTGACGTCACAGACTATGGGTGATGTCCAATCATGGGACGCTACTCTCCCGCTAATCTCATTCCCTATAATAGGGAATGTAGCTTTGATAAAACAGATTAAACTTTTTTTGACCTCAAAATATCTTGTCAAAAACGCTCAAACCTGGGATTTCCTGTGACCGTCATCTATGCGGCGATGTGGGCTAGTGGTTTGAATGACACTCGCTTTCAGATCGGAAGGTCCTGGGTTCGAGCCTCGCTCGGTGCATAGTTGAGTCCCTGGAAAAGACTCTTCACTCACATTCTCTCCCCGTATTCAGGTGTAAAATGAATACCTGGCCGTTAACAGCGTTGTCTCTGTTAGAAAATATTGTGAAATCGCCTAACGGGCGTCATGACCCTTTGTAAAACGCTCTGAGCACGTTTAGTGGATTTTGCGCTATATAAAAGCGCAAGTTTTTTTTTTCAAAAACAGCAAATGACAGGTTTGAAAATTATTGACAAGAATTTTTAAATCGATCGACATATTGGAAAGACGTAACCTTGAACGTTTATAGTCTAGCTAATACAGCTTAGTGAGAATTACTCATAAATGCGGATGGCAAAAAGCAAAAACAAAGACCCGAGTGACGTCAACTTCATTCTATCTATCGTCTGTTTTGATTATTAGCAGCTATTCTTAACTATAGTCAGATTTTTAATAAGCTGCGCATCTTTTTCTTCTTTTTCTAAGCTGTCTCTCAATACACAGCTGCAAAGATTTGTATGAACCTCTGAATCAATTTGTCTTAATTTAAAAAAATATTTTTTTCTTCATAACTTATAAAACAATAGGAAAGGATTTCGCTTATTACAGCTACATTAGAATCGATGACTGGTAAGGATCGGAACTCATAGATGATTTATGGTATCAATATTATGACTTTTCCGTTTATCCATTTTGAAGCAATTTGTTAAAATGGAATGTTCGCTTAATTGAAACGTTTATGATGTACATACAGTATCTGAAAATGAAGGAACGAATGGCAATCCTTAACTATCAGAGACATCTACATATCAATAGGGAATCAGAAGAGCGGAAGAGTAGCGTCCCTTGATTGGACGTCACCGGAGGAGAAGTTATTTGTAAACAAAACATCTTTTATTTCTAATTTGTAGTCTACATCATATTTTGTTAACGTTTCATAATGGAGAAAACTAAAGAAAAGATCTTCGTTGATTATGATATGCATTTTTGTACAGAAATATGAATAATAAATGTTGTATTTGGAGCGGCTTGGCTTGTAGTTGGTTTGTTTACAAATAACTTCTCCGCAAGTGACGTCCAATCAAGGGACGCTACTCTTCCGCTAATCTCATTCCCTATACACATTACTGATAAATACAAATGAAAGTGAACATTAATTACGCGCTTCCAACTTTATTTTGATTTCAAAATTTTGAAAAAATAGCTTGTATTTATGCCAAAGAGGATTACATAAATTTAATGTAGTCTGGTCAAAAGTAGAAATTCATCAACTTATGATAGGGTGTTTCCCACAAATATGTACATGTGCTCAACAACAACAACAACAAAAGAAACAACAACAACAACAACAACAACAACAACAAAAATAAATCCTGGGCACATCAATCGTCACATTGTGTAAGATAACCTGCGAACCTCAGGGTTGATTGTGAAATTCCAATTGGATTCACTAGTCTGATGTCACGTCGCCCAGCAACGGCGGCCATCGTGGTTCTAAACAAAGAAAATCGGTACTATTTCATCTTCATGCTGGCTAGAACTTTTCATATGCCTTGTGATCAGAATGTGTAAAAGTCAAAACATGATCAGATTTATCTTTTTTTCTCCTCTGGATACACTTTTATGCTCGTCGGAGAAGTATTTCATAAGGGCGTCCGCCATTGTTCCGATAATTTAGGGCCCAGTTACTATGTTACCATACATCATTACGAGGGAAGTGACGTCATGACTGTTGAAGAGTATTCAATTGCCGTCATTTTTAATGGCGTATCGATAGATACAAGAAGACTTCTTTTAGCAGCTTTACGAAATGGAGCCGATTGAGATTCCGTTTCGTATCGTATTGTATTTAAAAGCTAATCCTTTAAATGCGATGTGAAACTTTCATTCATAGATAGAATTTTTCAAAGCTATATAAACAGCATTCATTGTTAATTTGACGATTTTGAGTATATAGATAATCACTATTTCAAATGATTTAAAGCTAGAGATTTCATATCAGTCTTCGGTCATTGCGACATGATGTAAATCAAAATGCAATAAATTTTACTCGGGAACTAGTATGACGTGATATCATAATCACTAGCCGGAACTACAGTGTCAGCACGAGATTTTTTTGGAAAACGATGAATTCATCTCTTACTTTGTGGTGAGCAACTTGTTTACACTTTTTTTACAGTGTAAAATCTCAAATTTATTGTCAGGGGTTCTAAAATAGTTTTATAGGTCTTAAAGAAGAAAACTCAATTCGGTCCAAAATCTATAGATAGTTCGAAGATGACGTCACTCAGGCCTTTGTTATTGTTTTTGCCATCCGCGTTTGTGAGTTGTTCTCACTAAACTGTATTAACCAGACTATAGATAGAATGCGCTTGGCCAAGGAGTTCACAACATTGCCATCCGGAAGTATAACGGACCAACACACAAACTCTGTGTAACCATGAACTTTTATAGTCTGGTTAATACAGTTTAGTGAGAACAACTCACAAACGCGTATGGCAAAAACAATAACAAAGGCCTGAGTGACGTCATCTGCATACTATCTATAAAAGTTCATGGCTACACAGAGTTTGTGTGTTGGTCCGTTATACTTCCGGATGGCAATGTTGTGAACTCCTTGGCCAAGCGCATTCTATCTATAGAAAGTTTGAAAATGACGTCACTCAGGTGTTTATTATTGTTTTTTGCCATCCAAGTTTATGAGTATTGCTCACTGAACTGTATTAACCCGACTATAAACGTTCGTGGATACACACAGTTTTGTGTGTTGGTCCGTTATACTTCCGGATGGCAATGTTATGAGCTTCTTAGCCAAGCGCATACTATCTAGATTCAGTTAAGACAAATTGACAAATCAGAGGTTGACACAAAGTTTTACAACTTTTGATAGAGGGACAACTGAGAAAAACTAGAAAAACACGCGCTATTAAAAAAAATCTGACTATAGATTTTCTAATCAAAGATACAGCTGATCTGTTACAAATTATGCAAAGTACAGGGTTAATTAACCGGTAGATTTATGACCAATCAAAACATGGGATTTGTGACACACCTTCACACGTGCTCGGACAAACGCAGTTGGTTAACGTGAATGAAATCGACCTCTTTCTGATCATTGTTGTTGTTTTGATACCGCCGAATGGGTGACTAGTTATCACACGATTTTCTCGATCAAACTAGAGGATATAAACGTTTAAGAATACATAGAATTTTCGGTGTTGGTTCTATAGATAGTATGCAGATGACGTCACTCAGGGCTTTGTTATTGTTTTTGCCATCCGCCTTTGTGAGTTGTTCTCACTAAACGGTATTAACCTGACTATAAAAGTTCATGGTTACACAGAGTTTGTGTGTTGGTCCGTAATACTTCCGGATGGCAATGTTGTGAACTCCTTGGCCAAGCGCATTCTATCTATATTAAAGACCTTCTAAACATATATGTCCCCAATAGAAACTTGAGGTCAAGCAATGACCAATCAATCCTTGTCAAACCTAAGCCATTGCGTAAAATAGGTGAACAGTCTTTTCAATTTTCGGCCCCCATTTTTGGAACTCTCTCCATCACACGTGAGATGCTCGGATTCGTTGACAACGTTGAAATCTCGCTTAAAGTTTTATCTTTTTACGTCATAATGTTGCAATATTATTTTCATATTTTGTTGTTGTTAAATTGAATTCGTATCACGTTTCCTTCACACTTGTCTCACTGTAATATGTTTTGTTTTATATCACTGTAAAGCGCTTAGAGCCTGTGACAACGGGGTAAAGCGCTATATAAATGCCATTTATTATTATTATTATTACTAGTTATCACACGATTTTCTCGATCAAACTAGAAGATATAAACGTTTAAGAATACATAGAAATTTCGGTGTTGGTTCTATTGATCAAGCGGTAGAATAGTGGGTATTTTACTTAGACGCATACAATTGTTAGTAAAACCTGTTTAGTGTCCTGTGTTAACGAATCATCACCATTGTTTACATTATGACGACTGTTCGAGAGGCTTGGTTATCTATGTGTCTATTATTTCAAAGGTTATTCAACTTTGAACTTTGACCTTTTTTTTTGGTCGCATTTCAAATGGGCCAAAATCGACGTGGATATCCGAACGCAATAGGATTCAATAACCTGATGTCACGTCGCCCAGCAACAAGCAGTTTGGTTCTAAACAATGAAAATCGGTTAACTTAACTACGCCACTACCACATTATCTCATTCATCTGTGGTTTTTCATTCATCCTGTTTTGTTGATAAAGGGGAAACCCGAAACGTTCATTTGATCTGTTTTTCATTAAATTGAACCTTACATTCAACTTCACGTTATTATTTATTTCCTCGAGCTTCGAGCAGCAACATTTACATTAGATTTTACATGTTAATGGTAGTTGAATAAAACGATCTATGTACATGCTCATTTTTAATACATATTTTTCCAATGTTGAAAAGTAGCAAAGATCTCTAGGCTTGATTGAGTCAATTGTGTTGCCTTAACAAAGGGTCCCTTCTTCTTCTAGGTTCCATGCCTGGTCCAGGCTTCGGATACTGCATGAATTATCTCTTTCCATTCCTCCCTGTCTCTTGCTTTTTCAAACAGCTCTTGGATTGTTAGGTTGGTGAAGCCCTTCAGTTGGTCTATGAGTGTTTTTCTTTGTCTCCCCCGGGCGCGTTTACCAGGTATTTTTCCACAACTTGCCAGGTATTCATTTTTATCTTTCCTTACTATGTGTCCGAAAAAGGATAGTTGTCGATCCGCTATTAAGGGCATTAGTTTCCTTTGTTGGTATGTTTGTTTTAGCACTTCTTCGTTCCCTGTCCAACTGCAAAACGTTACATGTTGAACGAAACATGTCTGGCGCCTGTTTTGACGATATGACAATTATTTCCGGCAGAGACAACGCTGTTTACAAAGGCTATTGTTCAATACAGACAGCATAAAATGATCAACGTTGATGACAAAGCGTTGTGATAATGTTTACTTTGACTTAGTTTTTCGCGCTTCATTAGTTTTGTGTTGTGAATTCACGTTCACGAGCACCCTCTATAGATAGAATGCACTTGGCCAGGGAGTTCACAACATTGCCATCCGGAAGTATAACGGACCAACACACAAACTCTGTGTAACCATGAGCGTTTATAGTCTGGTTAATACAGTTTAGTGAGAACAACTCACAAACGTGGATGGCAAAAACAATAACAAAGGCATGAGTGACGTCATCTGCATACTATCTATAGACGTGGGGGGTAGATACCCCATTACATACACTAACTGCCTGTGTTTTGTTGTGCAATTTCTATAATTGCATTGTTTTGTTCGTGGAACGATTACATTTTTTTTTCCGAGTCATGAAACATATTGTTGTTCTTTTTTATTCAAACAAAACGTATCGAATTCCATGGCATATTTCTATAATGTCCTTTTATCATTATTATTGCTTTAGTTATTATATTCGTTATTGTCATTATTATTATTATTATTATTATTATTATTATTATTATTATTATTATTATTATTATTATTATTATTATTATTATTATTATTATTATTATTATTATTATTATTATTATTATTATTATATTATTATTATTATTATTATTATTATTATTATCCTATTATTATTATAAGTGATAAAGATAATAAAATAAGAATAATAATGATAATAATAATAATAATAATAATAAAAACAATAATAATAATAATAATAATAATACTTTATTGCAGCCCCAAAATATTCTTTTTAAAAACAGACGTGTTATAATTTACAAAATAAAACAAATAGATCATGGAAATATGATGTATATATTACAATACTCCAAATAATAAATCATTTGCAAAAACTAAGTTAAAAAATCAGCTAATTTTCGCCAGTTTTTATCGCCTGAAGAATGAAAACTAAACCAGTTACTGGTAGTCTAGCACGAATAAATAGCAGAAATAAATTCTCAAATATTTAAAAAGTGAGGACAAAGTTGATACGTTGTCCCGACGTTTCTGACAAATCAAATGGTTATAATATGAGCGTATTATAATTTCGATGTTAGATCGTTAAAAAAATATTTCATTTCCCAACCCAGAGAAACTGTTAAAAATGTTTTTTTTTAAAAATTCAGCTTTAAATAGCGCATTATCCGCTAAATGTGCCCAAAGCGCTTTACAAGGGGTCCCTGGTTAACAGCAACATTTAACATGTAGGACGGGACATGACGCCTGTTAAGCGATATTACAATTTTTCGGACAAAGACAACGCTGTTAACGGCCAGGTACTCATTTTACACCTGAGTACGGTGAGAGAATGTGAGTAAAGAGCCTTTTCCAAGGACTCAACTCTGCGCCGAGCGCGAGGCTCGAACCCAGGACCTTCCGATCCGAAAGCGAGTGTCACACCACTAGACCACATACGCGCACATAGCCAAACGGCATTTTCATATGTTTTTTTTCCCCCTTCTAAATATCATATAATTTGATTATTATTGTGGCGAACGTTACGGAAACGATCTTTTGGTCGACCTCATGAAAAAAAGTTGATGTTACACTTCCTTCATTATTGATCAAGAAAGGGATATAACCTAAGATTTAAATGAAGACAAACGGTAGAAGTTGATAGGGGGTTATTTCCCCTGTCAAACTCTTTGTTGGAACAATTCACGGTTATAGATAGTATGCAGATGACGTCACTCATACCTTTGTTATTGTTTTTGCCATCCGCGTTTGTGAGTTGTTCTCACTAAACTGTATTAACCCGACTATAAAAGTTCATGGTTACACAGAGTTTGTGTGTTGGTCCATTATACTTCTGGATGGCAATGTTGTGAACTCCTTGGCCAAGCGCATTCTATCTATAGATAGTATGCGCTTGGCTAAGAAGTTCACAACATTGCCATCCAGAAGTAAAACTGGCCAACACACAAAACTGTGTGTATCCATGAATGTTTATAGTCTGGTTAATACAGTTTAGTGAGAAGTACTCAGGAACGCGGATGGCAAAAAAAAAACAATAACAAAGACCTGAGTGACGTCATCTTTGAACCATCTATATTATTAGATAAAAATCTAGAGTCCACCCGGGATTGATCATCCCGGTTCCTATGCGTTTGAAGCAATGCTCTATCAACTGAGCTCTCGAGACACCCGAAAAATGGTGTTCGAACCAACCAGTGTCTGGACATCAAATCAAGGCCCAAACACTAATGTGGGGGAAATGTGGAATATAGATTGTTCGAAGATGACGTCACTCAGGTCTTTGTTATTGTTTTTTGTCATCCGCGTTTATGAGTAATGCTCACTGAACTGTATTAACCTGACTATAAACGTTCATGGATACACACAGTTTTGTGTGGTGGCCAGTTATACTTCCGGATGGCAATGTTGTGAACTTCTTAGTCAAGCGCATTATATCTATCAACTGAGTTCTCGGGAAACCCGAAAAATTGTATTCGAACCAGCAGTGTTTGGACATCAAACCAAGGCCCAGAAACTAATGTGGGGGAAATGTGGAATATAGATAGTATGCGCTTGGCTAAGAAGCTCATAACATTGCCATCCGGAAGTATAACGGACCAACACATAAAACTGTGTGTATCCATGAACGTTTATAGTCGGGTTAATACAGTTCAGTGAGTATTACTCATAAACGCGGATGGCAAAAAACAATAACAAAGACCTAAGTGACGTCATCTTCGAACTATCTTTAGAAGTAGCCATCTAAAGGTCAGTGAGTTTTAAACTTCAAGATCAACCTGGTTAGAGATTGACCTTACAATCAACTTTCTTGATCAGTATTGGACGTCATGTCGTGTGGCTCACAATACCAACGACACCAAGGGAGGTAACCTAAATAATTCAAAATGTAATATTTAAATATACTGAATTATTTCCCTTGGGAAGTCTGCGACCTGCAGGATTGCATATATTTTCAACCGGTAATATATAGTATGCGTTTGGCTAAGATGCTCACAACATTGCCAACCGTAAGTATAACGGACCAACACACAGAACTATGTATAACCTTAAACGTTTATAGTCTGGTTAATACAGTTTAGTGAGAAGTACTCATAAACGTGGATGGCAAATATCAATAACAAACACCCGAGTGACGTCAACTTCATTCTATCTATAGAGAATATCTGTTTACTCATGTAAACGCCAATCAACAAACCCAAACATCTTCAAATATTCATGTACACCCCTCACTACCAAAGACTGGAACGCTCTTCTCGAATCATGTGCGAACATAACAGCGTTTATATAGAGCAATATCCACTAAATGTGCTCAAAACGCTTTACAAGGGTCCCTGGTCAACAACAACATTTAGCATGTAGGACGGGACATAACGCCTGTTAGGCGATATTACAATTTTTCGGACAAAGACAACGCTGTTACCGGCCAGGTACTCATTTTACACCTGAGTACGGTGAGAGAATGTGACTAAAGAGCATTTTCCAAGGACTCAACTATGCGCCAAGCACGAGGCTCGAACCCAGGACCTTTCGATCCGAAAGCGTGTGTCATACCACTAGACCACATAGCCGCACAAAATTATTCAGCCTAGACACCAACAATGGCTGTCACATTCACCAACTCTCTCCGCCCTCGAATACAAATACTCAAAATGGAGTCGATTCCAAGTAACATTCAGATTCAAAAACTTTATAAGCGATTGATTTTAAGAAGGGGTTTATGTGCGGCTATGAGGTCTAGTGGTATGACACTCGCTTTCGGATAGGAAGGTCCTGGGTTTGAGCCTCGCCCAGCGCATAGTTGATTCCTTGGAAAAGGCTCTTTACTCACATTCTCTCACCGTACTCAGGTGTAAAATGAGTACCTGGCCGTTAACAGCGTTGTCTCTGTCAGAAAAAGATTGTAATATCGCCTAACAGGCGCCATGTCTCGTTCTACACATTACGTGTTGCTGTTGGTCAGGGACCCCTTGTAAAGCGCTTTGAGCACATTTAATGGATATTTCCCTATATAAAAGCTCATTTTTTAAAAAAAGAGCAGGATCATGTCGGGCAAAAAACGAGGCAAACAGTGAATTTTTAAACGATCAAAAATATATTCTAGATCTTTTGATTTTATGAGATAAATAATGTCCATTCTCCTCAAAAAATGTTTAAATATGTATGGACAATAAAGATCTATTATTATTATTATTATTATTATTATTATTATTATTATTATTATTATATTATTATTATTATTATTTTATTATTATTATCATTATTATTATTATTATTATTATTATTATTATTATTATTATTATTATTATTATTATTATTATTATTATTATTATTATTATTATAATATTATTATTATTATTATTATTATTATTATTATTATTATTATTTATTATTATATTATCATTATTATTATTATTATTATTATTATTAATACCAGGCCCACAACAGCGTCGGAATAAAACTAACATCGTTTTACATTTACACCTATATTGTCTGGTTCTGTTCGTGAAGCGTTGCTGGTATCTTGGGAATAATATATCAACGTGATATTATTGTATTTGAGTTGAGTGACGCAAGTGATTGTTCACATCAGAGACACGTGTCCTTGTCAACAATATGGACATTAAACACCCACCCCCTCCCCCCTCCCCCCTCCTTACCACCCAGAGGAAAATCGTCACATTCGTTACGATGCAGTCCACATTTTTATCATTCTGATTTATTTTGTACACATCACAATATTTGAACAAAAACGTTTGCTATAGTTAAAGTATATTAACACTGTGTTGAAGAGCTCATTTTGAAGAAAATAATGTTTATAGCAAGAACTAACAGCTTGTGTGTTTGAGTGAAATCTATTTTTGTATTAAAAATTCTTTTTGCCATTTTCGCCACGACATCATAAGATATCGTCGCCTAGACATTCCACGAAGGAATATAGATAACTCATCAAACAAGATGTCTGATGTCAACAGGAATCACCCATGTTGTCCAAGTGAAAAAATTGGGGGTTAATAATCTTTCTCAAGGTAAAAAACGAAAGTGCCTGAAGCGGGGCTCGAACCCGGGTCCTTCCGGGTCACAGTGCAATGCCTTAACCACTCGGCCACTTCGCATTTGTATAGGTTGGGTGTAAAGTTTTGGGGACAATCCGGAAAATGGCCGGTAAGGAGAGAGTGAAATCGTCCAAAATGAAGGATAACCTCTCAACTGTAATAGTAGCATCAATGGTGTCCAGGAGGTCTTAGGTTCGATCCCCAGTCGAGTCAGACTAATATTTTTGGGCTGGTTGTTTTCTGGTATTTTCCTTTCTAGATTTGTCTGGCACTGTTTTATAGACACCTTTTCAGACAGACTGACATCACGTGATACTTATTGTTTGTGCGGCTATCTATGTGGTCTTGTGGTATACTCTCGCTTTCGGATCGGAAGGTCCTGGGTTAGAGCCTCGCTCGTTGCATCGTTGAGTCCTTGGAAAAGGCTCTTTACTCACATTCTCTCACCGTACTCATGTGTAAAATGAGTACCTGGTCTTTAACTGCGTTGTCTCTGTCCTGTCCGGAAAAAATAATGTAATATCGCCTAACAGGCATCATGTTATGTGTTGCGGTTGGTTAGGGACTCTTTGTAAAGCGCTTTGAGCACGTTTAGCGGATATTGCGCGATATAAAAAGCTCAATTTGATTTACTTTGTAATGCGCTTTGAGCACATTTAGTTGACATTGGACTATATAAAAGTTAATTTTTTACGTCACGGATCTCATCTGAACAAGCAGAGACAGAAGTTAACGTGTGTTTTTCCAGTAGTAATAAATAACAATGTGAAATTGAATGTAAGCTTCAATTTAATATACGAAAACAGATAAAATGAACGTTTCGGGTTCCCCCTTTATCAACAAAATAGTAGACGTGATGAATGAATGAAAGAAAAGACCAGGTCATGAAACATAATCGTCTCGGGCACATAATTTAACAAAGTGGGACACTTCATTTATTATGCAAGGATTGAGTGCCCGGTTTCCCAAGAGTACCAATTTGTGCTTTAGAACAAAGACACCCACTGGCACGACATGCAAACCAAGTCATGTCTTAGACTGTAGAAGTCAGACTACGAGGAAGGATTTTGTATTTCTGGATCAACAAGCTCTGCTGTATGTGACATGAACGGACAAAACACGATTTTACATTTCGGCCAGAAAAGTTTTGACTTTAAACATCGATTGATTAAAATAAATAAGATTAACCCCAACTTGGCAAAAAATGGTCCTTCAAAGCCATTAGGTCCATGGAGCCGGAGATTATCAAAGTATAAATAGCAAAAAAAACGGACAATGACAATTGCTTGCTATCCTTTAGATAGGACGGTAGACTGTCGCATGTACTTTCCGCCAGATCAAACAGACCCAGTGACCCAATCGCTGCTGGGTAAAGTGGGAGGAAAAAAAAATAATCCCGACTTCACCCAGGATGGATCGCGGCCCCTTTGCATGTGAAGCGAGTTCTCTACCAACTGAGCTACCGGGGTCCCACAACTCGACTAAATGAATCAAAAATAAAATTTCTTCGAAGACTCAAGTTTGAACCCTTTTGACAAATTGGAGACTCGTCTTAATTGATTAAGTAAAAGTTTTAAGGCCAAAATGAAATAAGGTTATTTTGTTAGTGTTTCCATACTATGAAAAAACCAAATTCATTGTTTAAAATTTTGGCCTAAAAAGTCGTTCTTCAAATGACCCAAATCTTGTCAAAAGAATCTCAAACATGGAACTACAAGGAAGTTTTCCAGGACGTCCCAGGTTTGAGAGGGTTTGATAAGGTGAAGTTCATTTATCAATAGGTTTAATGAAGAACACGGTTTTCTTAAATTAATAATAAATTGAGCTCTTATATAGGGCAATATCCACTAAATGTGCTCAAAGCGCTTTACAAGAGGTCCCTGGTCAACAGAAACATTTAACACGTAGGACGAGACATGACGCCTGTTAGGCAATATTACAATTTTTCGGACAAAGATGACGCTGTTACCGGCCAGGTACTCATTTTACACCTGAGTGTGGTGAGAGAATGTGAGTAAAGAGCCTTTTCCAAGGACTCAACTATGCGCCGAGCGAGGTTCGAACCCAGGACCTTCCGATCCGAAAGCGAGTGTCATACCACTAGACCACATAGCCGCACAATGTTGCCAAATTAATAAAAATAGTGTTTGTTCAGAGTACGAAAGATAAGTGTACGGCTGTTAATGAATTCTATGGAAGAATGGCGTTTTAGCTAAGTACAATTTGCTGTAACTTCAGTATCTGTCTGGAAAGTTGCTTTGAAAGAATTTGACCGTCACACAATTGTCTGTTAAGTCGTTCGCTCCGGACAATGGCCCAGTTACAGGACAATGCCACGTATTTTTATATATTTGAGGGCGAGTTCCATTCTTTGTTTTACTATAGGACTCAATTTATTTAATTTATCTACTCTATGGAAAGTGTGACCAGTTTTCGTTTATTGTTTAATTTGGGGGAAAAAGGGGGGGGGGTGGTGGGAGGGTCGCCAACAGCAAGACAAAATTAGCCATAAATTGGATTCAATAGTCTGATGTCACGTCGCCCAGCAACGGCGGTCATCGTGGTTCTAAACAAAGAAAATCGGTACTTTTTATTCTTTATGCTGGCTAGAACTTTTCACATGTCTTGTGATCAGAATGTGTAAAAGTCAAAACATGATCAGATTTATGTTTTTTTTCCCTCTTGATACGCTTTTATGCTCGTCGGAGAAATATTTCATAAGGACGTCCGCCATTGTTCCGATAGTTTAGAGCCAGTTACTAAGTTACCATGCGTCATTACGAGGGAAGTGATCTCACGACTATCTATATTCATGTTTTCGTCCAACCGAGTCATCAATCACATGATTATTGCTGTCCAACGATTGGATATTTCTTAACAAATGTAAACACGCTGATTTGTTTATGAACATTGTTAACATAAACATGTGTCAAGTGTAACAAAATGACCAATCGTGATGTCAGATATTTCAAAAGCTGTGAACACCTTTTGCAATGTGACCAATGACCTCGAGCACATGGAAAGGTAATAAGGATCATCCCCATGAACAGACGTTTACGTATTTGCACCTCGGACTTAGCCAATGGTTGGTCGGTGTTGTTGGCTTTGTTGTGGTGTCGATGACCGCAACGACGTCATAAAAATCTCACCTCTTGTCACATTTCATGATGTGACACAAAGCTTTTGAATGATGGTTGATATTGATCGAAATAGATTGTGAGTGGGTGAGTGAGTGGTGATGATTATAATGGTGATGATGGTGGTGATGATGATGATAATGATAACGATGATGATGATGATGATGATGATGATGATGATGATGATGATGATGGTGATGATGATGATGATGATGCTGATGATTATATAGAGCCTAAACCCAATAGCAGCTCTAAAAGCTTTACACGCGCGCGCGCGCGCACACACACACACACACACGCTCTCGAACAAACATATAGATAGTTCGAAGATGACGTCACTCATGTCTTTGTTATTGTTTTTTGCCATCCGCGTTTATGAGTAATGCTCACTGAACTGTATTAATCTGACTATAAACGTTCATGGATACACACAGTTTTGTGTGTTGGTTCGTTATACTTCCGGATGGCAATGTTATGAACTACTTAGCCAAGCGCATACTATCTATACATGGATGTAAAAACCAAAAACAATTTAGCCCCCCTTCCCCCCCCCCCCCCAATCAGTTCCCTCATTTAATAGTAACATTGCTCAATAAAAATATAGTCTTTAAAAAGCAATGAGGGAGACTGAGTTAAGGAGTGAGTGTGTGTGTGTGTGTGTGCGTGTGTGTGTGTATGTGTGTGTGTGTGTGAGAGAGAGAGAGAGAAAGAGAGATGTGAAGAGAAAGAGAGAGAGGGAGAGAGAGGGAGAAATAAAGAGAGAGAGAGAGAGAGATGTGAAGAGAAAGAGAGAGAGGGAGAGAGGGAGAAAGAGAGAGAGAGAAAGAGAGACAGAGAGAGAGAGAGAGAGGGAGAGAAAGAGACAGAGAGAGAGAGAGAAAGAGAGAGAGAAAGAGAAACAGACAGAGAGAGATAGAGAAAGAAAGAAAGAAAGAAAGAGAGAGAGAGGGAGAGAGAGAGAGAGCGAGATAGATAGATAGATAGATAGAGAGAAAGATAGATAGATAGATAGATAGATAGAGAGAGAGAAAGTATTATATTATATATTAATATTATATATATATATATATATATTATATATATTAAAAGAGAGAGAGAGAGAGAGAGAGAGAGAGAGAGAGAGATCACACAAACCAGAGAGAAACAAAACCAGATAAAAATGGCTGACCTTTCACATTGAAGTGTTATTTCCCATTAGTTCCGAAAATGGGACAATGGAAGTGGTTCGCTCACTCACACGTGGTCGTTGACGTCACAGCCAGTCGTTTTATCCAGAATTGGACAAGAGTCATCATTAATTCAACAATACAGATGAAATGGCTAGTTATTGTAATTTATGGCACCCCAGCTTTTTTGTTTCTCTCTCTGTCTCTTTGTGCTCACTGTCATACGATAACAGACAAATGCGGCCCGTAACATTAGAAGGACCCACTGATAGGGGGTTAAAAATGCCATGCATCAAGGCATCACGCTAATAGTCCGGGTATGCTCGTCGCCATTGTAAACTTTTAGCCTGACACTGAACAAAAACTGGCGACAAAAGACAAGGCTTTGCTCACAAAAGAAGGCAATGGTGAGTTGTATTCAATAGTTCAACCAATGGGATGATAATTTGTTTCCTTTTGCTTTACTAATAACTGCACAAACCTTAAAATGACGTCAAACTGTAAGTCTTTGGGGGTTCTATCGTGGCCTTCGTAAAGTGATGGCCTGACACTGACCAAAAAATGACGTCAAAATGCCAGTCTTTGCCACAAAAGAAAACAAATCGTGAGTTGTATTCAATAGTTCAACCAATGAAATAACTTGTTTCCATGAACTCTACTAACGACAACTCACTAGACGGTGCAAAAACCAAATAATGACGTCAAACTGCCAGTCCTTTTGGATTTCAGTATCAGGCTTTAACATAACGATGGCTAGGGTTCTATTGTCAGGCTATTGATAGTTCGAAGTTTACGTCACTCAGGTCTTTGTTATTGTGATTTTGCAATCCGCGTTTATGAGTAATTCTCACTAAACTGTATTAACCCGACTATAAACGTTCATGGATACACAAAGTTTTGTGTATTGGTCCGTTGTACTTCCGGATGGCAATGTTATGAGCTTCTTGGCCAAGCGAATACTATCTATAGATAGTATGCAGATGACGTCACTCAGGCCTTTGTTATTGTTTTTGCCATCCGCGTTTGTGAGTTGTTCTCACTAAACTGTATTAACCAGACTATAGATAGTATGCAGATGACGTCACTCAGGTCTTTGTTATTGTTTTTTGCCATCCGTGTTTATGAGTAATGCTCACTGAACTGTATTAACCCGACTATAAACGTTCATGGATACACACCGTTTTGTGTGTTGGTCCGTTATACTTCCGGATGGCAATGTTATGAGCTTCTTAGCCAAGCGCATACTATCTATAAAAGTTCATGGTTACACAGAGTTTGTGTGTTGGTCCGTTATACTTCCGGATGGCAATGTTGTGAACTCCTTGGCCAAGCGCATTCTATCTATATGTAACAATGGCTACGGTATGCTCGTCCTGTAGTAAAAACCAAGTCAACGCTTGACTCAATTATCAATCAACAATCCATGATGAATATCGTAGTCGTAAGATATTGAAAAATGAAGGCAATCCAGTTCTTATAGATAGAATGCGCTTGGCCAAGGAGTTCACAACATTGCCATCCGGAAGTATAACGGACCAACACACAAAACTGTGTGTATCCATGAACTTTTATAGTCTGGTTAATACAGTTTAGTGAGAACAACTCACAAACGCGGATGGCAAAAACAATAACAAAGGCCTGAGTGACGTCATCTGCATACTATCTATACCCATTGTGACGTCACAAACTCACAGGAAGAAATAACACACAACAGTGAATGGAACTCACAGTGACACCCAACCTGAAATCTTCACCACAACAACTCAATAGCCAAACAACAACATTCTGGAACACTTTGAAACACAACGATAAATCGATCAGAGACGTTTTTGCAGGCCATGCAATCATTTTACATAGGACGACGATGAGAACAAGGGAGTTAAGTAGTGAGTATTATGGACTTATACATCGAGTTACAATAGGAAAGAGTTGCCCCCCTTTGTTATTAGCTAATTGATTTTAGTTACAGATTAATTAGTTATTATCCATTAAATCCATTGTTAAAAATATTATTTGTGCTTACAAATATCGGAGCGGCATGCCCTAGAGAAGGATGCACTCTTTTTTCTTTACTTTCCATAGTTGAATTATTTATATTTATACTGTTTTTCCTACTTACAATGTTGTTGCGATATATTTGTATAATATATATTCTAACTTATAGATAGAACAAAGATGACGTCACTCAAGCCTTGTTATTGTATTTTGCCATCCGCGTTTGTGAGTGATTCTAACTAATCTGTATTAACCAGACTATAAACGTTCATGGATATACACAGTTTTGTGTATTGGTCCGTTATACTTCCGGATGGCAATGTTATGAGCATCTTAGCCAAGCGCATACTATCTATACTCAATAGTAAACTGTTCTCTCACATTTAATCACTTAACGCTTCTGAGTTGAGTGATTCCACAATATTACTCTGGTGTTCCATCAAAAAATACAACCGTGAGTAAAGAACATTTCCGAAGGAATCACCTTTGCGCTGGTCACTTCAGAACTAGAACGAGGAATCTAAGGTCAGAGTGAGTGTGTGCGATTGTCACATCAGTAGATTAAAAAGCTTCACAAAAACAAACAAACAAGCATTACAAAGCAAACAAAATATGGAAATGTTAAAAAGAGAGAAAATAGAAGGGATGAACACACAATGCGTTTGAGGAGGAAATAATTTCATCATCGATCTGGAACGAAGTGAATTTATTTGCAGGTCTGATAACCGAACGAAATTGGATTCAATAGTCTGCTGTCACGTCGCCCAGCAACGGCGGCCATCGTGGTTCTAAACAAAGAAAATCGGTACTTTCTATTCTTCATGCTGGCTAGAACTTTTCATATGTCTTGTGATTAGAATGTGTAACATTCAAAACATGATCATATTTATAATGTTTTTCTCCTCTGGATACACTTTTATCCACGTCTGAGAAATATTTCATAAGGGCGTCCGCCATTGTTCCGATAGTTTCGAGCCAGTTACTAAGTTACTATGCGTCATTACGAGGGAAGTGACGACATGACTGTTGAAGCGTATTATGGACTTGTTTTAACATTGTTGGGGTCCCGATAGCTCAGTTAATAGAGCACTTCCTCCACAAGCAAATGGACTGCGATCGATGACGTGAATTATTTTTTTGACCTCCCCTCCCCCAGTCCACCCTGAAGTAATTGGGTAGCTGGATCAGTTAGATCTGGCGGATAAGTACTTTGCGATAGACTAGCGTCTTATCCCAAGGGTTGCAGGCAATTTCTATAGAAACTACAATTTTTATCTCTTAAAATTTCTGACTTTTTATATTTTCAGGTTGGCATGTCTGCACCATACCACCGACGCCAAGCGTCACCTACGTGTAACTGGTCATATTCAATTTGGCTTGACGTCACAAAACAAAATGCAATATCGACTTCAGTCATGGACACCAAATAGCTTTTTTGTTCACCCGATAGAAGACAACTTTGGACAGAGTGGCGCCGTGGCCTTCGTAAAGTGATGGCCTGATACTGACCAAATAATGACGTCAAAGTGCCAGTCATTTTGGATATCAGTCTCAGGCTATAACATAACGATGGCTACGCGAGAACCCTCTAGGACTGGCAGTTTCACGTCATTTTTTAGGTTTGTGTAGCGTCTAGTGAGTTGTTGTTAGTAGAGCTCAAGGAAACAAGTGATCCCATTGGTTGAACTATTGAATACAACTCACGATTTGTTTTCTTTTGTGGCCAAAGACTGGCATTTTGACGTCATTTTTTGGTCATTGTCCGGCCATCACTTTACGAAGGCTACGGTGACATCCACAACTCACAATGTGAAACCCGTAAAAAGTAATCATCAAAAATAAATATAACAACTTCAAAAGGGAACAAAATACCAGTCAGGGAACGTTTCAGGCTCAAAGCCCTTCTTCAGCTAACAACTAAACCATTAAATACAGAAATACATTACTTAAAAAAACAAACCAAACAAACAGATAGATGGTAGGTAATTTCTCTGCTGCCTATCTTGTTTTTAAAGTAATGTAAATATTTTTCTTTTCTTTTCTTTTTCTTTCTGGCTGAAATGCAGCTTTTATATAGAGCAATATCTACTAAATGTGCTCAAACCGCTTTACAAAGGGTCCCTGACCAACAGCAACACCTAAGATGAAGAACAAGACATGACATGACGCCTGTTAGGCGATATTACAATTTTTCGGACAGAGACAACGCTGTTGACGACCAGGTACTCATTTTACACCTGAATACGGTGAGAGAATGTGAGTAAAGCGTCTTTTCCAAGGACTCTACTATGAGCCGGGCGCGAGGCTCAAACCCAGGACCTTCCAATCCAAAAGCGAGTGTCATACCGCTAGACCACATAGCCGCAATGAAGAAGGGTTTTGAGTCCGAAACGTTCGGTGATTGGTATTAATTTTGTTATTATTATTATTTGAGGCTGTTATAATAATATCCATTTTTGTTTATCATTACTTATGATTACAGTCCACAATAAATTCTATCTGTTTTGTATGAATGTGAAAGCGGACACCCTTTTCCACCAAGACACCCTACCCTCATCGACGGGTGGATCACCAGTATCGGATGATAATCCCGTACTCACTCCATTCTTTGAGACGCAGTCAGTGCACTATGATCCACCCCTCTACGCACGCACACGCACACGCAAACGCACACGCACACATTCAGCAGTGCACTGAGTTAGACAATGTTTTAAGTCGTGCAAAAAGCCACCCCACTCTCTATATTTACTAGATAGTACGGTATCTCTATTATTATCAAAACTAAAAATTGGAATTATTGTTTTCTCGAACAACGTTATTAGCTTTTGCACTAAAATCACCTTATGACTTTTTGTGTTGCTGTCAAAACAGCATTAACTTCTTCTGCGCACAAGAACAAAATGCTTTTAAAAAATTTGGCCCGCAAAACGTTGACTTCATAGATCGATCTCAAAAAACACCCTCAGTTTGTAAAAATAATAAAATATCTTAAACTTAAGACTTCAATTTGGATTTAAGTCTCGGGTTAGATTGTTTCGGACCATTTTAAATTAAGAGATATAGGAAGTAAATATTTTTTCAGACAAAATATTGAAATGTTTTGTTTTGTCACTAACAATATCTAGTTTGTTTTAAGCAATTATTTCACTCTTATCGTTTTATGTCAAGTGTTAAAAGACGCATCTTGAATGGTGAAATATCAAATTACGAAACAACGGTGAAGGTAAAATACTTCGTTTGCAAGTAGGTACTTTGTGTGCTTATCTAAGTGATCTGTGTGTCTGAACTTAAGGAGAAATAGGACCTTAAAGAAGACTTTTAAAAACATTTCCTGATTTCACCAATAGTACATCGCCATCCTACAGTGGAAAAGGGAAATTCTTGATTCTATAGAATGGACATTTTGTGTACTGACTAAATTGGTAAGTAATACATTGATCTGTGTTTTTTTTTCTTTTTTGCTTTTCTTTAAACATATTTTTTTCTTTATAATTTTTCAATGTATGCGGCTATGTGGTATAGTGGTGTGACATTCGCTTTCGGATCGGAAGGTCCTGGGTTCGAGCTTCGCTCGGTGCATAGTTATGTTCTTGGAGAAGGCTCTTTACTCACATTCTCTCACCTTACTCGGGTGTAAAATGAGAACCAGGCCGTTAACAGCGTTGTCTCTGTCCGAAAAAAATGTAATATCGCCTAACAGGCGTCGTGTCCCGTCATACATGTTAAATGTTCCTGTTGGCCAGGGTGTAAAGCGCTTAAAGTACGTTGGTGGATATTGCGCTATATAAAAGCTCAATTTTTTGGGGGTGTTTTGGGGGTGTGAACCATTTTAATCCTCACTGCATGCCGCTAAACAAGCGTAGCCTTCGTAAACTCATAGACCGACACTGACAAAAATGTGGTCACAATACAAGGTAACGGCCACCAAAAGAAAGGGAATAGAGTTGTATTCATTACTGCGGCTATGCTTGGCCATCGTTAATAATAATAATGCTAAAAACGTATATATCGCTATAACTGCGAGACACCAGACTCAAAGCGCTTAAATTACAAATTACTTTGGCTGAAACATACTCATCTTACACACAAGGATACACACACACACACACACACACATACACACACAACCAACAACACAAACCAGACAGACCTATCTTGCTTCTCATACCATCTCCTGGAGACGAAACAGATATGTTTTAAGAGAACGTTAAAAAATAGACAAAGATTCTTTTCACGAATGCTCTGTAGTAAGGCGTTCCAAACAGAGGGTCCGAAATGAGAAAAAGATCTCATTCCAGCATTTTTCCGTGTTCGTCAACTTCTAACCTGACCGTAGCCATCGTTAAATTATAGCCCGACAAAGACCAAGAAATGACGTCAAAATGCCAGTCTTTTGCCACAAAAGAAAACAAATCGTGAGTCGTATTCAATAGTTCAACCAATGAAATAGCTTGTTTCCATGAGCTCTACTAACGACAACTCACTAAGCGGTGCAAAAACCAAATAATGACGTCAAACAGCCAGTCCTTTTGGATTTCAGTGTCAGGCTTTTACATAACGATGGCTACGCTAGAACCCTCTATCACTATAGATAGTTCGAAGATGACGTCACTCAGGTCTTTGTTATTGTTTTTTGCCATCCGCGTTTATGAGTAATGCTCACTGAACTGTATTAACCCGACTATAAACGTTCATGGATACACACAGTTTTGTGTGTTGGTCCGTTATACTTCCGGATGGCAATGTTATGAGCTTCTTAGCCAAGCGCATACTACCTATAGTTTGACATCATTTTTTTTTTTTTGTAGCGTCTAGTGAGTTGTCGTTAGTAGAGCTCGAGGAAACACGTGATTCCATTGGTTGAACTGTTGAATACACTACGATGTAATAAAAATGTGTGCGCTTGGCTAAGAAACTCACACCATTGCCATCTGGAAGTAAAACGGACCAACACACAAAACTATGTGTAACCATGAGCGTTTATAGTCTGGTTAATACGGTTTAGTGAGAAGTACTCATTAACGTGGATGGCAAAAACAATAACAAAGGCCTGAGTGACGTCAACTTCGAACTATCTCTAGCCTGACACTGATCAAAAAACAACGTCAAGCAAACCCTGTGTCAATAATAAAAGACACACTGTTTATAGATAGAATGCGCTTGGCCAAGGAGTTCACAACATTGCCATCCGGAAGTATAACGGACCAACACACAAACCGTGTGTACCATGAACTTTTATAGTCTGGTTAATAAAGTTTAGTGAGAACAACTCACAAACGCGGATGGCAAAAACAATAACAAAGGCCTGAGTGACGTCATCTGCATACTATCTATATATAATTAGAGAGAGAGTGAGAGAGAGAGAGAGAGAGAGAGAGAGAGAGAGAGATCCTTTCTCTCGCTTTCCCTTTCCTTCCCTCTTTTTTTACTCTCTCTATATCACTTCATCTCTCTTACCTCTCTCTTGTCCCTATCCCCCCCCCCCCCCACCCCTACCTCTGTTTCTCTCTATCTTTTTATTCCCTCACTCAACCCCTCATTCTCTTTCTCTACATCTCTCCCCTCCCTCTATCTCTATCGCTTTTTCTTTGTCTCTCCAACCCCCCCCCCCCCCCCCCCCCACTAACTTTCTCTCTCTCCCCCCCCTCCCTCTCGGTCTCCCCTGATGACAGTCTCTAACCAAACATGTTGTCGGAAACAAATAATGAGGTCTGTAGTTATAGATAGCTTAACGTGTTCATCTTCAGAAGTCTATTCCCTTGAGTACGATTCTCCATGGAGGCTGAAAATGAAAACAAAATATCCACGGGCCACATCGACACGACACGAAAGAGATGGTAGAGAATTATTGTCAAAAAAGTATCTGAGGTTGATAATATACGTATAAAAATCAACAATTGATTTTGGCTGCAACTCTGTGCTTGTTATAATAACGGTTGTTAATTAAACGTCCCGTTAATGACAGCCAACAACAGTTGAGTAAAAATACTCATCATTTCGCCCACCAAATAAATGGGAGCGATCTATATTCATGTTTTCGTCAAACCAAGTCAATCACATGATTTGTTACTGTCCAACGATTGGATATTTCTTCAGAAATGTAAACACGCTGCTTTGTTTACAAATGTTATAAACATCCCCATGTGTCAAGCTGAATCAAATGACCAATCGTGATTCTAGATATGTCAAAAGCTGTAAACATTGTTCACTAAGTGGGTCACTTTGAGCACATTTTGGAATGTGACCAATGACCTCGAGAACATGGAAAGTTAATATAGTTCGCTCCCACTGAGAACAAGCCACAAAACGTCGTATTGATACAATGCATTCCAGTAAAATACTCACAACATTCATCAGCTGGATATAAGACTAGTAGTAGTATCGTTCGGCTACACTTCTATGTTCAAGGTATCAATCCAGGTTCGGAAGTCATCATCACCTTTGTTGATGGTTTCAAATCCCCCTTCAAGTTTTGTCTCTGGGCAATCTAGTATGAGGTGGTTTGCATCTTGTGGTGCTTGGTTGCACTTTGGGCATGTTGGTGATTCTTGGAGCCCCCATTTGTACATGATGGCAGCTGATATACGACTCAAAACTGTTTGTAAGCTTGAACCTTTGTCATCTGATTGATAGAATTTAGAGAGAACTAATCATCAAAATGGCTTTCTAAAGACAATGACAAAGAGCCGAGTGACGTCAATTTTGTTCCGTCTATCTATAGAGTCTGTGACCTATCATGCCTTGCGTTTAAGGAAAAAAATATCCACACCAATCTTGCAACCAGATGAAAGGTTAAAATCACACATAACCTTTAATGTTCGTAGTCAGTTGGAGCACAGCCTTCGTAAACTCATAGCCAGACGCTGGCCAAAATATAAGGTGGTCACTATCAAAAGAAAGCAAGCCATGAGTTGTATTCAATAGCTCAACAAATGGGATCAGAGCGTAGCCATCGTAAAGTTATAGCCTGACACTGACCGTAGCCATTGTGAAGTCATGGTCTGATACTGACCAAATAATGACGTCAAAATGGCAGTCTTTTTGGGTTTCAGTGTCAGGCTATAACTTTAAGGATGGCTACGATCATAGTTGTTTCCTTGAGCACTATTAACAACTCACTACTAGCGGTGCACTGAACTAAATGACGTCAAATTAAAAGTTCCAATGTCAGGCGAGAAAAGTAAACAGAGGCTTTTGCTTGAGCAAAGTCCCAGGTTTGAGAATTTTTGCCGAATATGAGAATAATTTTAATCGATCTACCTATATTTGAAGGACGAGTTTTCTCGACAAAATTTTAAACACATCTTTTTCGGAGTACTACAGAACTGTCCTTGGATATAAAATTATAATATTCTACTCGTAGAATCCATTTTGTTAGAGTTCATTCCAGTTGGTTACCGAATTCAATGTGTGAAAGCTTTAAAAACCATTACGATATTGAATTGAAGCAACACACACAATACAATAATAGAAAATTAGATAATATGATAACCAAATGACAAGATAGAAAAACCTCTACACCACCTCCCTCCTCTCCAGCTACTTTCTCCACATTCTTCTCCTTCTTCTGTTTGTTGTTGTTCTTGTTGTTGATGTTGTATTTGCTCTTCTTCTTCTTCTTCTTCTTGTTCTTCTTCTTTTTCTTCTTCTTCTTCTTCTTCTTCTTCTTCTTCTTCTTCTTCTTCTTCTTCTTCTTCTTCTTCTTCTTCTTTTCCTCCTCATCCTCCTCCTCCTCTTCCTCCTCCTCATCTTCCTCCTCTTCCTTCTCCTTCTCCTCATCATCCTCCTCCTCCTCTTCTTCTTCTTCTTCTTCTTCTTCTTCTTCCTCTTCCTCCTCCTCCTCCTCCTCCTCCTCCTCCTCATTCTCTTCCGCCTTCTCCTCCGCCTTCTCCTCCTCATCTTCCCCCTCCGCCGCAGCCCCCTCCTTTTTGTTCTTCTCGTAGTACATCGGGGATTTAACGGCGCCACGTTTCGACTTGAAACAGAACCAAACCATTATTGAGTATAATGCATAATAATAAATGACTCTTGACTATAGATAGTATGCAGATGACGTCACTCAGGCCTTTGTTATTGTTTTTGCCATCCGAGTTTGTGAGTTGTTCTCACTAAACTGTATTAACCAGACTATAAAAGTTCATGGTTACACAGAGTTTGTGTGTTGGTCCGTTATACTTCCGGATGGCAATGTTGTGAACTCCTTGGCCAAGCGCATTCTATCTATAAACTGTTTATAACTTTCAAGAAAACAATCTTTTTATGCCTTCTTCAAGAATTCACATGCACCAGATGATCAATTACATAAATAACCTTCTTGACGGTTCATTTGTACTTCTGACAGGTATAATCGACATTCCAGCTCACAATGAACTTTCTTCCAGACTGTCATAAGATTTAATGTCTTTCCCAGTTATTTTTTAGCGTTTGTTTAAGGTAATTTGTTTACCTGATAACTTTCAACGCATAGAAACGGCAGGCGTTTATTATAGTATTCTGAAGATTAAGAGATAGCATCCCCCACAAAAAATTAAACCCGCCTCGAGGCGGTAAGTGGTTCGATCCCTATTTGAGGTGTAGCTTTCGTTAACTTATAGATAGTATGCGCTTGGCTAAAAAGCTCACAACATTGCCATCCGGAAGCATAACGGACCAACACACAACACTATGTGTGAACTTGAACGTTTATAGTCTGGTTAACACAGCTTAATGAGAAATACTCATAAACGCGGATGGCAAAAAATAATAACAAAGACCAGAGTGACGTCAACTCCATACTATCTATAGATAGAACGAAGATGACGTCACTCAGGTCTTTGTTATTGTTTTTGCCATCCGCGTTTATGAGTAATGCTCACTGAACTGTATTAACCTGACTATAAACGTTCATGGATACACACAGTTTTGTGTTTTGGTCCGTTATACTTCCGGATGGCAATGTAATGAGCTTCTTAGCCAAGCGCATACTATCTATAGCCTGACACTGACCAAAAAATAACATCAAAAGACCAGTCTTTGGCCACAAAAGAAAACAAATCGTGAGTTGTATTTAAATAGTTCAACCAATGGGACCACTTGTTTCCATGAGCACTACTAACGACAACTCACTAGACGGTGCAAAAACCTAAAAATGACGTCAAACTATAAGTCCTAGTGAGCTCTTGTGTCAGGCTATGTATAGTATGCGCTTGGCTAAAAAGCTCACAACATTGCCATCCGGAAATATAACGGACCAACACACAAAACTATGTGTGACATCAGACTATTGAATGCAATTCCAATGCCTAGCTATAAAGGATTGTGATTCCATGACCTTTGAGCATAGTCTGATGGCTGTAGGCATTGAGTTGGGCCATTCCTGGACGCCTCGTTGTGGCCTTTAGTAACGCCATCGTACATGCTGGAGAGACACGAAAACCCATAAATAGTGACGACGTTCCCATCCATTGATAGAGAGAGATATGTGTGACCTTTACCGATGTGTGTTGTGATGAAATGCCTTTTTAAAAAAGAATAAATATAATTGGATTCAATAGTCTGATGTCACGTCGTCAGCAACGGCGGCCATGGTGGTTCTAAACAAAGTAAATCGGTACTTTTTATTATTCACGATGGCTAGAACTTTTCATATGTATTGTATCAGAATGTGTAAAAGTAAAAACATGATCAGATTTATAATGTTTTTTTTTGTTTCCTCTGGATACGCTTTTATGCTCGTCAGAGAAATATTTCAAAATGGCGTCCGCCATTGTTCCGATAGTTTAGAGCTAGTTACTAAGTTACCACGCGTCATTACGAGGGAAGTGACGTTACGACTGTTGAAGCGTATTGACATCACAGGGCTCTTTGTGGTTCTTTTTAGACCACCAGATGGGTGATTAGTTCTCACTCACTTATCCCAATCCTTTTGGACACGTCTGAAGTTTTCCCTCCCCGTCTCTGTATTTCAGTCTCTGCTAGAACTACTTCCGGTTACACATATCTAATTTTGTGTGTTGGTCTGGTAGATAATAATAATAATAATAATAATAATAATAATAATAATAATAAATAAATAATAATAATAATAATAATAATAATAATAATAATAATAAAGATAATAATAATAATAATAATAATAATAATAATAATAATAAATAATAATAATAATAATAATAATAATAATAATAATAATAAAATAATAATAATAAATAATAATAATGATAATAATAATAAATAATAATAATAATGATAATAATAATAATAATAATAATAATAATAATAATAATAAATAATAATAATATAATAATAATAATAATAATAATAAAATAATAATAATAAA
>NC_088364.1:76465090-76470090 GCF_034508935.2 Berghia stephanieae | reverse complement strand
CACCAGAGTACGGTGAGATAATGTGCGTTAAGAGCCTTTTCCAAGGACTCAACTATGCGCCGAGCGAGGCTCGAACCCAGGATCTTCCGATCCGAAAGCGAGTGTCATACCACTAGACCACATAGCCACACATTTTTTAAAAAAAAGTAGTCCTTTAAAGCCATGAGGCGCCTTTAAACACCAAGAAACAAAACAAACAATGGAGCCGGAGTTTATTCCGGTTTCTATAGCGTGAAACTGACAATAGAAATTGCTTGGTTTCCTTTGAATAGGACGCTAGTCTATCGCAAAATACTTTCCGCCAGATCAAACCGATCCCGCTACCCAATCACTGCTGGGTGGTGGACAGGGGGGGGGGGGGGGGCAGGCGTAAGAAAAAAAATCCGCGACTGCACCTGGGATCGATATCGGCCCCTTTGTGTGTGAAGTGAGTGCTCTACCGATTGGGTTATCGGGACCCGGTGTGCAATTAAATGCAACTTTAATTCTTGGTCTAAATGGGCATGATGTATATTCCCTTTCCATTGTGGTCGAAGTCATTGGTCACATTGCAAAGTGTACTCAAAGTGACCTACACAGTGAAAAGTGTTCACATATTTTAAAATATCTAACATTACAATTGGTAATTTTATTCAGCTTGAAACACGGGTATGTTTATAACATTTGTAAATAAGCAGCGTGTTTGCATTTGTAAAGAAATATCCAATCGTTGGACAGCAATAAATCATGTGATTGATGACCTGGTTGGACGAAAACATGAATATTGATCGCTCCCATTAAATGCAATTTAAATTTAATTCTTGGTCTAAATAATGACAATTTCTTGGAATCTCTATGCCCCATTTAGAGGGCTGGAATAATATGCGATTGTTACACTCTTGTCTTTTGAAATTCCTGACGTGTTCCCAACCGTGTTCCTCCCAACCGTGTTCCCAACCGTGTTCCCAACCGTGTTCCCAACCGTGTTCCCAACCGTGTTCCCAACCTTGTGTTCCCAACCGTGTTCCCAACCGTGTTCCCAACCTTGTGTTCCCAACCGTGTTCCCAACCGTGTTCCCAACCGTGTTCCCAACCGTGTTCCCAACCTTGTGTTCCCAACCTTGTGTTCCCAACCGTGTTCCCCACCGTGTTCCCAACCTTGTCTTCCCAACCGTGTTCCCAACCGTGTTCCCAACCGTGTTCCCAACCTTGTGTTCCCAACCTTGTGTTCCCCACCGTGCTCCCAACCGTGTTCACAACCGTGTTCCCCACCGTGTTCCCAACCTTGTGTTCCCAACCGTGTTCCCAACCGTGTTCCCAACCTTGTGTTCCCAACCTTGTGTTCCCAACCGTGTTCCCAACCGTGTTCCCAACCGTGTTCCCAACCTTGTGTTCCCAACCGTGTTCCCAACCTTGTGTTCCCAACCGTGTTCCCAACCGTGTTCCCAACCTTGTGTTCCCAACCGTGTTCCCACCCGTGTTCCCAACCTTGTGTTCCCAACCTTGTGTTCCCAACCGTGTTCCCAACCGTGTTCCCAACCGTGTTCCCGACCTTGTGTTCCCAACCGTGTTCCCAACCGTGTTCCCAACCGTGTTCCCAACCGTGTTCCCAACCGTGTTCCCAACCGTGTTCCCAACCGTGTTCCCAACCGTGTTCCCAACCGTGTTCCCAACCGTGTTCCCAACCGTGTTCCCAACCGTGTTCCCAACCTTGTGTTCCCAACCTTGTGTTCCCAACCTTGTGTTCCCAACCGTGTTCCCAACCTTGTGTTCCCAACCTTGTGTTCCCAACCGTGTTCCCAACCGTGTTCCCAACAGTGTTCCCAACCGTGTTCCCAACCGTGTTCCCAACCTTGTGTTCCCAACCGTGTTCCCAACCGTGTTCCCAACCTTGTGTTCCCAACCTTGTGTTCCCAACCGTGTTCCCAACCGTGTTCCCAACAGTGTTCCCAACCGTGTTCCCAACCTTGTGTTCCCAACCTTGTGTTCCCAACCGTGTTTCCAACTGTGTTCCCAACCGTGTTCCCAACCGTGTTCCCAACCTTGTGTTCCCAACCTTGTGTTCCCAACCGTGTTCCCAACCGTGTTCCCAACCGTGTTCCCAACCTTGTGTTCCCAACCTTGTGTTCCCAACCGTGTTCCCAACCTTGTGTTCCCAACCGTGTTCCCACCGTGTTCCCAACCGTGTTCCCCACCGTGTTCCCAACCGTGTTCCCCACCGTGTTCCCAACCGTGTTCCCCACCGTGTTCCCAACAGTGTTCCCAACCGTGTTCCCAACCGTGTTCCCAACCGTGTTCCCAACCGTGTTCCCAACCTTGTGTTCCCAACCGTGTTCCCCACCGTGTTCCCAAAAGTTCGAATTCCAAAACGCAAGAGTGTAAGAAATTATTTATTATTCTAGCCCTGAATCGATTCCCATTTCGTTATCTTTGAATAAAAGACACATTCAGAGACATTTATGTAATACTTCTTCTTTATCTTATCTTATCTTATCTTATTTTACTAAAGGCTTAATTTCGGGAATGAGATTAGCGGAGAGTAGCGTCCCTTGATTCGACGTCACCTTACAGAGAGAACGTCAATTTGGTTTTGAAGTATCTCAAGCCGCTTTCACCGGAAGCGAGGACGAGAGACGCATGCGCACAACCAAAATGACGTTCTCTCTCTAATAACTTTTCCGCCGGTGACGTCACAGACTATGACGTCTGGTTAATACAGTTTAGTGAGAACAACTCACAAACGCGGATGGCAAAAACAATAACAAGGGCCTGAGTGACGTCATCTGCATACTATCTATAGGAATCATCCTTTAAATGCCTTTTTTTTATTTACAATATGCCTCATGCCTTATACAATAGTTTATAATTACAGAATATCATATAGCTTGCATTGTACGATCATTCACAGATAGTTTTACACAACTTTGAATGTCAGGAACTGTGTATCAATAGATAGAATGCGCTTGGCCAAGGAGTTCACAACATTGCCATCCGGAAGTATAACGGACCAACACACAAACTCTGTGTAACCATGAACTTTTATAGTCTGGTTAATACAGTTTAGTGAGAACAACTCACAAACGCGGATGGCAAAAACAATAACAAAGGCCTGAGTGACGTCATCTGCATACTATCTATAGGAATCATCCTTTAAATGCCTTTTTTTATTTACAATATGCCTCATGCCTTATACAATAGTTTATAATTACAGAATATCATATAGCTTGCATTGTACGATCATTCACAGATAGTTTTACACAACTTTGAATGTCAGGAACTGTGTATCAATAGATAGAATGCGCTTGGCCAAGGAGTTCACAACATTGCCATCCGGAAGTATAACGGACCAACACACAAACTCTGTGTAACCATGAACTTTTATAGTCTGGTTAATACAGTTTAGTGAGAACAACTCACAAACGCGGATGGCAAAAACAATAACAAAGGCCTGAGTGACGTCATCTGCATACTATCTATAGGAATCATCCTTTAAATGCCTTTTTTTATTTACAATATGCCTCATGCCTTATACAATAGTTTATAATTACAGAATATCATATAGCTTGCATTGTACGATCATTCACAGATAGTTTTACACAACTTTGAATGTCAGGAACTGTGTATCAATACGGCAATGTAAAATCGAAAATAGAAAACTGGTAATTGAAAATTGGTCATGATCGAATGAATCATAAATGTACAAAGTTCATATTACAATGAAATATTAATGACAAAAATAATCATGAAAGAAACAACGATAATAATCATGCATAGTAAGTCTTTGATAAATTATGAAAAAAAAATATTGGTAAAATAGAACAAACAAAAAATCAAATTTTTTGTGAAATTTAACAATTTATAATTTGATGTCACAAATTATAATTGAAAATAATGATATCATTACGCGTTACTTTTGAATTTAGGGAGAGGGGTGGGATAAACGTAGTTTTTAGAACTACTTTAATCTGAAAATGTGGGATTCGAACTGTATTCATTCTACATACATACATGATATGGGAATCTGGTTCACCAGGACGTAATACCCAATTGATGCTGTCGGTCACATTTGGTCCCATTACTTTTTTTTTTGTTCATCCATTCATTCATTTATTGATTTGATAATTGTTAATTTAATGATAGTGTCCACAGTTATGTTTTATACTGGGGATGATAGAAGACAGAGAAAGGTATATATAATGTTTATATATTATATATATACTATACATATATATATATATAATATATATATATATAATATATATATATATATATATATATATATATATATATAGGGATATACTAAATATCCTTTCTTTAAAAACTATAGCCTTGTGGAGAACATTGCTTATTTGAGTCAATAAAAAATTGATACGGCGCACAACTTTACTGAAAGATTTGAAAAATAGAAATGTATTTTTTACAGATAGATAAACAGATAACTTGTTCCTTTTATAATTTAAAGTCAGTTTGAAAGTTCGTTAAGTCAAACAGATATCATAAAAAATTTACCGAAGACACTAACAACTCTATCTGTCCAGTAGAGTCCTTACTTCCGTTGTGTTAATTTAGCGGTGATCAGTGTTGTAGTAGAGTGTTCTCATTGCGTGTATATTTATGTGTGTGCGTGTATGTGTGTATGTGGTGTGTGTGTGTGGTGTATACATGTGTGTGTGTGTGTTTTGGAATGTGGTTGCGTGGAAGAAAATAAAAGGGGGGGGGGTGTCCATCAAGTAGAGCAATTCCTGAGCAAGGGGGGGGGGGGTGTTTGCTAGGAACTGTCAGATTGGCATTTTTCAGCAAATCGTGGCATTCAAAATTATCTTATTCACTTGATCACATGACGGTATTCGGATTTACAGAAATTGTAAACAAGTTTCACCGATTAACAACATCAACTAATATTACTGCTGATACTACTGTCGTTTTTATGCCATCGATGTGATTATTATTGCCCTGGGAAATATTTAGTTAAACATTTCGGCAAACTGTCAATTGGTTCTGTCTAGCTTCTAGCCCGAACA
>NC_088364.1:76462995-76464991 GCF_034508935.2 Berghia stephanieae | reverse complement strand
CAAAATAAAGTATTACCTTATACGTCTATAGTACGATTGGGAGAATAGGCTTCAACAGTCGTTACGTCACTTCCCTCGTAATGCCTAATGGTAACTTAGTTAGTAACTAGCTCTAAACCATCGGAACAATGGCAGACGCCCTTATGGAATATTTCTCCGACGAGCATAAAAACGTGTCCAGAGGAAAAAAAAACACACAAAACAAACATTATAAATCTGATCTTGACTTTTGGCTTTTACACATTCTGATCACAGACAAATGAAAAGTCGGCATGAAGAATAAAAAGTACCGATTTTCTTTGTTTAGAACCACGATGGCCGCCTTTGCTGGGCGACGTGACATCAGACTATTGAATCCAATTACGTGAGAGCTACTCGGTCAACTGGCGGTAAAATAAAACCGATCATAAAGAGCTTAGTGACTTCAACCCAAAAACCCATTAGATCTAACACCTAGAACGACACATGATGCCTGTTAAGGCGATATTATACAGGGAAAACGCTGTTAACGGTCAGGTACTCATTTTACACCTGAGTACGTGAGAGAATGTGAGTGAAGAGCTTTTTCCAAGGACTCAACTATGCGCCGAGCGAGGCTGAAACCCAGGACCTTCCGATCCGAAAGCGAGTGTCATACCACTAGACCACATAGCCGCATTTGATATTTGTGACCCTACGCCTCGAAGCGGTATTAAGTCGGGATTTGGAAAACGAAGAAAACCGGTCTTAAAGTGGGAATAGTCAAAATTATCAAATTTCAGTTTTTGGTTGTTTCAGAAACTACAATCATTTTTATACATGAAAACGTAATAATTCAACATAGACATTGAGGATAAGTTATATAAATTAAAGTTTAAAAAAGCAACTATCTATAACACATTCAAAACGGGAGTTGACTTTCTCTCAGAGAGCAACCATTTCCAAGACTAAAAATATTAAGTCTTTTCCTCCACCAACACCATGTAAGATACCACAACAAAGGGCGTGTCTTTATCTATCTCAGAGAAAGCATGACTGTTTCCACAATTTCATGGTTCAACCAATAATGAACTTTAAAAACTGTAAACAAGGCTAGGTTTTTCCCTGACAACTTTACAAATGAATGATTCTGATTGGTCAACGTTCATCACATTAAAATGCCCGGGCAGTGTGTCATGATATCAGCATGCGTGTGTTACATATGTGTGTGTGTTTGTGCATTTTGATACACACCACGTGCTATTATTTCTTTGTCTTGTTGCATTGGTTAATGATCGAGGTGAGGGTCCTTTGTCCCTCTTTCTTTATTCATGAAATTATAGGACATGCTTAGACTTTCATTGGGTGGGGTTCCTGACCTCTCATAGTGGGCAATGAGGTACTTACTGTCTTTTATCCCCTATATATGTTTTCCAACTAGCTTTCTGTATTTGTCTTGGAATGAGATTACTTGGTTTTGTCCTGGCCTTGACCTGATACTCTTGGTGAGAGGGGAAACAGATGTATAGTTAGTCTTTTTCCTTGTAAATCATCTCTCTGTTAAGTAATGTATTCTGTTTTGTTTACATATCATAATATGATTTGTAAACATTTGAGTGTATTCCTCTTAGTGGGGACCTGTGCTTGTGACTGGATAAGACTTTTAGGTGATCTCAAACTAAGTACTTCGATAGTTTGCTCTTGGAATCTACATCTGATTCCTATTTGAACCAATTCCCCTTTGTCTTACCTTTTCTTGGGTGCTTTAATTGTAATTCTAGAACTTATTACTATCCCATTTTCTTCCTTTTTACTGGCGCTGATATGACCTTAATGTGTTGCAATCGCTGTAAAACCCTTAAGTAAAATAAAAACATAAGACTTTAATAGGACAACAGTTCCCTTCTTACAGAGATTGTTGTAAGATAAACATTTAAATTTAAGTACAAAAGCAGAATAGTAAATAGAGCATTCAACAATCAATAAACTGCCGATGGAAATACGTGTAACTAAAAAGATGAAAAAGGTTAAATGTATG
>NC_088364.1:76430495-76457995 GCF_034508935.2 Berghia stephanieae | reverse complement strand
GTTTCGGCGTGTTTTGGCAGGTTTCGTAAAAAAGAAACACCCCTAAAAATACCACGTGTATTCAGTAAATCGATATCAATTTCTAGTCTAATATTCAGTATCTATTTAAATTATCATTATTATTATTATTATTATTATTATTATTATTATTATTATTATTATTATTATTATTAATATTATTATTATTATTATTATTATTATTATTATTATTATTATTATTATTATTATTATTATTATTATTATAACATTATTATTATTATTATTATTATTATTATTATTATTATTATTATTATTTTTATTATTATATCATTATTATTATTATTATCACGTAAATTTTAATATAATACGGCAATTAATTCACGGAAGTACATCGCTCAATTAAAAATGGCAGAAAGTCTGCCCACATATTTATAATGAATCGGGTTTGCCTTAGGTGACAAAACAAACAAACAAACAAACAACAACAACAAGAACAACAATAACAACAAATGAGACAAACAGAAAAAAAGCAGGATTTTAAAAAGTAATAAACAATAGAAGAGCACAATAATGAAAAACAACAACGAGATTATAACACATAAAAGATATTCGTAATAAATCGATAACTGATTAAATTACTCCAACTACGTACTTGATTTTAAAAAAATAATCACAATCATACTAATGATGATGGTGACGATTACAACAACAACACTAATAATAGTAAGTAAGTAGAAATAATAATAACAATAATAATAATAATAATAATAATAATAATAATAATGATAATAATAATAATAATTATAATAATAATAATAATATAATAATAATAATAATAATAATAATAATAATAATAATAATAATAATAATAATGATAATAAAAAAATATTTTTACAACTTTGAATCGGGCTGTCAGTTACTGCACGTGTTCAATCTGGAAGTAGGTCCGCAGTTTATTTACATTCAACCGAGATTGTCGCACTTTTCACTCTCTCTATTAAAAGAGAGTTCCTTATGGATACTAAATAGTGGCAAAGCCACTGAATAACAACTTCGAATACGTTAACCTCAAACTATAGCCTCGTTAGATTTTAAAGTACATGTTGCTCTATTTATCACTAGATGCACTTTTAACACTCTCACTCTCTCTCTCTCTCTCTCTCTCTCTCAAACACACACACACACACACACACACACACACACACACACACTACAACTACCACCACCACATTTTCATCACGACCACTACTGTATCTGTATCTGTATGGTTGGCGCTGAACAAACCAATGGTCTAGTTGTATTTCAGCGGCGTCCTCATTGGGGCCTTGAAATCGTTTAGGTGTGGTGCCATGATGACCAGTTCATCCAGCCCATTCCACTCCGAGATAGTTCTAATGAAGAAAGAATTTCTGTAGTACTACTACAACCACCACCACCACCACCACATCATCACTGCCACTACTACTTCAACCACCACCACCGCATCATTATCATTACCACTACTACTACAACCACCACCACCAAATCATCATCACTACCGCTACTACTACAACCACCACCACCACAACATCATTACTACTACTACTACTACTACTACTACTACTACTACTACTACTACTACTACTACTACTACAACAACCACCCACACCACATCATCACTACTACTACAACCACAACCACAACTACAACTACAACCACCACCACCACCAGCAGCACCTCATCATCATCACTACCACCACCACCACCACTACTACTACTACTACTACTACTACTACTACTACTACTACTACTACTACTACTACTACTACTACTACTACTACTACTACAACCATCACTAACACAACATCATCCTCAGTACCATTAGGATTTGGAGCTTTACTTCATTTGAAATATGAAAACTTTGGGGCTGTATTTGGCCCTGGGTTGGCGTTCAGCGAGTTTTTAGTGTAGTACTTTGTAAGGGTGTCTAGGGCATTTGTCAGTCTGCTCTCGATTGGTTGGAAGGACACATCCTGTGTTGCGAGGCATAGGTCATCAGCATATATGAATCGGCGGATATTTGGGAACTCAGGCTGATCATTTGTATATATGTTGAAAAGTGTTGGAGCCAGCACTGATCCTTGGGGAAGACCATTCTTCTGGGTGCGCCACCTGCTCTTCCGGCCATCCATTTCAACAAAGAAGCGCCTGTTTTCGAGAAGTGACTGAATGATATTTACAATTTTCTTATTCTTTATCATTTTAGCCACTTTGAGGAGTAGGATCTTGTGATTCACTGTGTCATAGGCTGCAGTGAGGTCGACGAAGACTGTGCCAGTGACCTGTTTTGTCTCAAACCCATCTTCTATGAATTTTGTAAGGTTAAGAAGTTGACCACATGTTGGCCGTCCTGGTCGGAATCCAGCCTGGTCTGGAGACAGTTGTTCGTCTAGACTGGGTGACATGCGGGACATAACCATTCGCTCAAATAGCTTGTATGTGATGCACAGGAGGGAGATCGGGCGATAGCTTTTCTCGGATTTTGGATCTTTCCCCGGTTTCAGTAGGGCGACTACTCTTGATTTCCTCCATGCACTTTGCCCAGTGATTTGACTGTGTATGAAAATGGTGCCTCACATCAAAGTCGATTTTCTCAAAACTTGGTTTTTACACTCTCCTTACTTCAAACGGTCATATCTCGACAAAAAGAATCAGAATTTTATAAATTTGGTATCAAATTTTAAAGCATAAAATAAGCTATGATTGGGTACCAAAAACCCAAAATTGAAAAATCTGACTTAATACCGTTTCGAGGCGGAGAGTCACATTTAAGTAATGATAATTTTGATAAGGCGGCCGTCAAACAATTCTAGAATATAAGATAAAATTACACATTATAGCAAACAGCCATCATTTATCCCGACAGAGACTCTTCTTCCAAAGTTCACGGTCTTTTGCTGTGGATGCTAAGTTCATAAGGTCTTCCTTTGATTTTAATTCTTTGTTATTTTGAAGGCGTTTTAGGTCTCTATTGAGGACAGTATGAATTGATGTGGGTGGTCTACCTTGATATTTCTTGTGTCCAGATGGGGTGAAAAAGTATTCATTGTTTTATTAGCTGGGATATCTTCATCTCTTCTGAGTATACGCCCAAGAAGCCGCCATTGGGTCGCCATCATTATCATCATCATCATCATTATCATCAAAATGCTCCTCCTCCTCTTCCTCCTCCTCCTCATCATCATCCTCCTCCTAATCCTCATCATCATCACCACCGACACCAGTATCATCATCATCATCATCATCATCATCATCATCATCATCATCATCATCATCATCACCATCATCATCATCATCATCATCATCATCATCATCATCATCATCATCATCACCATCATCATTATCATCATCATCATCATCATCATCATCATTATCATCAAAATGCTCCTCCTCCTCCTCCTCCTCCTCCTCCTCCTCTTCCTCCTCCTCCTCATCATCATCCTCCTCCTAATCCTCATCATCACCACCCATATCATCTCTGAACATGCGCACCATCGCTTGAATTCCCCAAACTTCAACATTTACCATAAACTATTTATACTATATTCTACGTCATACAAACAATCCCATAAAACGTTTCTTACTAGGTTGGGGGTTTTGACCGGAAATGGTAAAGAATGTGTTTCTATTCAGAGACAGCCAGATCATCAGCAATCACGATTAATAATACAAAGGAACAAATGGAATATCATACAAAAACGGATCACTCACGGGGTGGCCACACATCATGATATTGAATATATCGATAGTGGTCAAGATACGGTCATCGACCCCAACTTTTTGATGACATGCGATTAACCCTCTCCGTACCACCTACAGCAAAGTCGTCAAATTTGTTACGACACAATTAAAAAAAAAATATCCACTAAACGTGTTCAAAGCGCTTTACAAGGGGTCCCTGGTCAACAGCAACATTTAACATGTAGGACGAGATATGACGAGAATTAACGCCTAATTTTTATTCAAAATGGATGTGAAGTATATATTGTTCCTGATTTTTATATTTATTAGTATATTTATAAGCATAAATGGTGTTTTAGCCTGTGATTTTGCTGCCAAAATAAGCCTATCGATAACTTATACATCCAAAATGGATGTGAAGTATATATTGTTCCTGATTTTTATATTTATTAGTATATTTATAAGCATAAATGGTGTTTTAGCCTGTGATTTTGCTGCCAAAATAAGCCTATCGATAACTTATACTCCAGAGACTCTCCGATCCCTCCAACCCGTGTCACCCCCACCACCCACTATTGACACATCATTTATTAAAGTAAGAAAGAGGGGGAGAAAAGGAGGAATAAAAACAAAATTTAACAGACGGCCTTTTCGTCCATTTTTACCCTGTGTAGTGACAGGTAATGTAAGATCACTGAAAAACAAAATTGATGCTGTTTTCACTGTGTCGTTTTAATAGTGACTTTCGTCAAGCCTCCATAATAGCGTTAACAGAGACTTGGCTATCTCCTCACATACCATCATCATGTTTTAATATTGAACAATATTCACTATTTCGAGGAGATCGGACTAATGTAAATAAACGAACTGGGGGTGGGGTGTGCACATATATTAACAACAAATGGTGCCACCCCAATAACTGTCAGATAAAGAAAATGTATTGTGACGATGATATTGAATTTATTACTGTTTCGTCACGACCATATTATCTACCCCGGGAATATACTCATGTCATCATCATCAACGTCTACATTCCACCATCATCAGACAACACCACAGCGAAAAATATTTTGAGGAAAGAAATACAGGACATTCTAATTAAGTCACCCGATGCCGTATTGATGGTCACTGGCGATTTTAACCAATGTAACGATTTTACTCTCCCGGGACTTCATCAATACGTGGACTGCGAGACAGGGGACAAAAAAACATTAGATTTATTCCTGTGTAATATTAAAAATAGTTATAAATGTTTACCCCGTGCCCCATTAGGTTTATCTGACCACTGCATGCTCTTGCTACTCCCCACCTACCGCCCTGTTTTTAAACGTGTAAAACCAGTAAAGAAAAGTGTACAGATCTGGAATGGAAGTGTGTGTGAAGATTTGCGTGGTTGTTTTGAATGCACTGACTGGAATGTTTTTATCGAATCATGTGATAGTGTGGATGAGCTGAATGACTGTGTGAGTGAGTATTTAAAATTCTGTGAACAGCTAGTGTCTTGTAAAAAAGAAATAAAATACTATCCTAACAACAAGCCTTGGATAACAAAAGATCTAAAACTTTTATTGAACCAAAAGAAAACTCTCTATACTAGTGGAAACAAAAAAGATCTGAAAACAAAACAAAAAGAGATAAAGAGGGTAATATCTAGTTGTAGAGATAAGTACAAAAATAAAATTGAAAAATGCTTTTCTTCTGGGGATATACGGGACACGTGGCGGGGGCTGAAAACTGCTGTTAACTATAATCCAAAGCCCACGATTATATCAGAAGATATCGAAATTGAAACTTTAAATAAATTTTATTCACGTTTCGACACAGCAAACAAATTTGATATTGAAAATGAAAAACATAAATTAGACAGGGCTTTGGAAGATGAAATGACTATTGAGGTCAGTGAAGAGGAAACGAGATTCGTATTTTCGAAACTAAACGAGAGGAAGGCTGCTGGGCCGGATGGATTGAAAGGAAAACTATTAAAAGAATGTGCCCACCAGTTTTCCCCCATTTATACACATATTTTTAACTGGTCCCTCCAATGCGTTTCGATCCCTGAAATTGGAAAACTTCAAAAATTATTCCTGTTCCAAAAAAAGAAAAACTTGAAACTATGAACGATCTCAGACCTGTTGCACTGACTTCAATAGTCATGAAATCTTTAGAAAAACTTGTTCTTGTTAAAATTAGGAATCAGTTTATGCCATTGAGTGATAGTCATCAATTTGCTTACAAACCAGGACGTGGCGTAGAGGATGCCATTTTGCTGTTTACAAACAACATCTACAGGCATCTAGATCACGCTAGGAGCTATTGCAGATTGCTTTTTGCAGATTTTTCTTCAGCGTTCAATACAATGCAACCTCAGTTGGTTGTTCAAAAATTGACTAGTCTGAATTTAAACAAGTATATAATTGCTTGGGTGCTCGAATTTCTTACGGAGAGAGCACAATATGTTCAATTAGGACAAAACAAATCTTCCTGTATAACTACAAATACTGGGGCTCCTCAAGGTTGTGTATTGTCCCCTGTATTATTAACAATATACACGAATGACTGTAGAAGTCAAAACCTGAGTGTACCTTTAATAAAGTTTGCAGATGACACCGCTCTTCAAGGCCTCATAACAAATGGCAACGAAGTGGCTTATAGGCAAGAAATTGATAGATTTGTGTCTTGGTGTGATGCCCACCACCTAGAGCTTAACATAAGCAAGACAAAGGAGCTAGTGATTGACTTTAGGAGAGTGAAGGAACCGATAGAACCGTTAAAATTAAAGGACCAATTCGTCCAGCGAGTTCCTCACTACAAATACCTTGGTGTAACGATTGATGACAGGCTCAAGTGGGATGAACACTTGAAAATAATTAGGCATAAGATGTGCAGACGTACATATTTTTTATCAAAACTCTCTCAGTTTAGAATAGATAAAACCCTCTGCACATTATTTTATAGAGCAGTAATCGAAAGTGTTTTGTCATTTTGTATAACAGCTTGGGGAGGCAATTGCTTAGCAGTGGAAAGGAACAAAATAAATTCAAATATTAAAAAATCCATTAAACGCTATATAAATGATGTTGACGATGTAGATCTTTTATACGAGAAATTTTGTATAAATAAAATAACTAAAATATTAAATGACCAGTATCATCCACTAAGACCATCAATTATTATGTCAGAAAGAAGTGGTCGCCCTTTCTCTATTTCAACGAAAACAGAGAGACACCGAAAATCTTTTCTGCCGTCCAGTATTAGGTTTTATAACAACAAGCAATAATCATTTTATATAATTATTTCTCATTTTTACTTTAAAAAATATAAATATTAATTTATTTGTTTTGCAATCTTTTCAATTTTCAATTTATAGTGACAGTTTTAACTATTTTACAGTGTTGAAATTATTCATATTATAAAGCGCAGCTCTGGTTATAGAGCTGCTCCTTTTTTATATATATACATCCTATTTCCATTGTATTTTTATCTTATGTGTAAATTATAACACGTCTGTACAAAAAATTTCCTTTTTGGGATGCAATAAAGTAATTATTATTATTATTATTATTTATTATTATTATTATTATTATTATTTATTATTATTATTATTATTATTATTATTATTATTATTATGACGCCTGTCGGGCGATATTACAAAATTTTGGGACAGAGACAACGCTGTTAACGGCCAGGTACTCATTTTACACCTGAGTACGGTGAGAGAATGTGAGTAAAGAACCTTCTCCAAGGACTCAACTATGCGCCGAGCGCGAGGCTCGATCCCATGACCTTCAGATCCGAACGCGAGTGTCATACGACTAGACCACATAGCCGCACATCTGTCCTTGCGGGTTCCAATCCAAAGCCTGCCTGATGATATTGCTTGGAGGCTTCCTGAGGGGCATGGCCAATCATTTCTTTTTCTTTATTTCAGTTTCAATCGATGACTGCTTTAATTGGATTCAATAGTCTGATGTCACGTCGCCCAGAAACGGCTGCCATCGTGGTTCTAAATAAACAAAGAAAATCGGAACTTTTTATTCTTCATGCTGGCCAGAACTTTTCATATGTCTTGTGATCAAAATGTGTAAAAGTCAAAACATGATCAAATTTATTATGATTTTCTCCTCTGAATACTCTTTTATGCTCGTCGGAGAAATATTTCTTAAGGGCGTCCGCCATTGTTTCGATAGTTTAGAACCAGTTGCTAAATTACCATGCGTCATTACGAGGGAAGTGACGTCACGACTGTTGAAGCGTGTTCATGAGATCTTTTGACTTTTACTCAAGTCACTGATTAAGAAAATGAATAAACTCTCCAAACCGACGAGCAGGTCTGATAACCCAATTCTTATGGTCTCATTGTTGTTAGGGAAATCTCAACAAAAAAATGACGCAAAATATTGTCCATTGCCACAATGTTAAACTAGGCTCATAATTGGATTCGTATGTCAGACCTGCTTATATGTGCACGTTGTTCTAAACATTTTTCAGTTTATATCGGATATCACGTGGGGCAGCGACAAAGTCCTCCTCTTCAGTCTGTTTTGATGGATTAAGATGACCCTCAATTGTCAAAGCGTCGCCATCGTTATGTTATAGATAGTTCTTAGTTGACGTCACTCAGGTCTTTGTTATTGTTTTTTGCCATCCGCGTTTATGAGTAATGCTCACTAAACTGTGTTAACCTGACTATAAATGTTCATGGATACACACAGTTTTGTGTGTTGGTCCGTTATACTTCCGGATGGCAATGTTATGAGCTTCTTAGCCAAGCGCATACTATCTATAGCCTGATACTGAAATCCAAAAGGACTGGCAGTTTGACGTCATTATTTGGTTTTTGCACCGCCTTGTGAGTTGTCGTTAGTAGAGCTCATGGAAACAAGTTATTTCATTGGTTAAACTATTGAATACAACTCACGATTTGTTTTCTTTTGTGGCCAAAGATTGGCATTTTGACGTCATTTTTTGGTC
Organism: Berghia stephanieae; assembly: GCF_034508935.2. Lineage (NCBI taxonomy): Eukaryota > Metazoa > Mollusca > Gastropoda > Nudibranchia > Aeolidiidae > Berghia > Berghia stephanieae. The sequence goes on along the minus strand of NC_088364.1, from coordinate 76,449,325 downwards.
AGTGTCAGGATATAATTTTACGAAGGCCACGGGAAAAGTGTTAACCCCATAGGCGAAGATTGAAATATGTAGACATGAAACTTAGGGGCTCCTTCCGTGAGTGGGGGTCAAGGTCAAGTCGGTAAACAAGGCATTTGTGGATTGATGGTATGTGTTTAACTAAAATACACACCATTTTTCCCCCTATATCAATACTCTTCAACAGTCGTAACGTCAATTCCTTCCTAATGACGCATGGTAACTTAGTAACACTGGCTCTAAACTATCGGAATAATGGCGGACGCCCTATGAAATATTTCCCCGGCGAGCATAAAAGCGTGTCCAGAAGGAAAAAAAACCCCATAAATTTGATCATGTTTTGTCTTTTACACATTCTGATCACAAGGCATATGAAAAGTTCTAGCCAGCATGAAAAATAAAAAGTAATGATTTTCTTTGTTTAGAACCAAGATGGCCGCCGTTGCCGGGCGGCGTGAAATCAGACTATTGAATCGTATTCACAAAAAGTTTATCGTCAGAGAATTTAGTGAGAAGAACTCACATCTGAATACTGAAAGCTGCGAAAATTCGTGCCGTATTTCATTGTATTCCATAATATTGTAAACATTATGAGTGTAAGTGAGAGGATGTTTACGGACTGGACACGACCTGACATATCTGGGTTCGCGTCGTCTGCTATTTAAACCCAAAAGTGCGGCTATGTGTTCTAGTGGATCGGAAGATTTCGAGTTCGAGCCTCGCTCGGCGTATAGTTGAGTCCTTAGAAAAGGCTCTTCACTCACATTCTCTCACCGTTATCAGGTGTAAAATGAGTACCTAGCCGTTAACAGCATTGTCTCAGTCGGAAAAAAATATTATAATATCGCCTAACAGGCGTCATGTCTTGTTCTACATGTTACGTGTTACTGTTGGTCATGGACCCCCTGTAAAGCGCTTTGAGCACGTTTAGTGGATATTGCGTTATATAAAAGCTCATGTTTTAAAAAAAAATATTAGGGAGCAGATATTGTTGTAAGATAGAAATCTGAAATCGTAACCAGGAGGACTCAGGTTCGATCCCTAGTCGAGGCAGGCTGACATTTTATGATGTTTTTCTTCGGTACTTTTCCTACTGCTTTGTCTAGGACTGTTTTTTGTTGTTGTTTACATTATATATTGACTGCCTTGATTTGGCTATGAATTATTACTATTATTTTTTTTTTCACTTAAAATTGATATTTATATTGTAAAGTGCGCAGAGCTTGTGTTTTACACGAGAATGAGCGCTATATAAATGTGTATTATTATTATTATTATTATTACACGCCTTGTAAGATTTCGATTGGTTATATTGTGTGCTGTAAAGTGTTGTTGTTACTGAAGGGTGTTCCTTTTAGCAGGCATCCTATGACAGTGTCTGGGTCGTCTTGTCTAACATTCCAAGCCCAGACACACAGACTGATCCATTTCTCGTATCATCTAGATACTAATGATTTCTCTTTGAACTTTTTTACTTTTGTTTTACGATCTCTATTGTATTTAATAAATACTCACACATTATAACTGAATAATCTCTTTGTCGGTCCATTATCTTTTTCCCTTCTCGAGGAAGGATGTTTTTTTTTTGTTTGTGCGGCTATGTGGTTTTGTTGTATGACAATCGCTTTCGGATTGGAAAGCCTGATTTCGAGCCTTGTTCGGCCCATAGTTGAGTCCTTGGAAAAGACTTTTTTTACTCACATTCTCTCATCGTCCTCAGGTGTAAAATGCGTACCTCGCCGTTAACAGCGTTGTCTCCATAGAATTATTTTGGTTGTAAAATCGCCTAACTGGCGTCATATCTCGTTCTATCTGTTACGTGTTGCTGTAGGTCAAGAACTCTTTGTAAAGCGTGTTGAGCACGTTTAGTGGATACTGCCCTATATAAAAACTCAAGTTTAAGTTTATCTAAAAAAAATTAAGTAAAAGTAGGAACATTTCTTACAGGCAGAGTCTCATCTTATATGCAAAATCTTATTTTTGAGCACATCTAATTGAGTGGATATTGCGCAATTTACAGTATCGATTAGAAACACAAGTAGGTCAATGTTTAAAGTGCCTTCATTGTCGATACAATGCATGGATCATACACATCAGATCATTCATTTTTACTCATCAATTAATAATGATAATAACAATGACAATAATGACAATATTTTGCTCTTGTCACGATTTCTATACAAAAAAAACCTTTCAGTGTAATAGCGTAATGTGGCCTGTATGAATAATAAATAAAACACACAGCGATCAGCGTATTATATTGATTATACAACACACACACACACACATACAAACATATTATATATAGATAGAATGCGCTTGGCCAAGGAGTTCACAACATTGCCATCCGGAAGTATAGCGGACCAACACACAAACTTTGTGTAACCATGAAATTTTATAGTCTTGTTAATACAGTTTAGTGAGAACAACTCACAAACGCGGATGGCAAAAACAATAACAAAGGCCCGAGTGACGTCATCTGCATACTATCTTATAGATGTGTGTTTTTTACTTTTATGTATGTATGTATGTATGTATATATCCCCCTTATATATATATAGATATAAATTTAAAAAAAACATATATTATATAAGGGAAAAACACTCAAGAATTGGTTCTTCGGCCGGCATAAGGCGGGGTAGGTAGCTTGAACGCGAGTGTTTGTTTAGTGAAACGAAGTGACTATTCTCACCCCCGGGATGCTAGTCTTCATAATAGTATAAAAAGTAGTCCACAATTGTTGTATGTTTAATCCAAAGGTTATAATGCAGTAATTTGTTAAGTTTCTTGTCACAAGTTGCACAATTAAATAAAAAAAAATCAATCAAATCCAAATCGCAAAAAGCCGGCGACGTTTTTTTCGGTAATCCAATCGGCCGGGGGGGGGGGGGGGGGGGGTGAGAATAGAGGCAGCCTTAGTGAAAATACTTGGTCCATTTTGAAGTTCCATACTGATATGATATCCTATGATATGCTAATTCAGAAAAGTGAGTGAAGCAGGCACTTATGTTGATAACATTAAGAGATGAAGTGAGTAGGAAAGTGCCAGAAGACAATAGAGGATAAAAATTTCGCTATTCTCTATTGTCTTCTGGCACTTTCCTACTCACTTCATCTCTTGTATGATATGATAAGCGTTGTTTGTGTCCTGGTGTGTCTGTTGCTGTTTTCGATTAATGTTATTTATGTCCTGACTTTCTTGTTGTGTATTTTGGTTATGTTTGTGGTCATGTGTGTGTGTGTGTGTGTGTTTGTGGTCATGTGTGTGTGTGTCTATGTGTGTGTGTGTTTGTGGTCATGTGTGTGTGCGTATTGTGTGTGTATGTGTGTGTGTTTGTGGTCATGTGTGTGTGTGTGCGTATTGTGTGTGTGTATGTGTGTGTGTTTGTGGTCATGTGTGTGTGTGCGTATTGTGTGTGTGTATGTATGTGTGTTTGTGGTCATGTGTGTGTGCCTATTGTGTGTGTGTGTGTGTTTGTGGTCATGTGTGTGTGCCTATTGTGTGTGTGTATGTGTGTGTGTTTGTGGTCATGTGTGTGTGCCTATTGTGTGTGGGTGTGTGTGTGTTTGTGGTCATGTGTGTGTGCCTATTGTGTGTGGGTGTGTGTGTGTGTGTTTGTGGTCATGTGTGTGTGCCTATTGTGTGTGGGTGTGTGTGTGTGTGTTTGTGGTCATGTGTGTGTGCCTATTGTGTGTGTGTGTGTGTGTGTGTTTGTGGTCATGTGTGTGTGTGCCTATTGTGCGTGGGTGTGTGTGTGTGTTTGTGGTCATGTGTGTGTGCCTATTGTGTGTGTGTGTGTGTGTGTGTTTGTGGTCATGTGTGTGTGCCTATTGTGTATGTATGTGTGGATGTGGTGTCGTGTATTTTGGTCGAGGAAGATTTATTTTTGTAAGATGTTTTTTTTCCTCGTATTTTTCTTTTGTGCTTTGTCTGGCACCGTTTCCTACACACTAGTCCAGATATTTATGGTGCATTGCAAACTATGGTTAGCATTAACTGTAGTTTGTAAATCATACCACACGATTTGTTCCATGGGCAAGACACGATTATTTTGCCCTAATTTGATCATGTAATACAACAGTTAGTTTGATGGATTTTATATATATATATATAATATATATATATATATATATATATATATATATAATATATATATATATATATAATTTCTTCATGGAATGCCGAGGCGACGGCATTGGACGCCCAGGTAGGCTGAAGCTAGGATCTCGTAGAGAGCTCAACATTGAAAACGAGCGTGAACGTTTCTCACATAGACTCTGGGATATTTGATAATAATTAATATAGACTTGCCAAAAGAGGAAGCAAGAACATGAACCAGGTCTGTAGGCATTGAATTATAATAAGAGATGAGGAAATATATTATACGTATATTTGTTATAATGTGTATAGTGTATACAATACATTATAGGGAATGAGATTAGCGGAAGAGTAGCGTCCCTTGATTGGACGTCACACATAGTCTGTGACGTCACTGACGGAAAAGTTATTAGAGAGAGAACGTCATGTTGGTTGTGCGTATACGTCTCTCGTCCTCGCGAGGACGAGAGACGCATGCGCACAACCAACATGACGTTCTCTCTCTAATACCTTTTCCACCGGTGATGTCACAGACTATGGGTGACGTCCAATCGAGGGACGCTTCTCTTCCGCTAATCTCATTCCCTATATTGTTTGACAAATGATATAACTGCTACTTAGTCATAATTACCAGATTGTTGTCTCCCCCCCCCTCCTCTTCACCCTCTCCCCATCCAACTACGTCCAAACACCCAATCTATATTTTTCATTACAAGGATCATTAGTTCGGAAGGCGCCAACCAATGCGATCAATATTAACGTAGGTTTCACATTTACTTGTGACGATAACTGAACGTTGTTGAATAGGTTTAGATCTATATATTATTGTTGTAAAGGTGAATAGCCTCTACTGTTGTAGTATGAAAAAACACAGATTTAAACATTTGGACACAACATTTGTTCCTTTGTGAGGCTATGTGGTATATTGGTATGATACTCGCTTTCGGATCGGAATGTACTGGGTTCGAGCCTCGCTCGGTGCATAGTTGAGTCCTCGGAAACGGCTCTTTATTCACGTTCCCTCACCGTAATCAAGTGTAAAATGAGTACCTGGCCGTTAACAGCGTTGTCTCTTTCCGGAAAAAAATTGTATTATCGCCTTAACAGGCGTCATGTCTCGTTCTACAAATTACGTGTTGCTGTTGGTCAGGAGGACCCTTTGTAAAGCGCTTTGAGCACATTTAGGGGATATTGCGCTATGTTAAACTTCAAGTCCTCCCCCCCCCCTCCACGCCCACGCCCAGATCCCACCGTTTTGAGGCAATATCTTTTATTGTGTGCTTTTATTTGGGTCTGTTTCCAATCAGAGCAATGGCATTATCTATAACAATTAGGGTTTTTTTTTGACTCGTGAGTCAATGCACGTAGGCATTTATAACCTGTTTCATCCCTGGCATTGCCGTTACTGCTATTAGCGGAAGAGTAGCGTCCCTTGATTGGACGTCACCGACGGAGAAGTTATTTGTAAACAAACCAACTACAAGCCAAGCGCTCCAAATACAACATTTATTATTTATATTTCTGTACAAAAATGCATATCATAATCAACGTAGATTTTTTCTTTAGTTTTCTCATGATGAAATGTTAACAAAATATGACGTAGACTACAAATTAAAAATAAAAGATGTTGATAAATAATACAATACGATGAGACAACACTTCCTAAACTTACTGAACTTCCTGCTAATGATTGGTACTAATAATGTAGCAATGACTATCCCGCACAAATCTTTGGGCCTCTTTTTCGCTCACGAAGTGCCCGAATTCGCGTCAAAATATGGGACGAAGCCGTTTCGTAATATGCTATTTAAAAAAAATAATTACGACGCTGTTTATCGATGAATATGACTGAAAGTTGGCATACAGTTAGAAAAAAGGTCATTTTAGATTATGTCAAGCGACAAAACGCGTGCAATTACCAGAAGACCGTTAAAATAGATTTTTACTCTTTGGAGTAAAATATATCTAAAACTACCGGGCGTGGAGGTTTTGTCGCTGACAAGGTAATACATGAACATTTCTTCTTTTTGGTTGTAAAATTTCATATGAATATGACGAGTACTTTTCCCGTATTTTACAAAACACCATCCTAATTTGCTCTTCAAGTTTCCAATCTTTAATCCACTTATTACGCAAGATACAACCAAAGGTCGAAAAAAAAATGCCGAAAAAGCGTCCCATATTTTCGCGTCTTTTTCCTCTTTGCGGGTCATCCAAATAAATGAGACCTTTAAAACTGTATAACTTGTTTATTTATGAATGGATTTTCAAAATTCAAAAACATTTTTACTCAGTGGAGATAGGGCTTGCATTTTAGACAAAAATTTTCCTCAAAAAGAGAAAAAAACATTGTTCATAGTCATTGCTAAATAATGGCGATAGCGTCTGTCGGTTGTCAAGACGCGACTTCCAACAAAAAGGCGCTAGTCTTAAATCGGTTTTGAAATCTCATTACCTATATAAATAGGCCTACAGTTTGGAGGGGCATAAAAAAAGAAGAGATACTTTTAACTCGAACAGGCCTGCCAACTGGAACGAAAAATTCGGCTTCAATCACAGAGCTTTTTCGATTAATCTCTTTGATAATAATAATAATCATCATCATATCTTGTCGCGCCAGTGAGTCAGCCAGTCCCGGGCAGTCTGGTTGCATTCCCTCAGGTCAGCATTGGTGCAGTGAGGTCACAGCGAGCATTCAGACAGGATGTAGTCCATGGTCTGTCTGGGGTGACCGCATGGGCATTCAGTGCCCGGTGAGATTTTCCATTTAAAGAGGTTGGTGGCGGTGTTTCCCACCTTTGCTCTAGCTCTGTTCAACGCCACCCATTCTTTTCTCTTGAGGTCTGTGCCTGCTGGGAGCTTTTCTGTTGGGGGCTGGAGGGCATCGTTTGCTGTCTTGTCCCATTCTATCCATTTGTCCAGGCGGAAGAATGCTGAGTGGTCTGGGTGAAGGCTCTCTACTGTGAGGAAGCTTTTCATTGATTTGAGCCTGCTTTTGGGGCAATTGTGGTCATGAAGGGGGTGTCTCTGGTCCATTTCCTGTTTGTATTTTTGTATTTGGGCATGAGTTTCCCTCCGGATGTGTGGTGGGGCTATTCCTGCTGCACGGTAGACCAGTGGTAATGGTGTTGCTCTCAGCTGGCCCGTTATGATCCGGCAGGCGTTGTTGAGCTCGATAATAATAATAATAATAATAATAATAATAATAATAATAATAATAATAATAATAATAATAATAATAATAATAATAAATAGCATTTCTATAGCGCATAATCATGACGATGTCGTGCTCTATGCGTTTCACATATTATCATGACATAAAATCAAATATTTGTAACAATAATCTAATAACACACACACGCACATACACACTATCAATTGATACATGCATCTACATTCGAGATAATACAATGAAAGACACTATGCAAGATAATTCTCATAAATAAATGATGTTTTAATCTACATTTTTAAAAAAATAGAGATGTTAGGTGCATCTTTATCTGTTTTGGGGAGAAAATTACAAACTTTAGGGCCTGAATTGCAAAATGATCTTTCTCCATACATTTTCAATAGGATTCAACAATCGTGACGTCACTTCCCTCGTAATGACGCATAGTAACTTAGAAGTATTAGTGTCGTATGGTCTTCACACCTCCAAGTGTGACTCATTCAGCCATTTGATGTAGTCGTCCTCAGCTTTGTGGATAGCAGGATAGCCGCTCTCTATGGATGTTGATGGACAGTGAAGTACCACATGGTCGATGTCCTGATTTGGAGCGTTACAGGCTTGGCATGTTGCTGTTGTTATATAGCCCCATTTGTGGAGATAAGATGCTGTTCTACCGTGTTTAGATCGTAGTCTGTTACAGGAGGACCACTGTTTTCTGTTTAGTGTGTAGAAACCTGGGAGTGGTGTTGCTGTAGGGTCTTCGATTAGATCACTGTTTTTTGGTTTGTTTTTCTCCCATTCAGTTTTCCAGCTATCAGAGAGGTCGAAATGTTCTTTTTTGCGAGATTTTAGGCGTGATGTTGTGGGGGCTGATTGGGTGATTATTCTGAGTGGAGTATTTGATGTTGTTTTCTCCAGTCGGTGATATTGTTTTTGTGTCGCCTCTTCTCTTCGGAGATGGGGAGGGGCAATTGCGCTCATTATTAGTAGCCACTGGTGGGAGTTGGTTTCAATGTGCCAGAAATTGTTCTCATGGTGTTATTTAGAGCGGAGTGAGTGGACCTTGCCCAGACAGGGGTACAGTATTCTGCTACAATGTAACAGTGTGCTATAGAGGATGTTCTGAGGACTGATGTGGAGGCACCCCAGGAAGTTCCAGCGTTTTCTAACGAAACCGTTCCTTTTCTGGAGTTTATGTGCAGTATTTTCTAGGTGTTTCCCATATGTGAGGGACCGGTCCAGGATTACACCGAGATATTTTGGGTTTTGGTCGTATGGTAACGTAGAGTTATTAGTTGTGACATTTATTTGTTGGTCAGCTTGATGGTTATCTAGATGGAACAGAGTACTGACAGTTTTTGTGGTATTCATTCGAAGGTACCATTTATTGAAGAATGATTGCAGAATGTTGGTGTCGTCTGTAGCGTTTTTTCAATTTGTTTAAGGTCGTTTGATTGCCATGCAATTGCGATGTCGTCAGCATAACCAGAGTAACTTCGTAACTGGTTCTAAACTATAAAGTACCACATAAAGTACCGCCATGTTTTTCTAGAGTAGGACAGTTATTCGCTTAAGTGGTCAGTGACATATCTCTAGGTGTGACCAGTATTAATGCAACTATTGATGGACACATTAAAACTGTTTACTGTTACTACAAATCTATTGTTTTCGTGTTCTGTTATGATGTGCTCACACCCACACTTCTGTCAATAGATAGTTCGAAGATGACGTCACTCAGGCCTTTGTTATTGTTTTTGCCATCCGCGTTTGTGAGTTGTTATCACTAAACTGTATTAACCAGACTATAAAAGTTCATGGTTACACAGAGTTTGTGTGTTGGTCCGTTATACTTCCGGATGGCAATGTTGTGAACTCCTTGGCCAAGCGCATTCTATCTATAGAATGCACTTGGCTAGAAGTTCACAACATTGCCATCCGGAAGTATAACGGACCAACACACAAAACTGTGTGTAACCATGAACGTTTATAGTCTGGTTAATACACTTTAGTGAGAATTGCTCATAAACGCGGATGGCAAAAAAAAAACAAAACAAACCAATAACAAAGACCCGAGTGACGTCAACTTCGAACTATCTATAGTTATTTAGGTTGATGGTCATAAGACCAAACAGATAATGTGACATACAATAATTAAACACAGTACTTAACACTATACGTTTACATATTTCAATAGATTTTAATGACTCGTATGACATTTTTCAACCAGAGACTTCAGAGATTTAGGTTGATCACCATTAGACCAAACAGATATGACATACAATAATTAAACACCGCACTTAACCGTAGCCATCGTTATGTTATAGCCTGATACTGAAATCCAAAATGACTGGCAGTTTAACGTCATTATTTGGTTTTTGCACCGCCTAGTGAGTTGTCGTTAGTAGAGCTCAAGGAAGCAAGTTGTTTCATTGGTTGAACTATTGAATACAACTCACGATTTTGTTTTCCTTTGTGGCAAAAGACTGGAATTTTGACGTCATTTTTTGGTCAGCATCAGGCCTTAACTTAACGAAGACCATGACTTAACCCAGATGTTTACATATTTCAATAGATTTTGATGACGCGTATGAAATTTTTCAACCAGAAACTTCAGAGATTTAGGTTGATGCTCATTAGACCAAACAGATATGACATACAATAATTGGACTCAGTAGTCTGATGTCACGCCGCCCGGCAACGGCGGCCATCTTGGTTCTAAATAAAGAAAATCATTACTTTTTATTCTTCATGCTGGCTAGAACTTTTCATATGTCTTGTGATCAGAATGTGTAAAAGTCAAAACATGATCAAATTTATGTGTTTTTTTCCCTCTGGATACACTTTTATGCTCGCCGGAGAAATATTTCATGCGGGCGTCCGCCATTGTTCCGATAGTTTAGAGCCAGTGTTACTAAGTTACCATGCGTCATTAGGAAGGAAGTGACGTTACGACTGTTGAAGAGTATTTAACACCGTACTAAACACTGTACTTACACATATTTCGATAAATTTTGATGACTCGTATAAAATTTTTCAACCAGAGACATCAGAGATGTTAAAAACATTTTTTTAACTTGTGCTTTTATATAGAGCAATAGCCACTAAACGTGCTCAAAGCGCTTTACAAAGTGTCCCTGACCAACAGCAACACAAAACTTGGACGAGACATGACGCCTGTTAAGCGATTTTACAATTTTATCGGACAGAGACAACGCTGTTGACGGCCATGTGCTGATTTTACACCTGAGTACAGTGAAAGAATGTGAGCAAAGAGCCTTTTCCAATGACTGAACTGGAACTAACTCCGAGTGAGGCTCGAGCGCAGGACCTTCCGATCCAAAAGCGAGGGTCATAACATTAGACCACATAGCGGCACAATAATGATTAAACCTGAGACTTGTCATCATGCTGGTTTCACGATCACGTCATCATAGAGTAAATAGTAAAATAAAGTGAGTAAAAATGACTCCTATAGATAGTTCGAAGATGACGTCACTCAGGCCTTTGTTATTGTTTTTGCCATCCGCGTTTGTGAGTTGTTCTCACTAAACTGTATTAACCAGACTATAAAAGTTCATGGTTACACAGAGTTTGTGTTTTGGTCCGTTATACTTCTGGATGGCAATGTTGTGAACTCCTTGGCCAAGCGCATTCTATCTATAAAAGATACAAAACAAAGTAAATAAGGAGTTTGTGTGTGTGTGTGCAGCTGAAGGAGAGAGAGAGAGAGAGAGAGAGAGAGAGAGAGAGGGAGAGAGAGAGAGGGAGAGAGGGAGAGAGAGAGAAAGAGAGAAAGTGAGAGATTGAGAGAGAGAGGAGAGAGAAAGGGATTGAGAGATGGAGAGAGGGAGGGAAGGAGAGAGAGAGAGAGAGAGAGAGAGAGAGAGAGAGAGAGAGAGAGAGAGAGAGAGAGAGAGAGAGAGAGAGAGAGGAGAGAGAGAGAGAGAGAGAGGAGAGAGAGAGAGGAGAGAGAGGAGGGAGAGAGAGGGAGGGAGAGAAAAGGAGAGAGAGAGAGAGAGAGAGAGAGAGAGAGAGAGAGAGAGAGAGTTTGGGGCATTTGAAACTTTTGAAACAAATTAGGAGTCATCTTGTTCTATCTAAATAGAGAAAGTTTTCTTGGCCAAAAATGAAAGAAAAATAAGCCTTTTTCATGACACGTCAAGACTATCATCGCACACGTGACCTATAGATAGTATGCGTTTGGCTACGAAGCTCATAACATTGCCATCCGGAAGTATAACGGACCAACACACAAAACTATGTGTATTCATGAACGTTTATAGTCAGGTTAATACAGTTCAGTGAGCATTACTCATAAACGCGGATGGCAAAAAACAATAACAAAGACCTGAGTGACGTCATCTTCGTACTATCTATTCCTGAAATATGAACACGTGCGTGTAAAACAGTGGCAGAAAAAAAGAAAAACAAAGAAGAATACAAGAAAAAAAAAAACATCCCAAAAATTCAACCTGTGTTGATATATAAATAACAAAGTGAAATTGAATGTAAGCTTCAATTTAATTACGAAAACAGATAAAACGGACGTTTCGGGTTTCCCCTTTATCAACAAACAGGATGAATGAAACACTACAGATGAATGAGATAATAATGTGGTGGTGGCGTTGTAAGGATTCATCTACCACATTATCTCATTCATCTGTAGTGTTTCATTCATCCTGTTTGTTGATAAAGGGGAAACCCGAAACGTCCGTTTTATATGTTTTCGTAATTAAATTGATGCTTACATTCAATTTCACATTGTTATTTATTTCTTCGGGCTTCGACCGCGATCTCAAGTAGTCGGTGAGAGAGAGCTCTTATAATGACTAGGGTTAGAGACGATCTTTTTTGGGATCGTGGATAGCTCATACGGTAGAGTCACGCTCTCACCGGCCAGGCGGAGTTGTTGTACCAGAATGGTCGCGGGTTCAAACCCCCATCACCGCCGCGAAAATTTTAAAATTCTCTATTGTCTTCTGCCACTTTCCTATAGATAGTATGCAGATGACGTCACTCATGCCTTTGTTATTGTTTTTGCCATCCGCGTTTGTGAGTTGTTCTCACTAAACTGTATTAACCAGACTATAAAAGTTCATGGTTACACAGCGTTTGTGTGTTGGTCCGTTATACTTCCGGATGGCAATGTTGTGAACTCCTTGGCCAAGCGCATTCTATCAATTCACTTCATCTCTTGTTGTTATCGGCATTTACTTTCGCCTGTGTTGATGCAGGCTGAATTTTTGGGTTGGCATTTTTGTTTGTGTTTGTCATTCTGTTTTGTCTTTCACTGTTTCATACTCGTCTATTGAGATGTATATCAAATACCAGTGCCGGCTTGCCAGTTTGTTATTACGTATTCATGAGAGGCAAATGAAATCAGATTGAGACTGCAATAAATTGATGATATGAGCAGGGATAATAATACAGCCGTACTATGAAAAACAACAGTTAAAAAAACATGGCCAGAAATCTGGTTCTTCAAACATTGATTGCTTAAAATGATCTTCATCTCAAAAATGCTCAAACTTGGGATTTCCTTGAAGACTTCATTGAGGTCAGAGTCCTTGAAAACTTTTAGTTATGAACGTTTTTCACAAGATGAGAAGGATCAATCGATCGATGATTGAAGGATGAATTTTCTGGCCAAATTTTATAAAGTGTGTGTTTTTTTTTTGTATTCAAATGACGACATATTATTTGAGTCTCTGACCAACACAATATCGTACACCTGCAAAATGCCTTTTGAACATGATGTCCAGAAAATTTAAACTTTGAAAAACAGCGATTAAATTATCCTAACTTGTCAAGGAATGTTAATTTATCTAAGCTGAGATTTCTTTTTTTGAAGTCTCGTCTTCAAGAGTTGTTGAAAACCTGGAGGCCGATTTTATAGGTCAATATATTATAAATTCGAAGTTTTCTGATCAAAATGTCAAAGAGTTAATTTGCGAGTGTGCGGAACAACAATCGCGTTGGGAGTAATGAATATCGGTCTCTTTAGAATCTGCTTTTTCTTTAGATACCAAAAGATCCACTTCTCCTCCGAAGAAGAATTTGAATACGTTATCACAATCCTTATATGAAAGAGAACAGTTGGTACGAGACTGAAGGGTGGAAAGCGTGTTTTATGGTGCAGTGCCAGAGAAAAGAAAAGTAAGTAGTCCTTCAGAGTCATTGGGCCCATGGAGACGGAGTTTATCCCGGATTCTATAGCGTGAAACGGACAATAACAATTGCTTGCTATCCTTTGGATAGGACGCTTTTCCATCGCAAAGTATTTTCCGCAAAAAAAAAAACAACAAAAAAACACCAAACAAACTAACAGACTCAGCTACCCATTCACTGCTGGGTGGACATGCGGGTCAGAAAAAAAATATCGACTATACCCGGGATCGATCTTGATCCCTTTGTGTGTGATTCGAGTGCTCTACCAACTGAGACATCGGGACACCTACAGTGACAGAGAGAACTGGAGAAATAATGTAAACAAAACAAGAACCAATTATCGAAAGGTATCAGACTAGATAATAGATAGAATGAAGCTGGCGTCACTCGGGTCATTGTTATTGTTTTTTGCCATCCGCGTTTATGAGTAATTCTCACTAAACTGTATTAACCAGACTATAAACGTTCATCGTTACAGATCGATTTGTGCGTTGGCCCGTTATACTTCCGGATCTTGGATAGCTCATACGGTAGAGTCACGCTCTCCCCGGCCAGGCGGAGTTGTCGTAACAGTAAGGTCGCGGGTTCAAACCCCTATCACCGTCGCGAAAATGTTTTGTTCTCTATTGTCTTCTGGCACTTTCCTACTCACTTCATCTCTTGATCTTATCAACATAAGTGCCTGCTCCACTCACTTTTTCTGAATCAAAAATACTCTGACATAACACTGTTTGGTTGTTGTGGGTGACAAGTTGTCTTGTGGTTTAACCAGTTAAGTGCCATACTCCGAGAAGATCAATATTTAAAAATTTGTCCAGAAAACTCGTCCTTCAAATACCGATCGATTAAAATGGGCTTCGTCTTGGCAAAAGCTTTCAAACCTGAGACTTCGCAAAGTCCCAACGTTGAGAGCTTTTTTTTTTGTTGTTGTTGCCAAGATGAAGGTCATTTAAATCTATCGATATTTGAAGGACGAGTTTTCTGGCCAAATTAAAAAAATACTACGGATCTCTTCAGAGTACGCAGTTAGCAGGTTAATATGATTTTCTAAACAAAAGAATCGATTTTTACAAAACAGGAAATTATTATCTGCAAATAATTGGATTGGAATGTCAAATTTGTCGGGTGAGTTTTACTGTGACAGGAAAACAGTAAAGGGCATAGAACTGTCCCCTGAGGCACTCCGGAGACAACAGCGTGATATGCATAGATCCGATTCCTTTGGGGAGAGGATCGTTGGTTTAATGCATACGGCGGAACATTGCTGCTTCTCCCAGGACTTTGGACCGTGAATCAAAACGTGTTTCTGACATCTTTTTTTTTTTTTCTTTTCGTTTGGTTTCTTGGGCAAGGAAGATAACTTTACTGCTCATTTCCGGCGATTCACTGCAGCGGATGACTGAGTTATTCCAGTCTTTTTACCGGCCTAATCAGACTAACGACAACTCACTAGACGCTGCACAAAACTAAAATGTGACGACAAACTATAAGTCCAAGAGGGTTCTAGTGTCAGGCATACGTTAATGATAGCTTCGATTCTAGTGTCAGGCTATAAGTTAACGATGGCTACGGCCTGAAACTAAAACCCCCTAAGATCGTAGCCATCTTTAAGTTATACAGCGTGACACTGAGACCCAAAAGACTGGTCTTTTGACGTCATTATTTGGTTTTTGCACGGCATTGTGAGTTGTCGTTAGTAGAGCTCATGGAAACAAGGGTCCCATTGGTTGAACTACTGAATACAACTCACGATTTTTTTCTTTTGTGGCCAAAGACTGTTTTTTTTAACATTATTTTTTTGGTCAGTGTCAGGCTATAAGTTAATGATGGCTACGCTAAGACCCACGTTTTGTCGTCAATTTTTAGGTTTGAGGACCCCTGGTTAGTCGTCTTTAGTAATGGTCATGGAAACAAGTGATCCCATTGGTTGACCTATTGAATACAGCTCACGATTTCTTTTCTTTTGTGACCAAAGACTTGTCCTTTGACGTCATTTATTGGGTAGCATCAGGCCGTAGCCATAGTTAACATATAGATAGTATGCAGATGAGGTCACTCAGGCCTTTGTTATTGTTTTTGCCATCCGCGTTTGTGAGTTGTTCTCACTAAACTGTATTAACCAGACTATAAAAGTTCATGGTTACACAGAGTTTGTGTGTTGGTCCGTTATACTTCCGGATGGCAATGTTGTGAACTCCTTGGCCAAGCGCATTCTATCTATAACCTGACACAAGAACCCTCTAGGACTGGCAGTTTGAGGTCTTTTTTTAAGGTTTGTGCAGCGTCTAGTGAGTTGTCGTTAGTAGAGCTCAAGGAAACAAGTTATTTCATTGGTTGAACTATTGAATACAACTCACGATTTGTTTTCTTGTGTGGCAAAAGACTGGCATTTTGACGTCATTTTTTTGGTTAGGTTCACGATGGCTGCGGTATCAGGCCATGAGTTTACGAAGGCCACGGTAAGTCCCAGAGTGAGTTTATAATAATAATAATATAACGATGGCTACGGTCAAAACAGGTCTGTTTGTTTGCTTGTGACGGGTCATTTAACTATTATGGCAACATCGGGGTCGCCCCGTCCACGGGAAATGATATTATTGTTGTTGCTTAAGAATAGAATTATGGATCTCAGGGCCGTGATTTGCGTGTTCTGTACTGGCCTATTATCGATAATTCTTGTGACGTCAAATAGATCAAAAGACGGGACATTCCGGTTTCCATTTGGCACAATGGCACATTCGCTCAAAACACACATACACACGCACACACATACACAAACTCACACACACGCGCGCGAACACACACACACTAAAACATACACACACGCACATTCACGCGCATACGTCGATAATAATACTTTAAAAATTGAGCTTTTATATAGAGCAGTATCCACTAAAGTGCTCAAAGCGCTTTACAAAGAGTCCATGACCAATAGCAACGCGCAACATGTAGAACGATACATACCTACCCACTCAATTCCACCAGCAACGAGCAGGCACTCACGTTGTTGTCTTGATCGTCGTCGTCATCATCATCATCATCATCATCATCATCATCATCATCATCATCATCATCATCATCATTATCATCATCATCACCATCATCATCATCATCATCATCATCATCATCATCATCATCATCACCATCATCATCATCATCATCATCATCATCGTCGTCGTCGTCTTGTCATCGTTACCATCATCAACAACCTCATTATCATGAACAACAACGGAAAGAGGAAATTGAAGAAGACAATGGACGATTCATTATTTCGCATTCAGCAAGGAAATGAAAACAAGATACAAAAACATAAAAGAAATATAGATAAAAACGGATGCAATGATTTCATGGGACAAACGGCAATGGACCTGATCTTCTTTCTTTTATCTTCCTGAACATTATTTGTTTCTATATTTATTTAGATTTGTTTTGACAATAAATGGATTCGACATCATTCGCATTGTCCATCATCAACTCATTAGTGTTATCTTGTCCAATTGTTTTGGGATACAAACATGCAAGTAAATTTCCACCGCCATTTCCCTCGGCTCAAACCCAGCCCCCCCCCCACCCCCCCCCCCGCTCTCTCTCTTTTTCACACAAACACACATACATATTACATCTCAATTTCTTCTTCCCCCCCCCCCTCTCTCTCTCCCCCCCCCCCTCACTCTCTCTCTCTCTCTTCACACACACACATACACACTACCTCTCAATTTCTTCTTTCCTCTATCTCTCTCTTATATATATCTCTCTCCCTCTCTCTCTCTCTTCTCTCTCCCCCCTCTCTCTCACTATGTCCCTTCCATCCCTCTCTCTCTCACTCACACATACACATTTGACCATCAATCCACTTATCCAGCTACGCATGTATGTGTGTATTGATGCATCTATCCTTTTATGTATGCATCCATCTTACTATTAATCATTAACCAATCCAATATATCCATTGATTTAGCTCTATATCAATATATCTAGTATATATATATATATATATATATATATATATATATATATATAGATATATATATATATGTGTGTGTGTGTGTGTGTGTGTGTGTGGATGTGTGTGTGTGTTTCAATCTCATTGTCTATCTATCAATCAATCTATCCACCCATCCATCTATATCTATCTATCTATCTATCTATCTATCTATCTATCTATCTATCTATCTATCTATCTATCTATCTATCTATCTATTTTTAATTTTTTATTCGTTTCATATAGATAGTATGCGCTTGGCTTAGAAGCTCACAACATTGCCATCCGGAAGTAAAAACGGACCAACACACAAAACTATGTGTAGCCTGAAACGTTCATAGTCTGGATAATACAGTTAAGAGATAATCACTCATAAACGTGGATGGCAAAAAAAAAAAACAATAACAAAGACCAGAGTGACGTCAACTTCATTCTATCTAAAGCTATCTATGTCATCATGATAGTTATTTTGGCACTTCCCTCAAACAGTCACTCTATACACATTAACGGTTAGGTAAATACCTAGATAGATACAGTAAATGATAACTCATTTGTCTTGTTTGAAGTAGACTTAGAACCAGGGAAACTATCAGATGAACGTTAAACGAGAATTAGGGACAGTCAGTGGAGTCAGTATAGAGAGAGAGAGAGAGAGAGAGAGAGAGAGAGAGAGTGAAAGAGAGTGAATGGTGAGTGGGCGAGAGAGACAGATATATATATATATATATATATATATATATATAGAGAGAGAGAAAGAGAAGAGAGTGAGATAGATAGAGAAAGAGAGAGAGAGTGAGTGAGTTAGAGAGAGAGAGAGGAGAGAGAGAGAGAGAGAGAGAGAGAGAGTGAAAGAGAGTGAATGGTGAGTGGGCGAGAAAGACAGATATATATATATATATATATATATATATATATATATATATATATATAAATATATATATATATATATATATATATATATATATATATAGAGAGAGAGAGAGAGAGAGAGAGAAGAGAGTGAGATAGATAGAGAAAGAGTGAGAGAGTGTGAGTGAGTTAGAGAGAGAGAGAGAGGAGAGAGAGAGAGAGAGAAAGAGAGAGAGAGAGAGAGAGAGGGTGGAGTGAGAGAGATAGAGAAAGAGTGAGAATGAGTGAGTGAGTGAGAGAGAGTGAGAGAGAGTGAGTGAGTGTGTGTGTTTGTGTGTGTGTGTGTGTGAGAGAGAGAGAGAGACAACCATTTTTATGAGTAGTTTTCAATAAATTATATTAATCATATTTGTCAACGTTCAAGAGTACATGTAGTTTTGTGTGTTGTTATGTTATATCCGGCCGTCGGATGTTATGAGTATTTTGCTTATACACATAGGATCAATTCATATTTTTACATGTAGTTTTAAACATTGCAAACAAGC
>NC_088364.1:76422995-76425495 GCF_034508935.2 Berghia stephanieae | reverse complement strand
TAATAATAATAATAATAATAATAATAATAATAATAATAATAATAATAATAATAATAATAATAGTAATAATAATATTAATAATAATAATAATAATAATAATAATAATAATAATAATAATAATAATAATAATAATAATAATAATAATAATAAATGACATTTATATAGCGCTTTACCCCGTTGTCACAGGCTCTAAGCGCTTTACAGTGATATAAAACAAAACATATTACAGTAAGACAAGTTTGATGGAAAAGTGATACGAATTCAATTTAACAACAACAGAATATGATAATAGTATTGCAACATTATGACGTAAAAAGATAAAACTTTAAGCGAGAATTGAATGTTGTCAACGATTTTATTGTCCTTACTATTGACTGAAGAAGGGTTTTGAGCCCGAAACGTTTCGTGCTTGGTATTTTGTTCTTCATTGAATCTGTTCTATTCATTTTTGTTCATTGTTTCTTACGGTCCACGAATTAGGGAACTTCAGACAATATTTTTCTTATTTTTGTTATTTTAAAATGTAATCGCCAAAAATATCTCTTATTCCCTAATTCAATCCAGACCAATTCATATTAATTACTTAATCAAACAATGAATTGATAAAAAAATTTGGTTGTTTATACAAATTCCATCTGGCAATTGAGACCTGATTATGTCTTATCTAAACTGCATGTAAAACTGTAACCCTTGCTGCCAAATTGATTTTTTTCTAATTACGCGATGTAGAGACAATTGCATGCAATTTAATTAAATGATACAATTTTTTAGCCAATGAAATTACCCAGAAGTTACGTTAAAATCAGACAGACATGCTTGCCGTACAATGAGAAAACAGTTTCCCTAAAACTTTGCCTAGAACTTTAAAATCCTATTATTAATTCAGAAAAGTGAGTGGAGCAGGCACTTATGTTTAGAACAGCAAGAAGTGAAGTGAGTAGGAAAGTGCCAAAAGACAATAGAGAATAAAATGTTGTCGCGGCGGTGATGGGGGTTTGAACCCGCGACTTTATTGGTACGACAACTCCGCCTGGCCAGGGAGAGCGTGACTCTACCGTATGAGCTATCCACGCACCGCCGCGAAAAAATGTTATTCTCTATTGTCCTCTGGCACTTTCCTACTCACTTCATCTCTTGTTGTAATCCAATTATTAGTAGCTTTAACTCTCTCGAGTTCACCCTCATTGAAAATCGAACAAATTTGTTCGATTTTCTATGCCCATGAACTCGAGAGAGTTAAAAGGTTTTTAATTTCATTAAACAATTTTTAATCTGATGTAGTTTTAAAAAACAAAAAACAAATGTGGAACATTTATGTAGAGCATTTCCACTGACATACTGTGTCTGTTGCGCTTCACAATGTTTCGTTTATTCCCCTAGCAGGCCATATTGAACATGCTTCCATTTCATACAGTACTATTCGTCTGTACAACATCTGTCACTGCCTATAGCCTGGTATTCATTCATTCATACCAAACTTGAGAGGGGTAATAATATATCAAAAGTGCTTTGTCCAAGGACACAACATCGGGACTAGATGTTTCCACAATGTGTAAATTTTAACGTTTAGAATAATATGATCGAGAAAATCACGTGATATCTATCTAGTCACCCATTTGGCGGTATAAAAACAACAACAATGATCCGAGAGAGGTCGACAGCATTCATGTCACAACAACAGTGTTTGACCGTAGTTTGATCGTAAAGTTATAGCCTGATACTGACCAAAAATGACGGCAAAATGCCAGTCTTTTGCCACAAAAGAAAACAAATCATGAGTTGTATTTAATAGTTCAACCAATGAAATAACTTGTTTCCATGAGCTCTACTAACGACAACTCACTAGACGGTGTAAATACCAAATAATGACGTCAAACTGCCAGTCCTTTTGGATTTCAGTGTCAGACTATAACATAACGATGGCGACGCTGAAACCCAAAAAGACTGGCATTTTGACGTCATTATTTGTTTTTTCCACCGCCTAGTGAGTTGTCGTTAGTAGTGCTCATGGAAACAAGTGGTCCCATTGGTTGAACTAGTGAATACAACTCACGATTTGTTTTCTTTTGTGATCAAAGACGTGTCAGGCTAAAGATAGAATGCGCTTGGCCAAGGAGTTCACAACATTGCCATCCGGAAGTATAACGGACCAACACACAAACTCTGTGTAACCATGAACTTTTATAGTCTGGTTAATACAGTTTAGTGAGAACAACTCACAAACGCGGATGGTAAAAACAATAACAAAGGCCTGAGTGACGTCATCTGCATACTATCTATAACTAATCGATGACTACTACGGTCAGGCTATAGATAGAATGCGCTTGGCCAAGGAGTTCACAACATTGCCATCCGGAAGTATAACGGACTAACACACAAACTCTGTGTAACCATGAACTTTTATAGTCTGGTTAATACAGTTTAGTGAGAACAACTCACAAACGCGGATGGCAAAAACAATAACAAAGGCCTGAGTGACGTCATCTGCATACTATCTATA
>NC_088364.1:76410495-76415495 GCF_034508935.2 Berghia stephanieae | reverse complement strand
GCATTGTATTGACACATTGCTTTATAAGATATAACGATAAAAGGCATCAAATTCAACATACATAATAAGTTGAAATAAGAGAGAGAGATTTCTAAAAATAGAACAGTTCATTCCAGTAAGTGTAAATAAATAAAACAGTCAGTAACAGTATCCTGTCAATATAATATATATAAAACATCGTAACTAATTTATTGCAACATGGAAGCATATAAAAGATACTTAAGTCTCGCAAAGGACTTAGAAATACCCCAGGAAAGAATATTTTCATGGTGCGAAGAGAAAGTAAAAGAAGAAAAAGAACATGAAGAAAGAATTCGTAGAGAAGAAAATGAAGAAAGAATTCGTAAAGAAGAAAAAGAACACGAAGAAAGAATTCGTAGAGAAGAAAATGAAGAAAGAATTCGTAGAGAAGAAAAAGAACACGAAGAAAGAATTCGTAGAGAAGAAAAAGAACACGAAGAAAGAATACGTAGAGAAGAACGAGAAGAAAGAGTCCAAGAAAGGGAACTAAAAAGACAAATAGCTTTAGCAGAAGAAGAAACCAAAAGGACCCAAATGATGCTGGAAATTGAAAAAACAAAAACCGGTCATGAAAGAAAACATAATAATAGTGATGAATTTTTCGTGAAACTTCCACGCATGCCAACATACGATGAACGCTCAGACTGTCTAGAATCCTTCTTACACCGATTCGAAGTTCAGGCTAAAGGTTATCGTTGGCCAGAAAGCAAATGGGCCACAGCCTTGATTAACTGCTTATCTGGAGAACCGCTAAAAGTTTTCTATACCTTAACAACTGAAGATGCAGATGACTATGGAAAAATTAAAGACGCTCTACTAAAAAGATTTAGATTAACGGAAGATGGTTACCAGGAAAGGTTTCACACTGCAAAACCGGAAAGTGGAGAAGACTTTAATACATTCGTGAACCGAATTACTCAATTTCTAAATCGGTGGCTTGAGTTGGCAAACGTAAAACAAGACGACTTTGCAGGCCTTTACTATCTCACGCTGAAGAATCGAATCTATCAAGCTTGCAACCCAGATTTAGTCGCATTCTTTAAAGAGAGAAAGCCAGAAAACTTGGACAAATTAAAAATCTACGCAGAAAACTTTAACAGCGCACATCCATTGACACCCCTTAGCAGAACATTGAAGGAACCATACTACGCTGCCGCTGCTCAGAGTCCAGGTACACCTAAAGTTCAGTACTCAAATAGAACGAGCCGATCAATCACTCGGAACACGCAAGTGAAACAAGATGATCATAGTAACAAACCATGGAACAAACAGTTCAATAGAGACCATAGCCGACCCTATCAAAACAAAACAAGAAATAGCACTGACAATAATACTGAGTATAAGAAAACCAACAAACCTATAATTAAATGTCAATATTGTGGAATGAAAGGCCACACAGCAGACAAATGTTACAAAATCGTGGGATATCCGAAAGAAACTGCAAATGCATCACTCCAAACCAGTGTAAATAATCAGACACGAATAATGTCAGGAGAAAATATAAATGTGTATTGCGTGAAAGGTATGTCACTTTTAACACAAACTCACAAATCAGGATCGCTATTTTTTTGTGAAGGCAAAGCTAATGGAACTGATTGCAAAATATTGAGAGACACAGGATGCAGTACAGTAGGAATAAAAGCATCTTTGATCAATGACGAAGACAAAACTGGAAAAACGGTACAATGCATCACATTCAGTGGCACAGTCGAAACCTTTGAAACAGCTAACGTGTACATAGAAACCCCATATTATACAGGAATAGTGGAATGCTGTATACTTCCCAACCCCGTCGCTGATGTTATTGTTGGCAATATAAAAGGTCTTAAAGACAACCCAACAGATGTAAAAGAATGGTCATTAACCCAAGAAACAGCTTGTCTAGCAGAAACAAGAAAGATGACTAAGACAACAGAGAAGCCAATGACTATTTCTCTAGAACCACAACAATTTGACAGGAACACGTTCATTGAAGAACAGAAAAAGGACCCGACTTTAACATCATATTTCATTATCGCAAACAAAGGGACGAAATCAAAAGTTGAATACATCATTGAAAAAGATATTCTGTTCAGGTTACATAGGAAAAGAAACAAAATAGCTAAACAACTGGTCACGCCGAGTATTTACAGAAACAAAATCCTTGGAATAGCGCACGATTCAATAACTTCTGGACATCTTGGGAGCTCTTCCACATTGAAGAGAATATCCGAGAATTTCACATGGCCTGGAATTACTAAAGACGTCCGAGAATATGTGAAATCGTGTGACACATGCCAAAGAAGAATCGCAAAAGGCAGAATACCGAGATTGCCATTAGAGACAACCCCAGTTATTGAAAAAGTTTTTCAAAAAGTTGCAATTGACATTATAGGCCCTTTAACAAAATCAGATAGAAACCATACACACATACTAACACTAGTCGATTACGCAACCAGGTGGCCAGAAGCGATAGCATTGAAATCAACTACATCGGATCACATAGCTGAAGCATTGATGACAATTTTTACTAGAATAGGCATACCAAATGAGATACTGTCGGACAATGGACCCCAATTTACATCACATATGATGCATGAAACCATGAAACTCATGGAATCCAACACTCATTCACAACCCCCTACCACCCCCAAGCAAATGGTCTTTGTGAAAGATTTAATGGCACTCTAAAGAATATGTTAAGAAAAGTGTCAGCAGAAAAACCAGATGATTGGGACAGATACTTACCAGCAATCCTATTTGCATATAGAGAAATACCCCAAGAATCTACAGGCTACTCCCCATTTGAGTTGATGTATGGACGATCACCTCGCGGCCCGATCAATATAGTAGCCGACATTTGTAAAGGGAATGAGGAGGACAATAACGAAATTATGTTTGCTTACGAATATGTAAGAAACCTGAAAGACAGAATAGAGGACACATGTAAGCTAGCACAGGAATCCGTCACTAAAAAAAGCAGAGAAATACAAGGAATACTCCGATCGAAAAAGCAAGTCAAGAAAATTTGAGATTGGTGACAAAGTACTAATACTCTTACCCGATGACTCGAGTAAACTTTTAGCTACATGGAAAGGACCATTCAAAATAACAGCAGTAAAATCTAATGTTAATTACGAGATTAAAATTAACAACACAACAAAGACATTCCATGCAAATATGCTAAAAAAGTATTTTGATAGAGACACAGTGTCGCAACCTATGTTTACTAATATCGAAGCTTCAAATGCAGGATTAATCATACCGTTGGTCATGGGACACAGACACCCGAGACAGAAAAACAAACAAAAATCGCACAATTGCAACCACCTAAGACAAAAAAAGAAGTACGCAAAGTACTTGGGCTCCTAAATTTTTACAGGAAATACATTTACAACTTCGCGCACATCGCGACACCGCTAACAAATCTGACAAAGAATGGGTCACCGAACAAAATTGTTTGGACAGAAGTGTGTCAGAATAGCTTTAAACAATTAAAGGCATTACTCTGTTCAGAACCAATTCTTAAATTACCCGACATATCAAAAGAATTTGTTGTAAGAACTGACGCGTCTGATAAGGGCATCGCAGGTGTACTATTACAGGAGCATGAGGGAACTCTAATGCCTTGCTTATATGCAAGCAGAAAATTATTGGACAGAGAATCACGATACTCTGTAATAGAGCGTGAAGGACTGGCCATCGTCTTTGCTTTAAAGACATTCAGCAGATATCTACTGCTAAAAGAGTTTGTGGTCGAAACGGACCATAAACCACTCACGTACATAAGAAATAACAAAATGAATAATAGTAGAGTACTAAGGTGGAGTCTATTTTTGCAAAATTACACTTTCAGTATCTCTCACATACCAGGCTGTGAAAATATTCACGCCGACCTACTTTCTCGATTAGTATAAACACGTGAGAAGGGTATAACTTAACCTCCCATGCATACTGTTAGTTACCTCGCAAACTTTGCCAAATCAGAACGCACAATTCGATAATTTTATTTGTAAACATGATGACCCAACTTAATGTAACATTGAGTATTGTTTGGATATATATACCATACCCATTCATGATTTGGGAAATCTTCTCTTTATCTATTATTGTTATGAATTTTCACTCATTTATGATTAATAATTGAAATGTCAATATTCCATTTACATTTTCATTCATTTCATTCAGAAAATTACCTTCATATCATCGACTTAAATCATGCTTCATTACCATCACTATTGTTTATCACAATGATTTGTAATCACATTGCCATCATATTGTTTATCACAATGATTTGTAATCACATTACCATCACTATTGTTTATCACAATGATTTGTAATCACATTGCCATCATGTCGTTCATCACAATGATTTGTAATCACAATCTTTCATTGTTATTGTCGCCCATTCATATACCTACGTTAATATAAACATTTCCATGTCTAGTTAATAAATAATTTAATTGTAGCACAAATCATAACAATGGATTAATGCTAGAGTATCATGATAGTAAATTTACTTCCGTTTGTAAAATCTATCTTTCCCATAATGGTTAAAGAGTATATTTTAAACGTGGGTGGGGGGTGTCACAGTAAAGATTGTTCACAATTATCTTATTAAATTTTATTTTATTAAGAACTGAATTCATCTCACTCCAGTTATATTTCGGTAGGCTTAGATAAACTTTACCTTCTAATATTAGATCGTCTTTCCTTTTATAGCCTTCCCTCGAATTAATTTCTAATTAGTGAATACTTTTCGTTCTACATTCTGTCACGTAGCCACTTATTATAAAAGCTGATAGGTCTAACACTCTACACTCACTTTCTCTCCACAATCTATGCCGGACGGCCAGTCGCTCTATTCCTATATATATATACTGGAAGATTTTTATCTTTTGGGACTTTGTAGATATTATATCTACACCATTAAGACGCCGGAGCTTTTAACTTTGATTGTATAATCTTCAAGGATCAAACCCAAGCCCGCTGTACTACAC
>NC_088364.1:76397995-76405495 GCF_034508935.2 Berghia stephanieae | reverse complement strand
TTGCTGTCAAAAGAAATGTAAACCCGCTGCTTCGTTTTCAACGGTTATAAATATACCGATGTGTCAAGCTGAATAAAATGACCAATCGTGAAGTTAGATATTTAAAAAGCTGTGAATACTTCTCACTAAGTGGTTCACTTTGAGCACATTTTGCAATGTGACCAATGACCTCGAACCCATGGAAATATACTAAAGAACAGGCTCATTCAACAATCTGCTCAATCGAGACGATCTATGATATTTTTACATGTACTTGTGTCATCAGCCATGCTGCAAAGTATGCTCAAAGACATGACCTAATGACCTACATAATGAAAACTGTTTACAGGTTTTGAAATATTCAACATCACAGTAGGTCTTTATTGTCAGTTTGATCCATGGGTATGTTTATAAAGTCCATAAAAAAGCAGGTGGTTGAACGAAAACCTGAAATTAGATGCGCTCCCATTACTTTTAGTAGCTGACACTTAAAATTGTATTCAATAGTCTGATGTCATGTCGCCCAGCAAAGGCGGCCATCGTGGTTCTAAACAAAGAAAATCTGTACTTTTTTTCTTCAAGCTGGCTGGAACTTTTCATATGTCTTGTGATCAGAATGTGTTAAAGTCAAAACATGATCAAATTTATGTGTTTTTTTTTTTTTCTGGATACGCTTTTATGCTCATCGGAGGAATATTTCATAAGTGGGGGTCCACCATTGTTCCGATAATTTAGTGCCAGTTACTAAGTTATCATGCGTCATTACGAGGGAAGTGACGTCACGACTGTTGAAGCGTATTGTGACGAAATCTCCAGACTCGCCAAAAACTCAATATTGTTGAAAATTATGTATTCTAACAATAGTCTGTTTTTTCCCTTCTAACTAGGCGTCAGTTAAGCAATCCGACAACTTGTGCCTCGCTAAAATTCATGCGACAGTAGTAGTATGAATGAACTTGAAGCTACCCAGCTCTTTGATTTTTTTTAGTCCCCAAGTTGAGTGATTAGTTCTCACTACAATATGTCAACCAGACTACAAACGTTTAAAATCACACACAGTGATAGTGTGTTGGTACATTTCATCTGTCGGGCAGATGTTGTAAGTATATTACTTAACGCATACATCGTTATAACTGTATTATAACATCTACTTCCCTATTTGTCTTTATTAAAATACGGGTGAAAAAACAGTGACGAATTGATGATGTGTTTCGCGAGTAAATAATTCAAGGTATTATTCCATTCAATTCTACCAATTTTGTTTGTATTCTTAGACTGTCCTCGATATGGGAATACGGTGCTATAATTCTTGACCCCCAATTTGCTCACTTTTGACAATATCGGTGATTCCTGTTGACATCAGACATCTTGTTTGATGAATTATCTATATAACCCCCCCCCCCCCCCAAAAAAAAAACAAAAAAACCCAACAAAAAACAAAAAATACAAGCTTTCTCACTTGTTCAACATGAGTGATTTTTGTTGACATCAGACATCTTGTTTGATCAATTATCTATATTCCTTCGTAGAATGCCAAAGCGACGGTGTCTTATAATATCGTGGCGGAAGGGCATAAAATAATTATTTTATCGGTGGCTTATTGACTTAGAGGAAGATCTTGTAGTCTAGATATCTCTGGACTCTCAGGTCAATAAAATTATCGATACCAGTAAAAAAAAATAATCGTATACTATTTCTTGTTTACTAAAGTGGCCGAGTGTTTAAGGCAATGTAATGTGACCAGGAAGTCCATGGGTTTGAGTCCCACTTCACACACATTCGTTTTTTTTTCCTTGGGCAAGATTATTAACCCCCCCCCCAACTTGCTCACTTGGACAACAAGAGTGGTTTTTGTTGACATCAGACATCTTGTTTGATGAATTATCTATAATATTCCTTCATGGAATGTATAGAGCGTGTTTATTGTATGATGGCGAGGCAGAAGGGCATAATTATTTTATTTTTTACCAATTTGTATTGCATTATTTTAGGCATGCCATTTCCATTTAACCATTTAACCCCCAATAAATAAGTAGTAAAGCATAGCCTTCAAACGTCATACTCTCTCGACCTGAAAATGTTAATGTAGAAATATAAAATACAGCAAAGAGATCTCTTGGGAAAATTCGAACATAGCAGAATACGCTCTCGACGAGCAACTGTCAATATGAATTTCCTTCGTCATCAATTCTCCCTCCTCTCTGAGGACAATTTCTACATCGGCTGGCTGTATGGCTTATCTAAATTATAAATTAAAAAAGAAGAAGAAGCAGAAGAAGACTGAATCAAAACGTTTAAGGAAAGCAGCAATAATCAGTCTTGTAAACCTGTTGCGTGCAAAGCGTTTCTTTGTTTACATAAAATACATTTAAATATTCTGATTGATGCTATGCGTTCAGGTAAAACGCTCACCGTTTCTATCCGCCAAATCAACCGTATCACCACTATATAAAATTGTGTACAATCTTAAGCGTTTATTGCCTGCTTGTTAGAATCTAATAAGAAAGTAAAAACTCGAGCATTCATATCGCGCAATATCCACTAAACGTGCTCAAAGCGCTTTACAAGTAGTCCTAGCTAACAGCAACTCTTAACATGTAGGACGAGACTTGACGCCTGTTAGGCGAAATCACAATTATTTTGGAACTGTCAATGGCCAGGTACTCATTTTACACCTGAGTGATAAAGACGTTGGAGACGGCGGACACTGATTCCGACGACCCGGCACTGCCGTCCTTTTCCGGTTTCCGGATAAAGCCGTTGGCCACGGCCAAAATACTAAGAATAAAGAGAAGAGCCGCTAGACCCACCCATACCAAGCACCCGACGTCCTCTGTCGTTTTTATTCGAGCTTGGTATAGACACTTAGATAACCACGCCTCTCGGACAATCGTCATAATATAAACAAAGGCAGTGATTGGTAGACACAGCAAACTACACAGGTTTCACTATCGATGGTATGTGTTTAAGTAAAATACTAACTGTTCTACCGCTTGATCAATAGAAATAACACAGAAAACTATGTGTAAATTTAAATGTTCATAATCTGATCGAGAAAATCGTGTGATAACTAGTCACACATTTGTCAATATAAAAACAATAACAATGATCAGAGAAGGGTCGATTCCATTCACGTTATTGTTTATAAACAACCAACTATGTTTGTCCGAGCACGTGTGAGGGTGTGTCACAAATTTCATGTTTTGATTGGTCAAAAATCTACTGGTTAATTGGTAGGACTAGCGGTTCTTCTCTTTATTCTTTGCATTTAGTCCGTGTCCGAGGTCTTTATCCGAAAGACGGGAGAGGACGGCAGTGTCGGGTCGTCGGAGTCAGTCTCCGGTGTGGATTAGCCCGAATAATGCAGTTTAGTGAGAATTACTCGCAATCATGGGTGGCAAAAAAACCCCACAACAAAACAGTAACAAAAAACGAAGTGACTATTCTCACCCCCGGGATGCTTGTCTTCATAATAGAATAATAGTAGTCCACAATTGTTGTATGTTTAATCCAAAGGTTGTAATGCAGTAATTTGTTAAGTTTCTTGTCACAAGTTGCACAATTAAAAAAAAAATCAATCAAATCCAAATCGCAAAAAGCCGGCGACGTTTTTTTTCGGTAATCTAATCGGCCGGGGAGGGGGGGGGGGATGAGAATAGAGGCAGCCAACAAAAAAACAATAACAAAGGCCTGAGTGACGTCATCTTCGTTCTATCTATTTGCTGAGCTTTTGAGCACTAATCGGTTTAAAAAGGATTTTTAAAAAAACTCTTCCCCTGGGATACAAATGAAGAGCTGATGATATTTAGACGACGTGAACGAACAATCTCTTTACAGTTCCATTAGTTTGCCTTGGGCATTACGAGTTGTGACGATTATTTGGTTTGGGCTCGGATAAGAATGAATGGCGTTGTGTAGAAGTAGAAAGCATCGCACTGTGTGATTTGTAAGACCAAAGTTTGAATATCACTCGCTTCTCGCTACGGTAATTGGATTCAATGGTCTGATGTCACTTCAGCTTAGCAACAAGCGGCCTTGGTTCTTCTTCTTCTTCAAGTACCAAGTCTGTGGCAGACATCGGTGATCATGGTACGCCATTCATCTCTCTGATCAGCTTGGTTCTAAACAAAGAAAATTGATACTTTTTATTCTTCATGCTGGCTAGAACTTTTTCACATGTCATGTGATCAGAATGTATAAAAGTCAAAACATGATCAAAATTATTATGTTTTTCTCCTCTGGATGCACTTTTATGATCGTCGGAGAAGTATTTCATAAGGGCGTCGGCCATTGTTCCGATAGTTTAGAGCCAGTTACTAAGTTACCATGCGTCATTACAAGGGAAGAAATCACGACTGATTAAGGGGGGGGGGGGGGGGGGGGGGGAGCGACACTAAAGGGTCATTTTTTTTTATTTAATGAAATATCCTAAACTTCTATGCGCAGTCATATATTGTAATTGTTGGAAGGATGATTGCATATAATTTTTTACGAAAAAAGGTGCCCGTTGCTATGGAAACGACGCCATATTGGAAAATAAACAACACATCTGAAAAAGTCAAAGGCTTTTTTGTTTATCAACCGATTGTCATATTATTTTGTCCAGAGGTAGAAAAAAGGAAAATAAAGAGGCTCTAAAAACCCGATTTTTTTATTTTTAAATTAGAAACTCGATTATTCCCCTTTAAGAAAGTTACATAATTTCAAATTACTCATAAATTTTTTTTTCAAAAGTCCGGCTCCTAGAGGACCTGCGTATTTGTATGATACTCATTTGTAGAAAGTTTGAAGAAGATTGGTTGAAAACTTAGGGAGAAGATTGCAGTTTTGAGAAAAACGCATATAAAAGTCAAAGTAAAGGAGTTTAGGGAAAACTCTCCTCTCGCTCTCTGATTGCATTGTGACCAAAGGACATAATTAAGAACAAAGTGATTGGTTGTTCAATATAGAGGAGAGTTTTTACTTTTCATTGATATGTTTTTGCCTTTATTTAGTTATAAAGACTATTTGATATTCTTTCATGAAATCAGTCTACTGAAACTAAAAATGGGCAGGATGTAACCATACTATGGGTCACAAAACACATTATTTTGAATCGAAAAAAACTGAAGATGAAGTTCTCATGCAATTTTTTATGCAGACAAATAGTCGCATGACAACATCCCACCAAAATCAAATTTTAGCAAACTGGGTCAAAATTCATCATTTTTATTGTCGCTTCCCCCCTTAATCATATTATTGTTATTATTCCTTGTTCAAGTGTATTATCAGCCCTCCAGTTTACTCGCGGGAACAACGTTGGTTTCCTTGATCAGGACATTTTGAGCAGTTTTGTAAACCGATACCAACAAAACGTGCTCAAAACGTTTTAAATGGTGAACTCGAATAATTTTCTGGATTCTCTCTGACTTTGCTCGCAAACAGTTTCTTTCGTGCAATTTAAAGTTGATTTAGAGGGGTAAATGAATTGACCTTTGACACTTTTGAGTTTCGGACAGATTCAAAACAATGAGTGGAAGTCGCTCTTTTCGTTTCCAGCTGTCTTATAGATAGTATGCAGATGACGTCACTCAGGCCTTTGTTATTGTTTTTGCCATCCGCGTTTGTGAGTTGTTCTCACTAAACTGTATTAACCAGACTATGAAAGTTCATGGTTACACAGAGTTTGTGTGTTGCTCCGTTATACTTCCGGATGGCAATGTTGTGAACTCCTTGGCCAAGCGCATTCTATCTATAGATAGTTCGAAGTTGACGTCACTCAAGCCTTTGTTATTGTATTTTGCCATCCACGTTTGTGAGTGATTCTCATTAAACTGTATTAACCAGACTATAAAAGTTCATGGTTACACACAGTTTTGTGTGTTGGTCCGTTATACTTCCGGATAGCAATGTTGTGAACTTCTTGGCCAAGCGCATACTATCTTTTGCGAGTGAAGATGAAATCACTCAGCTCTTTTGTTGTTGTTGTTGTTGTTGTTGTTTTTTTTTCAGACATCCAGTTGGGTGATTAGTTCTCACAAATAATATATTCTATCTTACTGAATATTAGGAGAATGCGTTTGTCAATGACTCTGTTCCTTGGATGTGTCCAAAACAATGAACACTGTCATGAAGACAATGACAAGGAAACATAATATCCTATTGGGACTGAATGATTGCTACCCCCCCCCCCAAAAAAAAAAAAACCCAAAAAAAAAAAACAACAAAACAAAAGAATTATAGAAAAAACAACAGCCAAAAAAACTGACAAAAACAAAAAAATGCAAATACAAATAAACAAAAAAAACAAACAAAAAAACCCAAAACAAAACAACCCCCCCCCCTCGAAAAAAATATACACATAGAGCAACAAAAAGTATTTTTAAAATACCAAACAAAAAAAATAACACAAAAATCCCAAACAAACAAACAAACAAACAAAAATACAAAACAAAGAATAAAAACAACCACGAGATTTCAGTTTCTTGCGGATAAATCTTTGTAGTCATAATTATTATTTCACCATTCAAGGGACCGAATTCGTTAGCAAATGCATTCACTAAACAAAATAGGTCAACGGTTTTGTGTCTTTGTATATAAGATTAAATCGTGGGCAGAACCTGTTAGTATTTTATCTAAACGCATAGCACCACCAAAGAGATAATTGGAGTTTATTCTTCTAACGTGTTGCTGATGCATTCCGGGATCGAACTTAATCAAAAGATTACTTACTGTGTCCCTCTATCTCTGTTTTCCAATTGCTTTTTGTCTTTGTCTTGGAATGAGATTACTTAGTTTTGTCTTGACCCTGGTCAGAGTCCTTCTTTGACTGGGAGGGAAACAGTTGAATGTTTATGGTTTTGGGAGATGATTTGTTAACATTTGTGACCCTTCGCCTCAAAACGGTATTAAGTCGGGATGGTTAAGCTGTTGAAAATTGAATTTATAGCCAGAAATATCAGACTTGTGTTGAGTTTGTATGTTTTATTGAGGAGAATGGATACCATATTTTAGGGTTCTAATGCCAGCAATTTATATTTTTGACAAGTTTAACACTTAATTCGGCTTTTAAGCATTTGGTTCTTTCCGACATAATACCGTTTTGAGACGATGGGTCACATTTGAGTGTTTTCCTTTTTTTAAAAGTGGGATTCTGTGCTGGTGTCAGGATGAGGCTTTTAGGTGAACTCAAACTAAATACACTAATAGCGTGCTCTTGGAATCTACATCTGTTCCCTGTTTGAAGCAATTCCCCTTTGTATTACTTTTTCCTCAAATCCTTTTAATTGTATCTATAGAATCTTTTCACTATCCAATTTTCTTCCTTTTTACTGGAGCTGATATGACCTAAATTTGTTGCAAGACCCTTAAAACCTTAAAGACAATCAAAAGATTCGTCAATAAAACGATTGTTAAAAATCAAATTGAAAAGATTTTTTTGTCAGTGAATAGCAGAAATGTTTTCTTGATTTCATTCAAAGCAATGCGTTGTAAATGGATTCAATAGTCTGATGTCACGTCGCCCAGCAACGGGGGCCATCG
>NC_088364.1:76385495-76395495 GCF_034508935.2 Berghia stephanieae | reverse complement strand
GATGATGATCGATGTCGGAATATGCCTGGACTGAACTAAATTATTTACTTCTTTATTTACATATTTGTTACAGTGAATGACATAATCAGTGGGATGGTGAAACGGTTTGAACTGAGATTTTGCCAAGATTAGCTAGAAGGTCAATTTTGATCAAAAATGAGTTCTTGTCATAAATGATTAAATCAACACATTTTGAACACATTCGGGAAATATCAAAGCTGGATTTCAATTCTAAATATTTTTACAGCTATCTAATCAAGTTGAAAAAGTATGAAATTTGAGAAAAGTTGCTGGATACCTTTCCCATACATCTGACCATAACTTCATGAAAAATCACACAATTTACTTCAACATAAAGATTAAAATGCCCTGGTGAGCATATTCTTCTTCCAGAAAATTCAAAACAATGCAAATCAAATATTTTCACCTTCCGACTGGTTATGTCATGCAATGACACATTTACAAGCGATGGATTAACTCTTTCCTTACCAGCTATTTTCAAGATTTTCGCCAAAACGTCACACCCAACTATCGCAAACATATAATTTTTTATCACCCAAATACAATAGCTGTAAAAATCTTGCGATACATAATTTCTTTAGCAAAACATGCTCTACAACACACTGTTCATTTTCTTTAAATTTTATGATGTACAAGTGAAATTTGAATAAGACAAATGTTGGTTGTATCGTAACAAATCTGATGATTTTCCTATAGTTGGTAAGTAGATGGTTAAAATACTCTTTCAGAAAATGCAAAACAATGCAAATCAAATAATTTCACCTTCCAACTGGTTATATAATGGACTGAAACATTTACAAGCGATGGATTAAGGCGCTTAGGATGAATAACAATATTTTGTTTTCTACACTGTAGATTGCTGACTTTTTAGTGACGTTGTGCGATTATAATGTGCTCTAGTGGTATGACACTTGACTGCGGATCGGATGGCTCTGGGTTCGAGTCCGGCTCTTAGAGGTGTAATGTTGAGTGCGCCGCAATGTGAGCTAAGGACGAGGTGACTTGCCCAGGTATATACAGAGCGCTTGATCGAACTCGGTACCTTTCGGCTACGAGGCAAAGACCATATCGATGAGTCATGTTGCTCCTGTTTTATTTTTTTGCAGCTGTTATACCCACTATTATTTATTTCTTTTCTTTCAACATGTTTATTCTCGCCCACGTATTACCGAACTGACGTAATGGGTCACGTGATTTTAGGTAGGGATAGATACCAAGCAGAAGGATGCAACATGTTTGTTTTGGAACTTCCGGCATGGAGACGATTTATTGACTCGGACGATATTAATTTCCGGTTGCAGAGACTCGCCCGACGGAATGTTGATAGCCTCTTGTGTGGTTTATCAATTTTGTTTTATCACTTGTTAATTAGGAAGAGAGTATTCGTCCAATACGCTGGCATGTTGCTGCTGTTTGAACAGACGAACTCTCTTTTCCGGGGAGATTGGAAAAGTCTGAAGAGAAAAATAAATGATGTCATCATGACAAACAGAGAACTGTTAGTTTCTTTCGCAACGCATTACACAGTACATTTCATATATATTATGTTTTTACTACTACTACGACTACTATTATTACTACTACTACTACTACTACTACTACTACTACTACTACTACTACTACTACTACTACTACTACTACTACTACAACCACAACAACCACCACCACATCATTACTACTACTACTACCATTACTACTACTACGACGACTACTACCACCAAAAGGTACGGAGTTCGACTACACTCCTCGTTGTGTGGCATTGAGCAAGTCACGGATCCTTAGCTCACTTTGCGCGCTGCACGAACGTCTGGGTTATTCCAGTCTTCACTTGGAATTGACCCTAAAGACAAATTTCCCCTTGGGGAGATGAATTAAGGGAATTTCATATATTTTTAATTTTTTTTAAGTGGATATTGCGCAATATAAAAAGGTTTAAGTTGTTATATAAGTCGTGGTGCAATTCTAAGACTTACAATGCATAGAAAATGAACCAATGATATATAAAAAAAAACGTAAGTTATCTACGCCGAGGATAAAACAAAACATTAACTAAAAGGATCTTTAGATAATTCAATGCCCTAATCTAATAGTTACTTTCCTGTTAGATCTCTGATCATTTCAAAGACGCACTGTTAGAATAATATCTTTTTATCTATTTTAGCTAGATATTTGTAAAGATAACTTACTTAATTCTCTTGTTTATTCATCCGCCTAAGGGAAAGACATTGACTGTTTTAAGTTAATTCCTCTTGAGGATATAACTACTCACTGAATATTTGCTATTCACGTACAAATCGCTTTTTTTTTACATTTGTGACCCTTTGCCTTGTGTTGTGCGGCTACGTGGTCTTATTAGTATCGTAAGGTCCTAGGTTCGAGTCCCCGTTCTGAACTGTTTGTAGTTTTAAAAATGTTTTAATGAGCTTTTTATATAACGCAATATCCACTAAATGTGCTCAAAGCGCTTTACAAAGTGTCCCTGGCCATAGCAAGACATAACATGTAGAACAATACATGACGATATGTGACCCTTCGGCTCAAAACGGTATTAAGTCCGGTTGGTTAAGATGCTCAGAATTTAATCTATAACCAGAAATATCAGACTTGTGTTGAGTTTGTATGTTTTATTGAGGAGAATGGATACCATATTTTAGGGGGCTAATGCCAACAATTTATATTTTTGACCCGTTTAACATTTAATTCGGCTTTTAAGCATCTGATTTGTTCCGACATAATACTGTTTTGAGGCAATGGGTCACATTATGGCAAATGCATCTTTATTGAGCACATGTAGCTAATGGATTTGTGCTTTATAAAAGTTCAAATCGTATTTTGATGTCGTGTTGCAAGACTGAGCACAACAGAAACTGATGACAATGTATGTAAACAATACGTCATTTAAAAAGCAGTCATTTAGAGGCATTGGGTTCATTGAGTCAGACGTTAATCCCGGAATCTATACCTTAAAACAGCAATTGCATGCTACCATCTTGACAGGACGCTAGTCTATCCCAAAAAGTACTTTCCACCAACGGAGCTACCCAATCATTTCTGAGCGGACTGACTGGTCAGGGAAACAAGCTCCGATTCACCTGGGATGGATCTCAGTCTCTTTGCGTGTGAAGGGAAATGCTCTACCAACACAACTATAAGGACCCCATAAATCAATAAATTAGATCTAAAAAACACTCATAAACACGTAACGACCTTTCATTAATGCAATTAATTGATCTATTAACTCTCTCCTTAATAATACTAATAATGATAATAATAATAATAATAATAATAATAATAATAATAATAATATAATATATATATAATAATAATAATAATAATAATAATAATAATATATAATAATAATAATAATAATAATAATAATAATAATAATAATAATAATAATAATAATAATAATAATAATAATAATAATAATAATAATAATAATAATAATAATATTACTTTATTCATCCAAAAAAAAAAAAAATGGAAATTCGTTTACAGACTGGCTGTTAGAGGCATTAGATTCATTGATTCAGAAGTTAATCCCGGATTCTATACCGTAAAACAGCAATTGCATGCTACCAGTTATTTTCAAAATTTTACCCGAAACTTCATACCCACTCCAACACAAAAATAGATTTTCAAGCAGAATAGTAACGAGTATATTATGCTATAGATAGAATGAAGTTGACGTTACTCAGGTCTTTGTTATTGTTTTTTTTTTTTGCCATCCGCGCATTTGAGTAATTCTCACTTAACTGTATTAACCAGACTATAAACTTTTAAGGTAACACAGAGTTTTGTGTGTTGGTCCGTTACACTTCCGGATGGCAATGTTGTGAACTCCTTAACCAAGCGCATACTATCGATATTTTTTCAGACAAAATGAGCTCTGCAACACAGAGTCCAGTTTGTATCTATAACTAGAACAAAATGAAATCAGAATAAGAAAACTGTTGGTTATAATAATAAATTTAATAAATTGAGCTTTATATAGCGCAATATCCACTAAATTGGTTCAAAGCGCTTTACAAGGGGTCCCTGGTCAACAGCAACATTAAAAATGTAGGACGGGACATGACGCCTATTAGGCGATATTACAATTTTTCGGACAAAGACAACGCTGTTAACGCTGTACCGGCCAGGTACTCATTTTATACCTGAGTACGGTGAGAGGAAGTGAGTAAAGAGCCTTTTCAAAGGACTCAACTATGCTCCGAGCGCGAGGCTCGAACCCAGGACCTTCCGATCCGAAGGCGAGTGTCATACCACTAGACCACATAGCCGCGCATGGTTGTATCGTAATAAATGGTGACGATTTATTTTCCTATGAGTGGTAAGGAGAGGGTTAATGACTATCTCGGTAGCTCTCTCTCTCTCTCACTCTCTCACTCTCTCTTTCTCTCTCTCACTCTCTCTCTCTCTCAGTGTCTCTCTGTCTCTCTCTCTCTCACTCTCTCTCACTCTCTCTCTCTGTCTCTCTCTCTCTCACTCTCTCTCTCTATCTCTCTCTCATTCTCTGATCATCTAAATGATACACTCAATGTCTAAATATCTCTCCGGCTGTTCAGATAAAATTGTAGAGATCACTTCCCGGTCTATTTTTGTTTAATAATAATATTAATAATTCGCCTACAGGTAAGAGTTTAACGGATTTAATAAGTCAGCGCCTCTTGAGTGTAGAAAAGAAAAAAATCATGGAATATTTACGTTTTCCCAGACAAAACTCATCTTAACATTTATGTTTGTACTAAATCTTTTAATTTAGCATATTTAATGACTTTTGCGTATAACTTGAAATGCAAAATGTTAAAATGACACAAAGGTGCCAGAAGATGTGGACTGTAAAAAGTAATAAACAAAAATGAATAGAACACCTTCAAAAAAGAAAACAAAAACAAACCAAACACGGAACGTTTCGGGTTCAAAACCCTTCTTCAGCCAATCACAAAAAAAAAACAAAACAATTTAAACAAATACATTACTCCAAAAACCAGATGGACGG
Source organism: Berghia stephanieae (assembly GCF_034508935.2). Classification (NCBI taxonomy): domain Eukaryota; kingdom Metazoa; phylum Mollusca; class Gastropoda; order Nudibranchia; family Aeolidiidae; genus Berghia; species Berghia stephanieae. The sequence continues at coordinate 76,390,472 of NC_088364.1, read as the reverse complement.
TCAACCAATTGATCTGGTCTTATAGTGATAGATTTATATTTCTATGTTTTTTTTAATGTTGGCTGAAGAAAGGTTTTGAGCCTGAAACATTCTGTGTTTGGTATTCATTTCATTTTTGTTTATTACATTTAACAAAATGTTAAAATCGCGTTTCGTCAGTATCCGGTTATTGAATGTATTGTCAATTTAACCCCCCCCCCTCCACCGAGAGTCACCAAAGTCAGTTTTATACATCTTTTCACTCAATCAATCCTAGAGATTTTTGCTAATTTTCAAAATTGGAAAAAACTTGTATTAAAAATGAGCATGTACATAGATAGTTTTATTCAACTACCATTATAGTGTAAAATCTAAAATTATTAGCTTTCATTCTACGCCTATAATTTATCTCAGAAAAATGTAATAAATAGGCATGGGGTAAAAGTAACCCGGGTAAACTACGGATACAGTCGGTGTTAGGGTTGAGTGATTTAATCTCAGTAGGCTGAATCGAATTTAATACTCAAGGGACATGGTGCTATTATTATCATCCAATTAATTGTTGCGAAACAAAGTCTAGATTTAGATGAAGTTTAATCTTTCATAAAATGAAATTTAAAAAAATACAAACAACCTTAGATTTAAATTTATTACATCTGTACTTTTAAGAATTGAAAAAATGGAGCTTTTTTAAATGACATCGTAACTGATGACAAATAGACAATTGTGTCAATGCATGACATAATCAGTCGGAAGGTGAACATTTTGGATTTGCTTTTTATGTATTTTCTGAAAGAATATGTTCCGCAGAGCATTTAAATCTGTATTTGAAGTAAATCGGGTGATTTTTTCATGACGTTATGGTCAGATGTATGGGAAAAGTATCCAGCAACTTTTCTCAAATTTCATACTTTTTCAACTTGACTAGCTGTAAAAAATGTTAGAAGTGAAATTAAATTTTGATATTTCCTGAAGATGTATAAAAAGGGGTGATTTAATCATTTATGACAGGAACTCATTTTGGATAAAAATTGACCTTCTAACTAAACTTGACAATATCTCAGTTCAAACCTTTTCACCATCCGACTGATTATGTCATTCACTGTAACATTTGTGTATTTAAAGCCACGTAGCACTTTTAAAAGATTTAGATAAGAAACATACTTTAACCAATTAACTGTCATGCTCTGATAAAACACATTTGGCTTTCAAATATCGATCGATTGAACCCTGTCCTTTACCGACTATAATTAAATCGTCACGATACAGACAATACTTTCACTTTCTTAATTCAGATTTGTTTTACAAATCAGAAAATTTGAAGAAAAATCTTTGTTATATTTAAAAGAACACAATAAAATGATGTAAAGAATGCTCTTGCTTTAAAAATTTCATTTTGTATGTTGAGTGGGTGTTGTTACATTTTAGTAAAAATCTTCAAAAACAGTCGGGAAGGAAAGAGTTAAACGACCCTCATCTTGGCAAAAATTATCATACCTGGGACCTCGCGAGATACCAAGTTTCAGAGTTTTTGCCATGTTTTCTGGGTAATGTAAATGTTGCTGCTCGAATCTCGAAGAAATAAATAATAATGTGAAATTGAATGTAAGCTTCAATTTAATTACAAAAATGATCAAATGAACGTTTCGGGTTTCCCCTTTATCAACGAAACAGGATGAATGAAACACCACATCTTAACTACGCCACTACCACATCATCTCATCCATCTGTGGTGTTTCATTCATCCTGTTTTGTTGATAAAGGGGAACCAAGAAAACGTTCATTTGATCTGTTTTTATTATTTATGCCATGTATTCTGGCAAATGAAAAAAAAATAATTTGTTTCTCCAGAGTGCGGAAGTTAACTGGATAATGTACTTGTGGCCTAGTGGTTTGAAACTTGACTTAATGATCTATAAGTCCTGGTTTGAGTCCAGATATGGGCCGCTCAAAGTTTTGTCCTTGACAACGACCAAACATACATTATTTCAGTATATTGAGGTGCACCTGACCGGTCATGTGATCAAAGCATGGTCTCCAAAGACTTGTTGTTTGGACCCAATACCAACAACTTTGTTTATCACTCATTTGGGTACCCTTATAGATTTAATTACTGTCATTGTTAATGAATCTCTTCAAACAGGAAATTTTCCTGACTTTAAAAACAGGCTATTGCTACTCCTTTATTGAAAACTCAAATTTACCTCTTGAAGAGTTTAAAATATTTAGACCAGTCTCTAATATATCAATAATTTCTAAAATATTGGAGAAAATTGTCGCCAAACGGCCTAACCCTCTCCTTACCAGCCATTTTCAGGATTTGCCCCAAAACTTCTCACCCACCCAACAAAAAACCCCAGATATTTCTTACTCAAACAGAAAAGCATCAAGCACATTCTATACATAATATTATTGTTCGACATTATGAGCTCTATTACAGAATGTAAAGTTTTTATAGCTATAGCAAAAAGAAATGAAATCTGGATGAGAAAAGTGACGATGCATCGTAACAAATGTGACTATTTTCCGATAGGTGGTAAGGAGGGGTTTAAGGCACATTTAGTCAATAATAATCTTTTCGATGCTCACCAGTCTGCAAAAAGGCAAGATCATAACACAGAGACCGCATTAACAAAACTTCAAAATGATCTTCTCTGTGTGGTTGATGAAGGCAACGTTTCTATTCTTGCTCTTCTGGGTCTGAGTGCGGTGTTTTACAAGAGCGACCGCTCGTTACTTGTCAAACGCCTCTCTGAATCTTTTGGACTGTCTGGAAATGCACAGGAGTGGTTTGAGTCGTAATTAATCCTCTCCTTACCAACTATAGGAAAATCGCCACATTCGTTACGATACAACCAACATTTTTCTCATTCAAATTTCTCTTGTACATCATAAAATTTAAAGAAAATGAACAATGTGTTGTAGAGCATGTTTTGCTACAGAAATTATTAATCGCAAGAACTTACTGAAATTGTGTGTTGAGTGATAAAAAAATATTTTTGTGTTAGTTGGGTGTGAAGTTTTGGGGAAAATCCTGAAAATAGCTGGTAAGGAGAGGGTTAAATGATCGTTCAGTCTATAATTGTACATGAGAATCAGTCTTCGGGGTTCAGTGTTGGGTCCTTTACTATACGCAATTTACACGAAACCATTAGGCGATATTATTAGAAGGTATGACATTCATTTCTAGATGCACGCTGGTGATACTCAGCTTTATAAATCGTGTAAGCTGTCTGATGTGAGCCTATTGGTTCAAGCAATGGAGAACTGTGTGGACTATGTTAAGAAATGGATGGTCATAAATAAATTAAACATTCACGAAGAAAAGAAAGAAATTCTATATTACCACCCGAAAAACATCTTCAATAGCATGAATCATTGTTTTCTGGTAACTGAAAACGAAAAAGTTTATTTTACAGCCAAAGCTAAGAACTTAGGAGTATTTTTGACTCCATGTTTACCACGAGGCATCACAGCGAGCTCTTGTGTTTGACCAGAAACTCTCTCAGAGTGGTTCTATATCAAAAATCATTCTTTATTATGAGAAGTTTCATTGTTCAAAGTTTCATGCTTTTACCAGCATTTGCACAATTCTTATGATATTTGGTCCTAATGGTCCCCACTATATGTAAAACTTTGTACTTTGAAATTAGAAGAACTGGACAACTTTCTAGAATTTTAGATCAAAACTCTATTCAAACACTTGTCTCATCCTTTATAATTTCTAGGATTGATTATTGCAATGATTTAATGTATAAAATTCCCAACTATCTGCTAAACAGGCTCCAGCGCATACAGAATCTTGTTGCCAAAATAATTTTGAAAAGGAGGAAGAACGATCTCGTTACACATTTGTTTTGGACACGACACTTTTGCCTGTCGAGGACCGAGTTTTATAGATAGTATGCGCTTGGCTAAGAAGCTCACAACATTGCCATCCGGAAATATAACGGACCAACACACAAAACTGTGTGTATCCATGAACGTTTATAGTCAGGTTAATACAGTTCAGTGAGCATTACTCATAAACGCGGATGGCAAAAAAAAAACAATGACAACGACCTGAGTGACGTCAACTTCATTCTATTTATAGATAATCCATCAAACAGGATGTCTGATGTCGACAGGAATCACCCATTTTGTCCGAAGTGAACAGATTGGGGGGATTAATAATCTTGCCCCAAGGAAATAAAAAATGAAAGTGACTGAATTGGGGCACGAACCCTGGACCTTCCAAGGTCACAGTGCAATGCCTTAACCAACCGGCCACTTTCCCTCCCCCCCCCTTGCCCCCCCCCCGCCAATAGCTGTATAAATGCAATATTGATTTCATTGTTATCTTACAGACAGGTAAATTCGTTCCATTGCATTTCGCATTGGCAATTTACTAATGATGCGTTTTCAAGACAATTTTGTTTTTCAATTACTGATTTTCCAATTAGGGGCAGCGTGGCTCAGCGGTACGGTATTTGCTTCGTACCCAAAAGGTAACGAGTTCGATCACCCGCCGCTGCGTTGTGAGGCCTTGAGCAAGTCACCTAGCCCTAGCTCAATTTGCGGCGCTGCACTGCAGCTGACGCCTGGGTTATTCCTGTCTTCTCTTGGAATAGACCCTAAAGACAAATTTCCCCTTGGGGATGAATAAAGGGAATTTTTTTTTATTATTTATCTTATTTAAATAGACTGCATGATTTACGGGATTTCAGTCTGGGCGAATTAAAAATAAATAAATAAATAAATAAAATTCTCTTTATTCATCCCCAAAGGGAAATTATTCTTTATAGTCTTTTCAAAAGGAAGACTGGACTAACCCAGGCGTCAGCCGCAGAGCAGGGCTGCAAAGTGAGCTATCGTGAGGTGACTTGCTCAAGGCCACAGAGTGCAGCAGCGGGTGATCGAACTCGGGTACCTTTCGGGGATGAAGCAAAGACCGTACCGCTAAGTCACACTGCCCCATGTTAATCCATTATTGCCAGTCCCTATTTTGTTTCTAACATT
>NC_088364.1:76370495-76380495 GCF_034508935.2 Berghia stephanieae | reverse complement strand
TTTCAGGCTTAATTTTAAGCCTGAAACATTAATGTAGACTGTCTCAACATTGTGGTAAATATTTTAAATAATAATAATTCGCTCCATTACTGCATGTCGAGCACTTTTCGTACCATATTTGTATCAAACACGATTCTATATATATATATATAATATATATATATATATATATATATATATATCCTCATTAAGCGAATAATATAGTAATTTTTTTCTATAGAAACATTTTTTCAGTATAGATAGTATGCGCTTGGCTAAGAAGCTCACAATATTGCCATCCGGAAGTATAAATGGCCAACTCACAAAACTGTGTGAAACCTTAAACGTTTATATCCAGTCTGGTAAATACAGTTTAGTGAAAATTACTCATAACAGCGGATGACAAAATACAATAACAAAGTTCAGAATGACGCCGACTTCGAACTATCTATAGTGTGACAGGCAAACGTCTCAAAACTGTATTTTGTCCGGGTGATTTAGATGTGATGGTTAGAAAAATCCCAAACAACAACAAAACAACAACAAACAAACAAACAAACAAATGAAAACAAAAGACAAAAACATCTTGAGCTTTTATATATCGCAATATCCCCTAAACGAGCTCAAAGAGCTTTACAACGGGTCGCAAGCCAACAGCAACACTTAACTTGTAGAACGGGACACGATGACGCCGGTTAGTCTGTTTTTTTTACATATTTTTTTTATATAGAGACAACGCTGTTAGCTGTCAGGTACTCGTTTTACACCTGAGTACGGTGAGAGAATATGAGTAAAGAGCCTTTACAAAGGGCTCAACAAGACTCAAACCCAGGAGCGTCCGATCCAAAGGCGATTGTCATGCCACAAGATCACATGTTAAAAGATTGATTTTCTAGTAAAATTATGAGACTTTAAATTTTAAAAAAAATGTTTGGTGAGAAGAAAAAGAGGCGAGGTGAACAAAGTCAAAGTCACTCTTTAATAATAAATGGGATGGGGAAACTCAAGTAAATATTTGTATCAAATCAAAATCATGGAGGTTTACATGGCCAAAAGACATTTTAAATAGACGTCTACCCTGTTTTTTTTTTTGTTTTTGTTTTTTTTTTTGGGGGGGGGGGGGGCTAATATAAATATTTTATATATATATATATATATTATAATATATATATATATATATATATATATATATAATACAAACAAAATAAAAGATATTATTGATGCGTGGATATTATAATAATAATAATAAATGGCATTTATATAGCTCTTTACCCCGTTGTCACAGGCTCTAAGCGCTTTACAGTGATATAAAACAAAACATATTACAGTGAGACAAGTGTGAAGGAAACGTGATGCGAATTCAATTTAACAACAACAAAATATGAAAATAATATTGCAACATTATGACGTAAAAAGATAAAACTTTAAGCGAGATTTGAACGTTGTCAACGAATCCGAGCATCTCACGTGTGATGGGAGAAGAGTTCCAAAAATGGGGGGCCGAAAATTGAAAAGACTGTTCACCTATTTTACGCAATGGCTTAGGTTTGACAAGGATTGATTGGTCATTGCTTGACCTCAAGTTTCTATTGGGGACATATATGTTTAGAAGGTCTTTAATATAGGAGGGACTGTTCGTGCTCAGGGATTTGTAGACAACAGTACAAATCTTATAGGCAACCCTTTTTTCAACAGGAAGCCAATGTAACTCACGGAGAAGAAGACGTATTATACGTACACAAATAACATTGTACATGAAAACAAAAGTTCAATTTGGTGCAGAAATATTTTTTTAAAAGAAAAAGCAAAACAAAACAGAAAATGTGTTATTTAAGATAACAGAATATATATATATATATATATATATATATATATATATATATATATATATATATTATATATATTGTATACAACCACTTTTTAAAAGATGTTTATATTTTTAAATTCTTGAAATTCAAATTCAGAAGCGTGCGCTTGACTCAGTGTCTCACAACATTGCCATCCGGAAATATAACTGACCAACACATAAAACTATGTGTAACCTTAACCATTTATAGTCTGGTTAATACAGTTAAGTGAGAATTATTCACAAACATGGATGGCCAAAAACAACAATAACAAAGGCCTGAGTGACGTCAACTTCATTCTATCTATAGCATAAAACGGAGAATGGGAGCGATATATATTCATGTTTTCGTCCAACCGAGTCATCAATCACGTGATTTGTTGCTGTCCAACGATTGGATATTTCCGAACAAATTTAAACACGATGCTTTGTTTACAAATGTTATAAACATACTCATGTGTCAAGCTGAATGAAATGACCAATCGTGATGTTAGATAGTTCAAAATCTGTGAACACTTTTCACTATGTAGGTCAATTTGAGCACATTATGCAATGTGACCAATGACCTCGAGCACATGGAAAGGTAATATCGATAGTATGCGCTTGGCTAAGAAGCTCATAACATTGCCATCCGGAAGTATAACGGACCAACACACAAAACTGTGTGTATCCATGGTCGTTTATAGTCAGGTTAATACAGTTCAGTGAGCATTATTCATAAACGCGGATGGCAAAAAACAATAACAAAGACCTGAGTGACGTCAACTTCGAACTATCTATAGTCTGGTTAATACATTTAAGTGAGAATTATTTACAAACATGGATTGCCAAATACAATAACAAAGGCCTGAGTGACGTCAACTTCATTCTATCTATAGCATAAATCGGAGATTTGTCATTGAATGCTATCCCAATCACTGCTGGGTTGTCAGGAGGGTCAGAAAAAATAATCTCGACTGCACCTGGGATCGATCTCGGTCCCTTCGCGTGTGAAGCAAGTTTCTCTATCGCGCTTCATCAGTGGGGACCGTAGAGAATACAGGAAAACGAAAAGGCGACTGCAGACATCAAAGGGTAGGCTTATATCATCAAAGTATGTCTCCATGATTGACATGGCCATATAGATAGTTCGAAGATGACGTCACTCAGGCCTTTGTTATTGTTTTGCCATCCGCGTTTGTGAGTTGTTCTCACTAGCGTGTATTAACCAGACTATAAAAGTTCATGGTTACACTGAGTTTGTGTGTTGGTCCGTTATACTTCCGGATGGCAATGTTGTGAACTCCTTGGCCAAGCGCATTCTATCTATAGGGAACTCATTATCTACTCTCCCATAAAGAATCTGAACACGAGAGGTCGAGCGCCGCCATTTTCTTTTTTATGCAACCGGGACGATTAGCCACTAAAAAGTGGCTGTTGTCCGGTCTGCTCCCTGCCTAGTCTGTGGTGGGGACTTTCCACCTGTCCTACATATTATACCCGATGTGGGCAAGAACCCGAAACGGCAGAGGATCTAGTTGAATGGTGTGAAGTGACGATGCTACCAGGCGGGTTCGCGACGGTGCACGGTCCGAATGCGGACCGAACTTTGCTGATTGGGTCGATCGTCATAACATAGTAGTGTGAGATCCACAAGAGATTGCTGCTCTACCAAGATATTGCTTCCCCCTTAAATAACTTAAATTGGATTTGCGTGGCAATCTCTAGGATTTGAGTTATGTGCTTTTAAAAAATGAGAATTATATAACATTGAGAGTTAAAAAAAAATCTTGAGCTTTTATATAGCGCAATATCCACTAAACGTGCTCAAAGCGTTTTACAAGGGGTCCCTGGCCAACAGCAACACATAACATGTAGGACGAGACATGAAGCCTGTCAGGCGATATTACAGATTTTTGGGACAGAGACAATGCTGTTCACGGCCAGGTACTCATTTTACACCTGAGTACGGTGAGAGAATGTGAGTAAAGAGCCTTTTCCAAGCACTCAAATATGCACCGAGCGCGAGGCTCGAACCCAGGACCTTCCGATCCGAAAGAGAGTGTCATACCACTAGACCACATAGCCGAGTCATAGCAGACAAATTGGTGTGTGGTTGTTTGTGAGAGTACAGATTGGTATCGATTTATTTACTTAGTGAGGGAAATTGTCTGGATCAAGATGTAAGATTTTTCAATAGATTTATACGTTTGAGTTGCACACTCACAACATCTGTCCGCCAGATAAAACGTATCAATAGATAGTTCGAAGATGACGTCACTCAGGTCTTTGTTATTGTTTTTGCCATCCGCGTTTGTGAGTTGTTCTCACTAAACTGTATTAACCATACTATAAAAGTTCATGGTTACACAGAGTTTGTGTGTTGGTCCGTTATACTTCCGGATGGCAATGTTGTGAACTCCTTGGCCAAGCGCATTCTATCTATAGATTTATACGTTTGAGTTGCACACTCACAACATCTGCCCGCCAGATAAAACGTATCAATAGATAGTTCGAAGATGACGTCACTCAGGTCTTTGTTCTTGTTTTTTGCCATCCGCGTTTATGAGTAATGCTCACTGAACTGTTTTAACCCGACTATAAACGTTCATGGATACACACAGTTTTGTGTGTTCGTCCGTTATACTTCCGGATGGCAATGTTATGAGCTTCTTAGCCAAGCGCATACGATCTATAAAAGTACATGGTTACACAGAGTTTTGTGTGTTTGTGTGTTATTCTGCCATCCGGAAGTATAATGGACCTCCACAAAACTGTATGTTACCATGAACGTTTATTGTCAGGTTAATATAATTTAGTGAGAATTACTCATAAACGCGGATGGCCAAAAAAAAAATAAAATCCCCCCCAAAAAAACAATAACAAAGACATGATTGACGTCAACTTCTATAGATAGAATGAAGTTGATATCAATCGGGTCTTTGTTATTGTTTTTTTTTGCCATCCACGTTTAAGAGTAGTTCTAACTTATCTGTGTATCATCCAGATTATAAAAGTTCATCGTTACATAGAGTTTTGTGTGTTGGTCCATTATACTTCCGGATGGCAATGTTATGAGCTTCTTAGCCAAGCGCATACTATCTATACTTTTGAGTGAGTACATACGTAGCCATCGTTAACATATATATCCTGACACAAGAACCCTCTAGGACTGGCAGTTTGACGTCATTTTTTAAAGGTTTGTGTAGCGTCTAGTGAGTTGTTAGTAGAGTTCAAAGAAAGTTATTTCATTGGTTGAACTATTGAATACAACTCACGATTTGTTTTCTTTTGTGGCAAAAGACTGACATTTTGACGTCATTTTTTGGTCAGTGTCAGGCTATAACTTTAATATGGCTACGCTACATATCAATCACCTGGTTTCTATAATAAGCGATAACGTGATAAATTAAGGTCTTAAGTACAAAATTTAAGTCCAAAATGATTTGCTGAACCTCTCTAATAAATGAGTGAGGTCAACCTTATTTACTCTTTAATTTCAGTGGGAGTTGTGTATCCTGTCGTGTCCTTGGTAACCAAACAGCCTGACGTATGGTCTTGTCTTTTGAATTTTTTTAAGGGGCGGTTTGGGTCTAATTTTTGGGAAAATCCTTCGAAAAATTGATTTTGAGATTTTGGTGGAAAATAATATTCTATTATCCTAGAAATAATATAAGTGAAGTTCAAATTCTTAAAGTAGAATATAAAGGCACGAAAAACACAGTTGAAAATTGTACAGGGAGTAAGAAAAGTGTGAAAAACGGGAAGCTATTTTGATATTTTCTCAATATGTCATTTTTCTAACGGTATGGGATACTGTGTCAAACGTTTCTCAGAATCTATTCAATGAAATTGTCTGAAATTTTCCACATTTATCACAGAGATAATGTATTGTGTCACCATAGAGATATTTTTTTTGATAAGATATGTGAATTTTGAATTATAATCCTAATTCTGAATTTTTAACATCAATTTTGTCATAACATTTTGATTCTCAACTTTATAATGTTCTAATAAAAATTCCATAAGCTAAAGCCGTAAAATCTCTCTATGGTGACACACTATGGTACAATGTTGACAAGAGGGAAGAATATGGAGGTCATTCCTTCATTAGTTTTTGTGGAACGTTTGCCACGAGATTGTTATATTTTTTGATGTCAGACCCCAAATTAGGTCGCAAAATGGGAATCAACACAGATAATTAAAATTTTTCACCATAAATGTTGTTTTTTAACCTATAATGACGATATTGAATGATTAAAACCGCTGAATATTGGTAATTAATTTTTTTTTAGAAAAGACCCAAACCGCCCCTTAAGCGGAGACGAAATCGCTGTCTCCATTTTCGGAAAGTTCATCGCCTCGTGAGTTGTCGTTATTAGTGATCAAGGAAACAAATGTTAATCTATTGAACCCAATCCACTCCAATCCAATCATGCGGCTATGTGGTCTTGTGGATGTTTTGAAATAATCTGATTTTTTTCTTTTGCAGATTATAGATAATCGGATATAGTTATGATATATCGTGTACCCGCTTTTGTCAACATTATATGTGACCCATTGACTCAAAACGATATTTTGTCGAGTTGATCTTGATAGTAAAATGTTAACTTACTTTAAACAAATATGAGGTTTTAATTAGATTTGGATCTGGGTGGCAGGAACTTAATTGGATTCAATAGTCTGAAATCACTTCGCCCAGCAACAGCGGCCATCGTGTTTCTAAACAAAGAAAATCGGTACATTTTATTCTTCATGCTGGCGAGAACTTTTCATATGTCTTGTGATCAGAATGTGTAAAAATCAAAACATGATCAGATTTATAATATTTTTTCCCTCTGGATACGCTTTTACGTCCGTCGGAGAAATATTTCATAATGGCGTCCGCAGGAAGTGACGTCACGACTGTTGAAGCGTATTATGGGCTTGGTTTAACCATTTTGTAACGGACAAATATTTCACCTTGAGTTGAGAGTGTTTTCATTACAAAAAAGAGCACAGAACAATTCGGGTGATCAGACCTTGAAATAAGTACGCATTGGTTTGGATATATTTCGGAAGAGAAGGAATGTAATTTCATAAATGGAGAAAAACAAAAGTCCCACATACTTAGACATTCTAACATTAATATCTCCTTTTGATAGCTGGTCTCATCCAGGCATCATAGCGTTTGGAGGTGATTTGTAACAGTTTGTCTTTGGTGGTCTTTTTATCACTTTGATATTTTTGGGGAGCCGGGGGAGAATGGAAGGAAAGGAATTCCGTCTCCTTAGAAAATAAGAAACTGTATTTCGAGATCAGGTGACGAGATGTATTTCCTTAAAGCGAAAAAAAACCCAACAAAATTCCACATTTTTAGTCAGTCTAACTTTGATATCTTATTTGATTGTTCAATCAGATATAATACTGTTTTGTGACGATTTGACACATAAAGTTTTAATTAAAAAAAAAAAAAAAGATTATTATTTTTACTTTGATATTGTTTGTGTACGTATCCGTGTGTGTTGGGTGGGGGGGGGGGGGGGGGAATGGAACAGAATTCAGTATCTCAAGGAATTACGAAACTGCGTTTGAGATCAGGAAAGCGAGGATAAAAATCACTGAAGATTCTACATATCTAGTCATTCTAACGTTAATGGTTCCTTTTGACAGCTGATTCATCCGAACATCACACCGTTTTGAGACGATGCGACACAACACGATATTCTCAGAGTTATTTTATTTAACGTTGATATTGCTGCTTTTTAAAAAAAAAGGAATGGGGAGGGGGAGGAGGGGAGGAAAGAAGAGAATTCTGTCTCCACAGGAATCACGAAATTGCGTCTGGAGACAAGGAGACGAGGTATAAATGATTGAAGTGAGAAAAAAACTAACATTCCACAAATGTAGTCATTCTAACATTAATATCTCCTTTTGACAGATGTCCCATCCAGACCCGATACTGTTTTGTGAGGAAATGTCATATATTGTTTTCAGATGTTTGTTTGTTCGTATTGTCTTTTGGGTAGAGGGAGGGGGGAGGGGGGAGAGAAAAGAAGGAAGAGACTTCGGTCTTCTGAAGAAACATGAAACTGCGTTTGAAGTTGAGGACGAGACGAGATTTGAAATCGAGATTGCTGTCATGGCGGTGTTCAATGGCGCTGAAAGGGTAGATAAGCCTCGGTCCTTTATTGCTACACTTTAACGACCTGGTGATAATGGTGGTAAAGACTTTACTTCTCACCACAGGCTTAAAAAGACGATTGGTTTGCATTTCCTATCGCTTTCATCATTCACGTACGCTTTTGGGGTCTAGTGGTATGATGATGATGATGATGATGATGATGATGATGATGATGATGATGTTGATGTTGTTGATGTCGGTTTGTTTGTTTGTTTGTTTGTTTTTCCGATGACTACTATGATACTAGTGAGTGCCTATGTCAATATTGTATTGTTATAAATGTGTAACCAAATGACAAATTGCCACTTTTTTTTAGGACAATAAAGATATATTATTATTATTATTATAACAATTGGTTTATGGATCTTTAGGGTCCCCTGGTTCAAATCTCGCTGTTGATCCTTGGAAATTAACAATTACTCAATTTCTCTCACTATACTCAGGTACAAAATGAGTACCGTGTAGGTAGTAACAACGTTGCATCCTTTCAAAATTAAATTGTAATATAATAGCTCTTTGCTGGTGCTATATCTCGTCCTCTCAATGGTGTTGGCTTCGACTAATCTTTGTAAACTCATGATTTGAGACGGACACCAACTTTACGGTGTAATACGGGATGACTGGATGAATACAACAAGAAAACGAATCGTGAGTTGTTTCGTGGACTTCGTAAAATCATGGCCGGACACAGACGGTAGCTATCGTTAACATATTATTATAGCCTGAAACAAGAACCCTCTAGGACTGGAATTTTGACGTCATTATTTGGTTTTTGCACCGCCTAGTGAGTTGCCGTTAGTAGTGCTCATGGAAACAAATGGTCCCAGTGGTTGAACTATTGAATACAAGTCACGATTTGTTTTCTTTTGTGGCCAAAGACAGGCATTTTGACGTCATTTTTTGGTCAGTATCATATGTTTACGATGGCTACGGTGAGCGTAGCCATCGCTAACATATCGCCTGACACTAAATCCCTCTAGCTAGGACTTACAGTTCGTAATTTTTAAGGTTTGTGCAGTGTCCAGTGAGTTGTTAGTGGTGCTCAAGGAAACACGTGGTTCCATTGATTTAACTATTGAATACAACTCACGATTTGTTTCCTTTTGCGGCCAAAGACGTCATTTTTGGTCAGTATCAGGCAATAAAATAACGATGGCAACGGTGTGAGGCTGTGACCAGCACGAAGGTTACGTTCGAATCCCATAATAAGCGCTTTGATTTTAAGCACATGTAGTGGATATTGCGCTAAGTCAAATTTCACGTTTTTAAATTATCCTTAATAGATCTATCTATTGAATTTTGCTTGTTTTGTTTTTTCGAGAGGTTCAACTTTTGTTTCGGAAATTTTATATCGTATCTGCGCCTGATTTCTGAATGGCTGTGCAATATTAGATTATTATTATTATTATTATTATTATTATTATTATTATTTATTATTATTTATTATTTATTATTATTATTATTATTATTATTATTATTATTATTATTATTATTATTATTATTATTATTGTTATTATTATTATTATTGTTATTATTTTTATTATTATTATTATTATTATTATTATTATTATTATTATTATTATTATTATTATTATTATTATTATTATTATTATTATTATTATTATTATTATTATTATTATTATTATATTATTATTATTATTATTATTATTATTATTATTATTATATTATTATTTATATTATTATTATTATTATTATTAATTTATTATTATATTATTATTATTTATTATTATATTATTATTATTATTGACAAACAGTAATATCTACACCTAGACACCTACAGGGTAAAATGGGGGGGGGGGGGAAGCAAGAAAAAGAAGGGGAAGACCTAGGTTTAGTTATATAAAACCATATCCTGGAATGGACAGAGATGAATGGAAGAGAATTATATGATTATGATAGCGTCAACTAGACGAAGAGAATGGCGACTTTTGTCATCACAGAGTGTGGATATCCTACGTCAATGAGGACGACGCTGGATAGTGAGTGAGTGAGTAAGTAAGTAAGTACATTTA
>NC_088364.1:76350495-76367995 GCF_034508935.2 Berghia stephanieae | reverse complement strand
TCACAACCATGTTAAAATTAGCCGAAGAACTAAACTCAGCGACTATAAAAAAAGGCATTCAGAGTAATTAGGCCCATAGAGCCGGAGTTTATCCCGGTTCCTATAGCGTGAAGCCGACAATAGTAATTGCTTGCTACCCTTTGGATAGGACGCTGGTCGATCGCAAAGTACTTTCCGTCAGATCTAACATATCCAGCTACCCAATCACTGCAAGGGTGGACAGGGGGGTCAATCGGGACCGATCTCGGGATCGATCTCGGTTCCTTTGATTGTGATGAGAGTACTCTACCAACTGAGCTAAAGGACCCCCCCCCCCCCCAAGCGACTATAGATATAACAAAATAAACGTCGCTCAACTCGAAATTGTTTGTTTTTTTCGCCAGCCATTTTTATGTTATTTATTTTGAATTGTTTATGAGTAGTTGTCACTAAGTTCTATCAACTAGACTATAGATAGAATGCGCTTGGCGAAGGAGTTCACAACATTGCCATCCGGAAGTATAACGGACCGACACACAAACTCTGTGTAACCATGAACTTTTATAGTCTGGTTAATACAGTTTAGTGAGAACAACTCACAAACGCGGATGGCAAAAACCATAACAAAGGCCTGAGTGACGTCATCTGCATACTATCTATAGATAGTTCGAAGATGACGTCACTCAGGTCTCTGTTATTGTTTTTTTTTTTGCCATCCGCGTTTATGAGTACTTCTCACTGAACTGTATTAACCAGACTATAAACGTTCATGGATACACACAGTTTAGTGTGTTGGTCCGTTATACTTCCGGATGGCAATGTTATGAGCTTCTTAGCCAAGCGCATACTATCTATATACGTTGAAAGTTAAACACATTGTTGGTATGTTATTTCCGACCCGCAAATGTTGGGAGTTTATATATTAAAAAAAAATAAGCGCAATGTATCAATTGGATTCAATAGTCTGATGTCACGTCGCCCAGCAACGGCGGCCATCGTGGTTTTAAACAAAGATAATCGGTACTTTTTATTCTTCATGCTGGCTAGAACTGTTCATATGTCTTGTGATCAGAATGTGTAAAAGTCAAAACATGGACAAATTTATGTTTTGTTTTCCCTCTGGATACACTTTTATGTTCGTAGTAGAAATATTTAATGAGGGCGTCCGCCATTGTTCCGATGGTTAAGAGCCAGTTACTAAGTTACCATGCGTCACTACGAGGGAAGTGACGTCACGACTGTTGAAGCGTATTGCAAGACAGGTAAGCCAACAAGACATGGAATTAGACTCGCCCAGAGTTGAAAAGTATTATTGTTGTTTAGGATTGAAGGATTATGAAGACGTCACCGAGTTCTTTAACGTTGCCGTAAAGTATCGAACTGTGTTGATGAAAGTATCGAATTCTTTTGATAAAAATATCGACCTGTTTCGAGGAAAGTATCGAACTCTTTTGATGAAGTATCGACTTGTTACAATGAAAGTATCGAACTGTTTTGATGAAAGTATCGAACTGGGTTGATGAAGTATCGAATTGTTACAATGAAAGTATCGAACTGTTTTGATGACAGTATCGATTTTAAGATAAGTCTAGATGCGAAGAGGAATTTGAAATGCTTCCATTCTACAAATTCGGTTCTTTGAAAGGATATGCTTATAATGATAGTATCGGTTAATGAGAATACTTCGCTACAGAAGCAATGAGGTCCTGTGGTATGACACTTGTCTTGGGATCGGAAGGTCCTGAGTTCGAGTCCCGCTCAGAGCGGCGCATATTTGAGTCCTTGACATAGGCGCTTTACTCACATACTCTCACCGTACTCATATGTAAAATGAGAACCTGGCCCTTAACATTGTTTTTAGAAGTCAAAGTCGGAATGAAAAGAAATTATGATATCGCCTACCAAACGTCATGTCTGATCCTACATGTTAAATGTTGCTGTTGGCTTTGGACCCGTTATTAAGCCCTTTGAGCACCTTTAGTTGATATTGGCTTAAAGCACCTTTAGTTGATATTGGTCTATATAATATAATCAAACTTTAGCCGATAGCGTGTAAATATTTTATATATTAAATATGCTTGAGCTTTTATATAGCTCAATATCCACTAAACGTGCTCAAAGCGCTTTACAAAGAGTTCCTGACCAACAGCGACACGCAGCATATAGAACGAGACATGACGCCTGTTAAGCGATAGTACAATTTTATTTTCGGACAGAGACAACTCTGTTAACGATCATGGACTCATTTTACATCTGAGGATGGTGAGAGAATGTTAGTAAATGGCGTTTTCAAAGGACTCAACTATGCGCTGGGCGAGGCTCGAACCTAGGCCCTTCCCATCCGAAAGCGAGTGGCATACCACAGCACCACATATCCGCGCATTCTCCTCAATAAAACATAGAAACCTCACCCAAGTATAATAATATATGTATTAATAAATTATTTATTTAGCGTCCAAAAAATAGGTTAGTAAAACCGTAAAAACTGGAGGCAGCAGAAATGTGGTTTCTTAGAAGGATGTTAAGAATCTCATGGACAGAGAAGAAAACTAACGAAGAAGTATTAGAGCAAGCTGAAACTAAAAGGCTATTAATTCGTACAATAAGAAAAAGACATGCAAGTTTTAGGGCACCTAAATCGACATAAATGTATTGAACATCTTGATCTCACAGGAAAGATAGAAGGTAAAAAGAGTAAAGGTAGACCAAGAAAAACATATTTAAATAGTTTGAACAGCTGGGTGACAAAGAGAGAGAAGAGTAATATTAGTTTTCTGAGGTTATCTGATCAGAGAGATGAATGGCATACCATGATCACCGATGTCTGGCACAGACTTGGCACTTGAAGAAGAAGTAAAACCGTTTGGCCAACATACATCACAATATTGTAGGAAGCGTCATTTTGTCTCGACCCTAACCACTTTCGAATCAGAGAAATTTTGATCTAGCCCAACGTGCGCATATACGCAGGTCTGTCACCGAACCCGTTTGTGGGCCTAGTTTAACATTGTTGTAATACGCTTCAACAGTCGTATCGTCACTTCCCTCGTCGTAATGACGCATGGTAACTTAGTAACTGGCTATAAACTATCGGAACAATGGCGGACGTCCTTATGAAATTGTTCTCTGACAAGCATAAAAACGTATCCAGAGGAAAAAAATAAATTAAATCTGATCATGTTTTGACTTTTACACATTCTGATCACAAGACATATTATGAAACGTTCTAGCCAGCATGAAGAACAAATAGTACCGATTTTCTTTGTTTAGAACCACGATGGCCGCCATTGCTGGCGACGTGACATCAGACTATTGAATCCAATTGACAATATTTTGTGTCATTTTTGTGTGATATCCATTACAACAATGAGGCCATAAGGAATTGGGTTATAGGACCTGCATATAAGTCTTGTCGATCTCGCCTTTAACACGTAATCTATAAATAGACTAGTTATTAAACATACGATCTAATAAATTCAACAAATAACAAAGAGCTTCGTGACGTCACTTCATCCATTCTATTTATAGCACGATGATAAAGGTCAAGGAAAAGCTAAATTAAATATAGATTATAATAAATATTCATTACGTATCTATCTTGGCAAAATCGTGATATTTTTCAATTTGTGAAGGTCATTTGTAACCCACCCCCTCAAACCGATATTATATCTGGATGAGTCAGATGATCATCATCATCATCATCTTGCCTTTTTCACCCTGGGTCAGGGTATAGGCCACAGACAAACAGTTCCCATCCTTCTCTATCACCATCATCATCATTGCCTTTTTCACCCTGGGTCAGGGTATAGGCCACAGGCAAACAGTTTCCATCCTTCTCTATCCCGAACTAACTTTTTTATCTCATTCCAGGTCTTACCACTTCTCTGTATATCAGCTTCTTTAATTCTCCTCCATGTTCCTCGTGGCCTTCCCCTTAATCTTCTGCCCTGAGGGTGGAACCCTCCAATACTTTCTTTGTTATAGTGGAGTCATTCTTTCTAAGCGTGTGTCCAATCCCCTCTCAGTGACATCTGGGCAAACTTCCTTAGAATTATTCCTACTCCCTGTGTATGAATCCCGTCCCCTCTCCCTGAATATAAAATCTCCTCCCCAGACTTGAGGTGTTTCTGACCGGATTGTATCCAGTGGGTTTCGCTTACTCCAATATATGCAGCCTGTATCTTCTCATCTCAGTCACAACTGATGGTAAACAATAATTATTTTAACTCTCCACCAGGGACCGTTTTAAAGATTTTCGCCGAAGTGTCCAACCTACCAAACACAGACAGTGGTGTCTTTACATCCAAACTCAAAATCAAAAAGGCTATAATATATAAATAGTTTACTTGTTCAGCTAAACAAGCTTAACATAACCACAACAAGTTCCGAATAGGCTTCAACAGTCATGACGTCACTTCCCTCGTAATGACGCATAGTAACTTAGTAACTGGTTCTAAACTAGCGTAACAATAGCGGACACCCTTATGAAATACTTCTCTTCTCCGACGAGCATAAAAGTGTATCCAGAGGTGAAAAACATTATAAATAAATCTGATCATGTTTTGACTTTTATACTTTCTGATCACTTGACATGTGAAAAAGTTCTCACCAGCATGAAGAATAAAATGTAGCGAATTTCTTTGTTTATAACCAAACTGCTGGTTGCAAGGTGGACGTGACATCAGACTATTGAATCCTATTAGAAAGTGTTCATTGTATCGTAATACATGTCACGGCTAAGCTGATTGTAAATTATATCTATAGAGTGTGTCTCGTGTACACCAATTTAACTCTAGAGTCTTTTTTTGAAATCATCCTAAAATTTGACTTTTCCTTATTAACGACAAAATATTTTTTTTAATTAAAAAAAGTACAAAACAACAGCTTCACAAAGTAAGAAATGAATTCACAGTATTTCCAAAAAAAAAAATAATTTAAAAATCTAGTGCTGACACGTAGTTTCGGTGTACCACGCGAGAATGACTCTACCACGCGTACGCGAGGCACATTCTAGAGTCAGACTCGCGGCCGCGAGGCTCACTCAAGAGTCTGTCTCGCGTACGCCAATTTAACTCTAGAGTCTTTTGGGCAATAGAGTCATAATGATAATAATAATAATAATAATAATAATAATAATAATAATAATAATAATAATAATAATAATAATAATAATAATAATAATATATCTTTATTGTCCATAAATATGGCAATTTGTCATTTAGTTACACTTGTTATAACGTTAAATGATAACTTAACATTGAACAGATATTTCACTCCTACTTTTTTCTCTCTCTCTCTCTCTCATTCTCTCTCTCTCTCTCTCTCTCTCTCTCTCTCCTGTCTTCCTCTCTTTCTTTCACACGTGCGATATACACAACATAAACATATTCATTTCGTTTTCAATTTGTTACAATTGTGGCAATTCGACACAACTATTATCATCATTATCAATTGGTCAGTTAATCTAACATTAAATAAATTAATCAGTTAATCAGTCAACGAATCAATCCTTGGTTTTTCTGTACGATATGAAATATTCAAAATTTTTATTGCTGATGGAACGAACGTTGATTTATACTTGTTAGTTCTACATTTAATCTGACAAAACCTTCTCCCAGATGGTAAAAGTCTAAATTCATGGTATAAAATATGTGTTTTATTGTTGGTGATTGAGAGTTCTTTCCTTTCTATTGCTTTTCCATGAATTCTTTCTACTCCATCAAGAGGATGGTTTATTATTTTTAATGCCTCTTTGATAGATTTTGAAATTTTTGATTTATCTTTAAGTCGGCATCCGCCAAACCATATGGTGCAGCCAAACGCAATTGCACTTTTAATCAATGAGTCATAATGAGTCGGCGTGTTACACCGACATATATACTAATCTGCGCGTCGGGATTGACCAAGCGTAAATGACCCTTCTGGACTCCATTCAACTGACCGTTTCGTGTCTGCTGGTGATTCCCCAACACAAAGCCTGGATCGAGCCGTGATCAAATCTATGACTGACTGCCAAACAGATTAAAAACAGTTAATGTTAAATTTTACCGTCCTGTCAAAGATCTGAATTCTCATTTAAAGTTCTTTGGAATAGCTGTGGCATGTGACAGTATTTGATCCTAAGTAATTGCCTCAAACAGAATTTTCTAATACCATAATCACGATTCCATACTCAAATCAGGACAAAACACGAATAGTGTTGACAAGCTTTTTAACCTATCTAGACTAAAATAGAACATGCCAAGGCTTTGATTTTGATTTCGTGTCCATTACTGTCGTACTCGGAAAAATCAAATATTTACAGATTTGGTCAGAAAACTTATCCTTCAAATTCTTATCGATTAAAGTTACCCTCGTCTTGACAAAAACTCTCAAACCG
The DNA here is from genome assembly GCF_034508935.2 of Berghia stephanieae. Taxonomy (NCBI): domain Eukaryota; kingdom Metazoa; phylum Mollusca; class Gastropoda; order Nudibranchia; family Aeolidiidae; genus Berghia; species Berghia stephanieae. Next base: position 76,361,637 of record NC_088364.1, on the reverse strand, counting down.
GGGACTTCGGGAAGTCCCAATTTGGAGAGCTTTTGCAAAGGTGAAGGTCATTTTATTCGATCGATATTTGAGGGATGTGTTTTCTGGCCAAAATCTTATTTATGTGATTTTTTAAATTTTCTTTTTTTTTCAAAGGACGGCGGTAATGTTTAAGTCATATCCAACAAATAGTAGCTACCTGGTCCAGTAAATGACGTTTTTGTAACTTTCCCCTTCCTGCTCATACCGCACTTCCGGTTCCGTGCGTGTTCGAATGTCAGTCGCACGAGCAGTGCTGTTTGTGTTGATGTGCCATGAATATCTTGAGCTGTCTTTCGAGTCTGTACGTTTTCGAAAATTGTTTATAACTAAATATCTTTCAAGTTTATGATTAAGTTTACGGTTGAAGTAAAATCTCAAAAAAAACAATTCCGGTATTATTATTATTAGCTTTTATTTTGTAAAGCTTGATATAGTCACAAAAGAAGTATTATTACTTATTACTCCTTTTCACTTTCTTTTATCAATGATGGTAGCAAAACGAAAACAAAGCAATTCAAAGTAAAAAGTAAAATAAAATAAAAAGAAAACGAACAAAAGAAAATAAGGACACCCTTTGTGTTTTTTTTATTTTATTAATAAAAAATAACGAATTGAAATAGCTTAAAAACTATAGAAACTTTTAGTGTATAGAGTATTTTGCACAGGAAGATGTTATAGATAGTATGCAGATGACGTCACTCAGGTCTTTGTTATTGTTTTTTGCCATCCGCGTTTATGAGTAATGCTCACTGAACTGTATTAACCAGACTATAAACGTCCATGGATACACACAGTTTTGTGTGTTGGTCCGTTATACTTCCGGATGGCAATGTTATGAGCTTCTTAGCCAAGCGCATACTATCTATAGATAGAATGCGCTTGGCCAAGGAGTTCACAACATTGCCATCCGGAATATAACGGACCAACACACAAACTCTGTGTAACCATGAACTTTTATAGTCTGGTTAATACAGTTTAGTGAGAACAACTCACAAACGCGGATGGCAAAAACAATAACAAAGGCCTGAGTGACGTCATCTGCATACTATCTATAAGCCATAAGATACAATAAAATCACGGAATATGTAATAATGGAAAAATTTGACTCAGCAGTTTTTGGACGCGTTTTTATTTTTTTCCAATTTTTGCGTAAAAAAAACCCGCTTGAGTCAAATCTTTTCCTCTTTACAAATAAATAACAATGTGAAACTGAATGTAAGCTTCAATCTAATTACAAAAACAGATCAAATGAACGTTTCGGGTTTCCCCTCTATCAACAAAACAGGATGAATGAAACACCACAAATAAATGAGATGATGTGTTAGTGCCGTAGTTAAGATTCACTACCACATCATCTCATTCATCTGCCATGTTTCATTCATCCTGTTTTATTGATAAAGGGGAAACCCAAATCGTTCATTTGATCTGTTTTTGTAATTAAATTGAAGCTTACGTTCAATTTCACATTGTTATCTATTTCTTCGAGCTTCGAGCAGTAACATTTAAATTATCCTCTTCACAAAAAAACACGATAGTGTTGTCGGCTTATAGCATCGTCCTGAAATGTTCACCACAATTAAACTTGAATAGTAATTTAAAAATGAAGATAATTTATGGTTCTATCGTTTCAATTCTATGGTGGCTAGTAATATAAATCTTAAGGTGGCATAATTATCCTAGAAGCAGGATGTGTGACAGCGTGGCTTGCTTCGTACCCAAAAGGTACCGAGTTCGACTACCCGCCTCGTTGCGTGCATGGCAATGAGCAAGTCACCTCGTCTGCTTAGCTGACTTGCGGCGGTACACTGCGGCTGACGCCTGGGTCATTTCAGTCTTCCCTTGGAATAGACCCAAAAGACAAATTTCCCCTAGGGGATGAATAAAGGGAATTTTATTTGTTTTTACTTTGTACTTAAGGCTGATTCTTAAGATTCTAGAATATAAAAGAGCAATGCTGGATGCTCTTTAATGAGAACCAGTATATATTTAGAATTAAAAAAAAAAGATGCCATCATTCTGAGACCAAAAGATCAATACGCTTCAACAGTCATGACGTCACTTCCTTCCTAATGACCCATGGTAACGTAGTAACTGGCTCTAAACTATCGGAACAATGGCGGACGCCCTTATAAAATATTGCTCCGACGAACATAAAAGCGTATCCAGAGGAAGAAAAACCCATTATAAATATGATCATGTTTTGACTTTTATACATTCTGATCACAAGACATATGAAAAGTTCTAGTCAGCATGAAGAATAAAAAGTACCGATTTTCTTTGTTTAGAACCACGATGGCCGAGGTTGCTGGGCGACGTGACATCAGACTATTGATTCCAATTCCACAAGGCCAGTCCTCCAGAAAAGTCATTTTACATTTCCTGTGAGATTGGAATTAGTATGTTGAGATCAGAAAAGTGAGTGGGGCAAGCACTTATGTTGATAACAACAAGAGATGAAGTGAGTAGGAAAGTACCAGAAGACAATAGAGAATAAACTTTTCGCGGCGGTGATGAGGGTTTGAACCCGCGACCTTACTGGTACGACAACTCCGCCTGGCCGGAGAGAGCGTGACTCTACCGTATAAGCTATCCACGACCCGAAAAAAATCGTCTCTAACCCTAGTCATTATTAGAGCTCTCTCTTCCCGACTACTTGAGATCGCGGGTCCAACACACATTATTTAATTTATGAGAGTACAGAACATTTCTGCGATTTCATGTCTATGAATATCATTGACTTATATCTGGGCCTCATTTAGTATCTAGATATAGGGACATACAAACAAGTCATTAGTTCTTGTATTCATCGTTGGTAACATGACCGTTTTAACTCAGTCAACCCTAACACCGACTATATCCGTAGTCTACCTAGGGTTACTTTTACCCCATGCCTATTTATTATTACATTTTTCTGAGACAAATTATAGGCGTAGTATCAAAGCTGATGTTTTTAGTTTTTACATGTTAATGATAGTATATGCTCATTTTTAATAAATTTGTTCCAATTTTGAAAAGTAGCAAAAATCTCTAGCATTGAGTGATTTAACTCTCTTTATCAGCTATTTTTAGAAATTTATCCAAAACTTCACACTCGCCCAACACAAAAATAGACTTTTCAAACAGATTACCAACGAGTATATTCTATATTTTGTTCAGAAAAATGAGCTCTGCAATACAGTGTCGAGTTTTTTATAGATTAAACTGTAACAAAATGAAATTAGAACAAGAAAATTGTTGGTAATATCGTAACCAATGTGACGATGTGCCTTTGGGTGGTAAAGAGAGGGTTAAGATAGTCAAGAACGACTCACCGATTTCGTTAGGCCTATGAATATCATTGACATATATATAGTATATATATTTACGTTTCCGAGAATATACAATTGTTTACATTATCCATAAACAGAGACATTTGTTTATGCTGCGTAAGTATCGAGCATCGCTCTGGTCAGTCTAAGGGACCGATAAAGCACGTAGTTATGTTTACACGACTGGCCATTCATGGATGTGGATTGCCTCATATAACAAAATGTGACAAACATCGTAACCATCGTTATGTTATAGATAGAATGCGCTTGGCCAAGGAGTTCACAACATTGCCATCCGGAAGTATAAAGGACCAACACACAAACTCTGTGTAACCATGAACGTTTATAGTCAGGTTAATACAGTTCAGTGAGCATTACTCATAAACGCGGATGGCAAAAAACAATAACAAAGACCTGAGTGACGTCATCTTCGAACTATCTATAGGCTGACACTGAAATCCAAAAAGACTGGCAGTTTGACGTCATTATTTGTTTTTTGCACCGCCTAGTGAGTTGTTGTTAGTAGAGCTCAAGGAAACAAGTTATTTCATTGGTTGAACTATTGAATACAACTCACGATTTGTTTTCTTTTTTGGCAAAAGACTGGCATTTTGACGTCATTTTTTGGTCAATATCAGCGTGGCCTTCGTAAGTTATGGCCTGATACTGAAAAAAAGGACTCAAAATTGCGTCTTTGGCCACAAAGAACAATTCGTGAGTATTCATTAGTAACCATGAAATAACTTGTTTCCATGAGCTCTACTAACGACAACTCACGAGGCGGTGCAAACCAAAATTGAAGTCAAAATGACAGTCTTTTGGATGTCAGTATCAGGCCATAACTTTACGAAGGCCACGGTATCAGGCGCCTTCGCTAACATTCTATTTGTGACCCAACGTCTCAAAACGGTATTATGTAGGGATCAACCTGATGCTAAAAAGTCAAATTAAAACCAAACTGGTCAAAATGATGAATGACTGGTGTTTAGCACTCTAAAATATGATATTCATTCTCCTCAATAAAACAAATAAACCCAACGGAAGTCTGATATTTTTGGCCACAAATTCTATTTTCAGCAACTTAATCATCCCGACTTAATACCGTTTTGAGACGAGGGGTCACATTTTAAGCACAGCTTATTACAGAAGGAACGAAATTGACGTCACTCTGGTCTTTGTTATTGTTTTAAACCCTCTCCTTACCGACTATAGATAGAATGAAGTTGACGTCACTCTGGTCTTTGGTATTGTTTTTTTTGCCATCCGCGTTTATGAGTAATCTCACTTTACTGTTTTATCCAGACTATAAAAGTTCATGGTTACACAGAATTTTGTGTGTTGGTCCGTTATACTTCCGGTTGACAATGTTATGAGCTTCTGAGCCAAGTGGATATTATCTGTACGAAAATCGTCACATTCGTTACGATACAACCAACATTTTTCTTATTCAAATTTCTTTTGTACTTCATAAGATTTCAAGAAAATGAACAGTGTGTTGTAGAGCATGTTTTGCTTAAGAAATTATGTATCTCAAGAACTTACTGCTATTGTGTTTGAGTGATAAAAATATATATTTTTGTGAACAAGGTGTGAAGTTTTGGGGAAAATCCTGAAAATGGCTGGTAAGGAAAGAATTAAGACTGCCATTTTTTAAGAGTTGTTCTCACAATATTCTATCAAATGATGCCGTGCGTTTATCCAAAATACTTACAACATCCGCCAGCCGGGTATAACGCACAAACAAACAAAGCTATGTGTAACCTTAATTGAGAGTCTGGTTGATAGAATACTCATTAAAATGGCTGACTAAAAATCGACATCACTCAGCTCTTTGTTATTGTTTTTAGACAGCCATTTTGGTGATTAGCTCTCATTAAATTCTGTCAATCAAACTTTTAACGTCAGCGGTTTCCACATATTTTTTTTTATCCGTACGTTATAGATAGAACGAAGATGACGTCACTCTGGTCTTTGTTATTGTTTTTTTGCCATCCGCGTTTATGAGTAATTCTCACTTAACTGTATTATCCAGACTATATAAGTTCATGGTTACACAACGTTCTGTGTGTTGGTCCGTTATACTTCCGGATGGCAATGTTGTGAGCTTCTTAGCCAAGCTCATACTATATATTTCCGGCTAGAGGGTGTTGTGAGTATTTTACCTAAACGCATAGCATCCACAATTGTCAGTGAATACGAGTCGTATAGATAGTATGCGCTTGGCTAAGAAGCTTATAACATTGCCATCCGGAAGTAAAACGGACCAACACACAAAACTGTGTGTATCAATGAACGTTTATAGTCGGGTTAATACAGTTCAGTGAGCATTATTCATAAACGCGGATGGCAAAATACAATAACAAAGGCTTGAGTGACGTCATCTTCGAACTATCTATAAAATGACATCAAACTGCCAGTCCAAGATGGTTCTAGTGTCAGGCTATATATGTTAACGATGGCTACGGTTATATCCGGCTAGAGGGTGTTGTGAGTATTTTACCTAAATGCATATCATCAATAATTGTCAGTGAATACGAGTCGTATTATGACCAAAAAAAAAAAAAACCCAATTAAAAAAAAATAAAATATTGCACTCAGTCGCACAGGGTTCGTTGGGTATTTCCAACCTGCGATCGTGACGTTGTATCACGTGATTTCGCCTTGTTAATCAGTGACGGTAATGGTTTTAATATCCGTTTCTAGACGTTCAAAGGACGGACTCCCACTGCTGGGAATAACTAACACGGGAGCATCCAGTATCTTGCTACTCCATCTCAAAACGGTATGAAGTCGGGATGACTAAGTTGCTGAAAGTGGAATTTGTGGCCAGAAATATCAGACTTCCGTTGAGTTTATTTGTTTTATAGAGGAGAATGAATATCGTATTTTAGAGTGCTAAATACCAGTCATTCATCATTTTGACCAGTTTAGTTTTAATTTGACTTTTTAGCATCAGGTTCATCCCGACATAATACCGTTTTGAGACGTTGGTTCACAAATAAGGACGGGAGATATATCTCAGTGTATTGGACAACATAAAATAGAATTTAGCCACGTATGGCGAAATTATTATGTTTCTTATGAGAACAAATGTTGTAGGAAATTACTTGTACTATAATCTACATGTTTAAAAATCGAAATTTATCAAGTAATAATCAAAACTCAAAATACAGAATTCACTGCATAAAAAAACCAAGAAAAATTATTGAATTTGGGATGTTGGGACTATCCTATCAAAACACATAGCATCAATAATATGCCTGCTTTGACAACACTCTCAATTTACGGACTTCCTTTCAGATTTTATTCATCGGAGGAGTGATCGCGTGGATAATGCAATATACTACTAGGTGACGGAAACCCAGGCATTGAACTCCAGTGTTGGCACTTTCAGATGAAAAGGGGAACAAAAGAAGACCACAAAGACGACAAGAAGAAGAAGAAGAAGAAGAAGAAGAAGAAGAAGAAGAAGAAGAAGAAGAAGAAGAAGAAGAAGAAGAAGAAGAAGAAGAAGAAGAAGAAGAGAAGAAGAAGAAGAAGAAGAAGAAGAAGAAGAAGAAGAAGAAGAGAAGAAGAAGAAGAAGAAGAAGGAGAGGGAAAGGAGGAGGAGGAGGAGGAGGAGGAGGAGGAGGAGGAGGAGGAGGAGGAGAGGAAGATGAAGAAGAAGAAGAAGAAGAAGAAGAAGAAGAAGAAGAAGAAGAAGAAGAAGAAGAAGAAGAAGAAGAAGGCGGAGGAGGATGCGAAGAGGAAGCGAGTCTCTTGTTAAACTGTTGATGATAACCCTGGTTCAATGTTACTATTTTTATATCACGTATAATCTCCAGACACGATCCGGACCCGTAAAATATTGCTGACGTCACAGACACGATGAAATCTGATGCCGAGCCATGCTTGAGAAATGTGGTGAGTGAACCTTTAATTAATATGTCACATCGTCGTCTCAAAAAATTAATAAAATGAGCTTTTATATAGCGCAATATCCACTAAATGTGCTCAAAGCGCTTTACAAGGGGTCCCTGGTCAACAGCAACATTTAACATGTAGGACGCCTGTTAGGCGATATTACAATTTATCGGACAAAGACAACGCTGTTTACGGCCAGGTACTCATTTTACACCAGAGTGCGGTGAGAAAATATGAGTAAAGAGTCTTTTCCAAAGACTCAACTATGCGCCGAGCGAGGCTCGAACCCAGGACCTTCCGATCAGAAAGCGAGTTTCATACCACTAGACCACATAGCCGCACAAAAATGATGATATATCGTAATGGACCTGATACAAAAAAAAAAAAAAAAAAACAAGAAAAAAGAAGCGATTTTACAATTAACGTGAATTGAAATGCGATTTCTTTGTGGGGTAATCTTAAGGAATTATATTAATTCTCCCCAATAATTCTCATAATATTGCGTTTAAACTTTACCCCGAACTTTTATTAGTCTATTTATTACTATGTCTTCGAGTGTGAGTATATAGTTGCACACATATGTAATGGCTTATGATTGTATAGTGGATTTTTGGTAGATGGTAATGATATTCCTTTGCATTGTGTTGTAGATATTAATAATTGAATGTACAACATCATTCCAAGCTTCATTTCTTACTGTTTATTTGTTGTGATAAATTCGAAATCCAAATCAAATAGCATGGTCATAATTCAATCAGTTTCATAAATTCAAAATCCGTAAAATCAATCCAAATGTCAAGTCATTTCCTAAGTAACCATTTTCAATGTACGTGTAATATTTCAAAGTCCGTAAAATAAAGATTCTTAGTAGGATGTTAGAACTTGCAGCATAATGTAAATAACCAAAAGACTTAAGAAAGTGCAGCCCAAAGTAAGGTAGAATGTAGAGTCCCGGTTTGAACAGAAACACTTTGTTTTATACCCTATCACAATACGCCCAAATAATCAGGGCCGTACGCCTAAATACTCAATGCCTTACGCCCAAATAATAAATACCGTACGCCCAAATAATAAATACAATACGCCCAAATAATAGAAACCAACAACAATCTGTTGCTTTTATTCCCAAATACCAATTAACAGCAATCAAAGAAAGTAATTTTCTAGAACTCAACACAATGACCAGTACATTAACTTGGGACGTGAAACTGTCCTAAACCCATTAAGAATTGACCATATTTTCATTGAAATCCTAGCCTCGTTAACTTTGCTTGAATATTAATCATGTTTTTCGTTAAAATTCTTGTGTAAATTTCTTGCATAAGCTTCAACTCTCTTACACAATTTTTAGCATCAACAATTCCTGTGCATAGTAATGATGTGTATCAAGCATACGATTGTACGTGTGAAAATCACGATTTATCCCAAAGCTCTTAGTTATTTCTAGCTAGTTGTGTTATAAAAATACATAAAAATTAAGAACACCATATTATATACATATAATTAAGGTGAATAATATTTCTTATAATAGTACGTAAAATCACGATTTATCCCAAAGCTCTTAGTTATTTTTGGTTAGTTGTGTTATAAGAATACATAAAATTTAAGAACATAAAATTATATATATATATATATATATATATATATATAATATATGTATATCATTAAAGTGAATAAGTATCTCTTATAATAGTACGTTAAATCAACGACAATTTTCTCGGCACTCTAAATAACTAGTCATTACTGCTATAATTTTGGTGGTAGACCGCCAGTTTTTGGAATATGTTCATTATTTATCCTAAAAACCCTGATCAAAAACTCTTTAAAATAACGCAAATGTTGCACAATTGTTGTGTTGACGTGAATATTATAAAAACTGCCTTTTGAAACAGTCCTGAATATTCTAGAGCGTCCTATTTATAATTAGTTTCACCCTTTTCAAATTTCTTTTGATAACTGCACAACCGGAAATGTCCAGCACACTCCACTCGTTTTCCACTCTGTCCAAAAATAAATAAATAAATAAACAGCGCCTGCGTGATTTTCGACTTAATAGGAGCTAGATCTATCTATATTCAAGTTCCCATTTAACCGAGTCATCAATCACATGCTTTTTTGCTGTCCAACAAAATTGCTTCCCGGGCTTGAGAACATGTCATTTGACGAAAGTTTAGCATTCCTCTATCTACCTTGCCTCAAATACAAAAAGAATGAGGGGGGTCTTAATTCAGCTCTACAAGATAATAAAATAAAAAAATTAATGAAATTAAAGAAATAAAATAAAATTCCCTTTATTCATCCCCAAGGGGAAATTTGTTTTTAGGGTCTATTCCAATGGAAGACTGGAATAACCCAGGCATCAGTCGCAGTACAGCGCCGCAAAGTGAGCTAGGGCGAGGTGACTTGCTCAAGGCCACACAACGCAGAGGCGGGTGATCGAACTCGTTACCTTTTGGGTACGAAGCAAAGACCGTACCGCTGAGCCACGCTGCCCGTCAATACACAATATAAATGATATAAATCCATCAATTTTGTTTACATTTTCCAAGATGACGTATACCAGAGGCGACTAATATAAATAATATATTCCAAGATTTCAGACCAAAATAAGACAGAACTCATTTATTATACGTATAGTGAAAACATGGAATAGTCTCTGTTTTAACACAAAAAATGCATGTTCTTTGAATCAGTTTAAAATCTTGGTTGATAGAGAGTTAAAGTCTCTGAGATTTAAGTATGAATAATATGTTTTATTCTATTTTACACATTTTTAAAAAATTAATTGATTAATTTCTGAATTAACATAACATAACATATGGCAGAGGGTGAAATAGGATAACGGCCCTTGAATGCCCTTAATATTGATTAGAAAACGGTAGGGGCTACCTGAAGCCGGTGATCGTAAAAGATTAACGAAAGATTGAAAATGGAGAGGTTTCGTATGGGAACAAAACAGACAAAGGACGTTTCGGGTACAAACCCTTCGTCAGCACAACAGTACACAAATAAACGTGGAAAACAAATAAAATATAATATATAAATACTAGAAATCTATTGATTCAAAGATTACAATAATGATACACGTGGTAAAGATTGTATATCAACTTAAATGTACGCATGTATGTGTGATGGACAAACACATATCTTTAACCGTGACATGCAAAGCACATACACACACACACACACACACACACACATACACACATACACTCATACATCCACACATATAGAAGATAACTATAATAAAGTAACAATTTACATACAAAATTGAAAGCCACGTTTGCAGTGCAAAAAATTATTATTCGTCATATATAAATCTCCCATCATATAATTCCCTGTCTACTAACACCTTGAAATAATCCATAGATTTTGCATTCTTTGTTTCAAATTTCAAACTGTTCCATTTCTGGACAATACGAATACCGAACCAGTTTTGTCTCATGTTTGTTTTGCATCTAGTGACAAAAATCTTAAACTTGTCCCCTCTAGTAAAAGTAACATTAGAACATGAAAAAAAAATAATCAGAAAAGTCTATCCTATCCAGACCATGTACTAATCTATAAACCTGAATTAAATCCCTACGAATTCTTCTATATTTCAAACTAAGTAAGTCGAGAAATTCCAACCTTTCCTTATAAGATAAATACTGTATGGCATAAATCTTTTTGGTAGATCTCCTCTGTACACTTTCAATACTAATAGATGGTCTTTTATATAATGGGCACCAGATGCAATTTCCATATTCTAAAATTGGTCAAACGAGCGATTTATACAAATATAAAAATATGGTTTTATCAAGACTTATAAAGGTTCTCTCTCTCTCTCTCTCTCTCTCTCTCTCTCTCTCTCTCTCTCTATATATATATATATATATATATATATATATATATATATATATATATATAT
>NC_088364.1:76327995-76347995 GCF_034508935.2 Berghia stephanieae | reverse complement strand
TAACATCATCTGAACGATTTTAATATAACATAACATATCACAAAATGGTTGCCTAGATCAAAGGCCTTGTTATGCTCTCCTTACCACTAATGCCCTATCGAGGGTTCGAATCGATAGGGAATGATGTTAGCGGAAGAGTAGAGTCCCTTGATTGGACGTCACCCATAGTCTGTGACGTCATGTTGGTTGTGCGCATGCGTCTCTCGTTTCGCGGATATTTCAAATTTTCGGACAAAGACATCGCCAGGTAATCATATTACACCTGAGTACGGTGGGAGGATGTGAGTAAAGAGCCTTTTCCAAGGACTCAACTATGCGCCGAGCGCAAGGCTCAAACCCAGGAACTTCCGATCCGAAAGCGAGTGTCATACCACAAGACCACATAGCCGCATTAATTACATCAATTACGTCATTATGGAAAAGCTAGGCTCAGCGGTACGGTCTTTGCTTAGTAACCGAAATGCACCCAGTTCGAATACCCGCTTCGCTGTGTGGCCTTGAGCAAGTCACCTCACCCTAGCTCACTTTGCGGCGCTGCACTGCGGCCGGCGCCTGGGTTATTCCAGTCTTCCCTTACAATAGACCCTTAAGACAAATTTCCCCTTAGGGAGGATTTACAGGGAATTTTGTTATTTATCTTTATTCATTTATATAATATCCTTGACCTTGAACTCAGCTAATGAATCATACAGTGGTCCTTCAAAACCATTAGGCCACGAAGCCGGAGTTTATCCCGGTTTCTACGTACAATAGCAATTACTTGCTATCCTTTGGATAGGACACTGGTCTATATAATATGGGAAAGTACTTTCAGTTAGCTATGACAGAACCAGCTATCAATTCACTGCTGAGTGGACAGGGTGTAAGAGACAATCTCGACTGCATCCGGGTTCGATCTTGGTCCCTTTGCGTTTGAATCAAGTGTTCTGCCATTCGGGCTATCGGGACCCCCAAACAAATACAGTGAATGACGTCATCAGTCGAATGGTGAAATGGTTTGAACTGAGATATTGCCAAGTTTAGTTAGTGTAAATGTTGCTGCTCGAAGCTCGAAGAAATAAATAATAGCGTGAAGTTGAATGTAAGCTTCAATTTAATTACAATAACAGATCAAATGAACGTTTCGGGTTTCCCCTTTATCAACAAAACAGGATGATTGAAACACCACAGTTGAATGAGATGATGTGGTAGTGGCGCAGTTAAGATCTTATCTGCGCCACTACCACATCATCTCATTCAACTGTGGTGTTTCAATCATCCTGTTTTGTTGATAAAGGGGAAAACCGCAACTTTCATTTGATCTGTTATTGTAATTAAATTGAAGCTTACATTCAACTCCAAGTTTAGTTAGAAGGTGATTTTTATCAAATATGAGTTCTTGCCACAAATAATTAAATCAACCGTTTTTGTACATCTTCAGGAAATATCTAATCTTAATTTTCACTTCTAAATATTTTGTACAGCTAGTCAAGTTAAAAAAGTATGAAATTTAAGAAAACTTGCTGGATACCTTTCCCATACATCGGACCATAACTTCATGAAAAATCACCCGATTTACTTCAAATAAAAATGAAAATGCTCGGGGAATCATATTCTTTCAGAAAATGCAAAAGAAAACACCCAAAAGCAAACAAGTCCTTCCGATTGATTATGTCATGCACTGACATTAAAATTAACCAACATAAGACAGTTATGAGTAGACAGGTTACAAATGACACCCTACTGAATCTGATGCAAGAATTATACGTTTTTCAAGGCCTCGTTTTTGTCGTTGTATACACAAAATAATGAGAATGAGCCCTCCCTGTAATGGAGGTTTATATTCTAGACACCCGTGTTGCCATAGGGTGTTAAGAACATAGTGAAGGGAATTAATTAATCCTCACGATAAAATACAAACCCCAAAACAAACAGATTCTCTTGAGAGCATCTAGGCCGAACCAAACAAATTAATCCTAATTGGACTAGATTTTATTTCCAATTCTTAAATAGAACAAACGGATTCTCGTGAGAGTACAACAGGTTAGAACAAATTCATGCTCATTGAACTGGAGTTTTGTTCAATTTTCTTAAATAGAATGTTATGTTTTCAAAATAACAAAATGATAATAATTTTTTTTGTCTTAATTTTTTTTTACCCTATGTGCACTTATTTTAGAAGTCTGATAACCTAAATTATATTATTGAGGCACTTGGTTGTAATGCAAATGCTTTCAAACCAATGTAGAATAATCTCCATTAACCCTCTCCTAACCAACTATAGGAAAATTATCACATTCGTTACGATACAACTAACATTTTTCTTATTCAAATTTCTCTTGCACATCATAAATTTTTTTAAAAAATGAATAGTGTGTTGTAGAGCATGTTTTGATTAAAGAAATATTTTGATTATGTATCGCACGAACTGTCTACTGCTATTGTTTTTGAGTGATAAAATTATTTTTTTTTGGTGTTAGTTGGGTGTGAAGTTTTGGGGAAAATCCTGAAAATGGCTGGTCAGGAGAGAGCTAAAAACAATGTTAAATCACGCCCATAATAATTGAATTCATTTATCGGATCAGCTGGCATGTATACCCAGGTTTGACTGGATAGAAGCTTACGAAAATCGGGTTATGGCTTAAGGGGAAAACTCGTACAAAATAATCGAATCCATTAAAATTAGAATTTTAAATAACAAACCCAAACTCCCTCCGCTCAGCCCTCCACCCCACTCCTCCCCCGGCCCCCCGCCAGTAAAAGAAACAAAACAAAAACAGCAACAAAATAGCAAACCAAAAAAAAAAAAGAATTTATGAAAATAACAAACAAAACAATAAAAATAAAGGGCAAAGAAATGAACAAAATAAAAAAAATACAGAAAAACAACAACAGACAAACAAATAAATAACAAAGAAAAACGACATCCACCTCCCCTCCCCAACCAAATATAAAAGGATAAAGGAAACCATTATTAAAGGATGGTTTGCCTGTTATTAAGCATTGAAATTAAATATGTGGAAAACTTCAAAGCAAGTCTGGTGCACTTTAGGTTCAGTCTTTAGGAATGTATCAGCTGCGAAATAGGGAATGAGATTAGCGGAAGAGTAGCGTCCCTTGATTGGACGTCACCGGTGGAGAAGTTATTTGTAAACAAACCAACTTCAAGCCAAGCGCTCAAAATACAAAATGTATTATTCATATTTCTGTACAAAAAATGCATAACGTTGATTATGATATGCATTTTTGTACATAAATATGAATAATATTTTTTTTTTATTTGGAGCGCTTGCTTGTAGTTGGTTTGTTTACAAATTACTTCTCCACCGGTGACGTCCTATCAAGGGACGCTACTCTTCCGCTAATCTCATTCCCTATAAGCACACATTTCTGTGAATGTAGCCACGCCCCTTGTCCTTTAACCCAACATGATTCGGACTGTCCGAACATTTAGTATTTTACAAACAATGACAGTAAGTAATTAATTGCTATATACTAAGCAAACTACACAGGTCTCACATATCTGAATATCATTTAAGTAAAATACTCACAACATTTGCCCGTCAGATAAAACGTGCCAACACACATATACATTTGTGACCCTTCGTCTCAAAACGGTATTAAGTCGGGAAGGTTAAGTTGTTGAAAATTGAATTTATAGCAAAAAATATCAGACTTGTGTTGAGTTTGTATGTTTCATTGAGGAGAATCGATACCATATTTTAGGGTGCTAATGCCAACAAATTATATTTTTGACCAGTTTAACACTTAATTCGGCTTTTAAGCATTTGGTTCGTTCCGACATAATACCGTTTCGAGACGATGGGTCACATTTGTGTATTTTATAATATACATTTGTCTAAACCATTTTAGTCTGATTGAAATAGTCTAGAGGTATCTAGGGCTAATCATCAAACTCGAGGTTTCAAAAGAGTTACAACGGGCATTCTGACGTCAACTTCATTTCTTATATTGTTAGTAAAAAAGCCCCAGCTATTTTTATCTTAATGGGCTTGAGGTCGTGACCAGATTCATTCCCTTGTTTTTGATTGGATAAAAAAAAAATCTACTGGGTAAATTAAAGACTTTCAGCAGGAAGAGGAGAGAGGGAAGGGAGAGAACCTTGTGAAATCCTCAAGATGATTAAATGCTGTTCAGGTGCGTAAATAAACACGGACGCTCCTTGACACTCTCATTAAATATTCATCTACGGTCTTGACGCGATAAAAAAGTAGCAGCGATTTTCTATGACGCCAAATGTGTTTTTTTTTTCAGTTTATTAACTCACTCAATCCTAGAGACTTTTGCTACTTTTCAAAATTGGAAAAAAAAAATGTATTAAAAATAAGCATGTGAATAGATAGTTTTATTCAACTCCCATTAACATGTAAAAACTAAGAACATTAGCTTTGATACTACGACTATAATTTGTCTCAGAAAAATATAGTAATAAATAGGCATAGGGTAAAAGTAACCCCGGGTAAACTACGGATATATCGGTGTTAGGGTTGAGTGAGTTAGGCAGCCATCTGCCTTACTCTGAAAAAAAAAACAACTCATTTTTAAAAATTGGCCAGAAAATTCAACCTTCAAATACCTATCGATTTAAATGACTCTGGTCTTGGCTAAATATACTCACAAACCTGGGACTTCGCGATATTTGAAGAACGAATTTTAAATACGAAATTTTGTATATTACGGTAGTTAAATTGTTAAATAAATGTTGTTTTGAAAATATATATGAAACTAAACAAAAAGGGTTGAATATACTATATGAAAGGTTATCAGTTTTGAGATTTAGAAAAAAACAATGAGCCCATAACAGAACTGCAAATAAGTAGACGTTGGCCACAAATATAAACAGGCAAAGCTACACGTCTCTTTATTTATTTCCTTTGAATAATTTAGAATTTCATTCCTTGAATAGGAACGAAAAAACAAACAAACAATGTGACACAAGATATTAATAATTCAATATGGAATGAGATTAGGGGAAGAGTAGCGTCCCTTGATTTGACATCATCCATAGTCTGTGACGTCACCGGCGGGAAATTTAGTAGAGAGAGAACATCATGTTGGTTGTGCACATGCATCTCTCGTCCTCAGCTCCGAGGACGAGAGACGCATACGCACAACCAACATGACGTTCTCTCTCTACTAACTTTTCCGCCGGTGACGTCACAGACTATGGTTGACGTCCAATCAAGGGACGTTACTCTTCCGCTAATCTCATTCCTTATATGGAGGTCAGTGTACAGTCTGACTTGTTTTTGTGTACACAGTGAATGCTTGGGGAATGAACAATCTTGAAAATGTAAATACCTTTAAAAAAAACACGAGGGTTCCCGATAGCTCAGTCGGTAGAGCACTCACTTCACACGCAAAAGGACCAAGATATATTGATAGTTCGAAGATGACGTCACTCAGGTCTTTGTTATTGGTTTTTGAATCCGCGTTTATGAGTAATGCTCACTGAACTGTCTTAACCAGACTCTAAACGTTCATGGATACACACAGTTTTGTGTGTTGGTCCGTTATACTTCCGGATGGCAATGTTATGAGCTTCTTAGCCAAGCGCATACTATCTATACCGGGTGCAGTTGTTTTTTGTTTTGTTATCTGAACCCCCCCCCCCTCCCCTCCCAACCCACCACCCTTTTCCACTCAGCAGTATTGGTTAGCTGATTTTCTTAGAAGTCGGAAAGACTTTGCGACAGACCAGCATCCTGAACTCACTGAATCCTAAACATTTTTGCTACTTTTCAAAACTGGAAAAAATGTATTAAAAATGATCATGGACATAGATAGTTTTATTCAACTATCATTAACATGTATTTGATACTACGCCTATAATTTGTCTATAAAATGTAATAAATAGGCATGGGGCTAAAAGTAACCTGGGTTAACGACGGTTATAGTCAGTGTTAGGGTTGAGTGAGTAAATCTAAAGGATAGCAAGCATTTTTTATTGTTCGTTTCATGCAATGGAAACTGGGATAAACTCTCGGTCTAAAGACCTCATGGCTTTGAACAACTACTTTAAAAGAAAACCCACAAGACTTTTGTGCTGCATTGGAATAATTGATAAACTATGGAGTAAGAAATAATAAGCTGAAAGAATATGTATGGAATAATGTATGAATAATTCATGGTGGGAGTCAATAGTGACAATTATGTTTTTGTTTACAGAATTAACGCTCGGGTAATGAATGCACTTGCCAAATTGAAAATTAAATTACCCTGCCAAAACAATTACTTTTGTGCTATTTCGTAAATGCTGCTATGTTATGCGGCTCTGTGGTTCTGTGGTATAACAATCGGCTTCTAAACTGTAGGTTAAGTGGTTCAAGTCCCGGTCTGGATAGTTCAAAGTTGATTATTTGGAGTAGGATCTTCAGTCGCATTCCGGTCATCACTGTACTCAGGTGTAGAAGGAATACTGGATTGCTAATAAGGCTGTGTCTAGTGAAAAAAATCAACAGAATTATTGTAATAGTGTCTTACAGACTCACGATACGGCTGTTGGTTAAAGATCTGGTTGTGGATACAAAAAAAAATATGCCCTTCCGCCACGACATCATAAGATATCGTCGCCTAGGCAATCCACGAAGGAATATAGATATTTCATCAAACAAGATTTCTGATGTCAACAGGAATCACCCATTTTGTCAAAGTGAGCAAATTGGGGGTTAATAATCTTGCTCAATCAAGGAAAAAAACCCAAAGTGCCTGAAGCGGGGCTCGAACCCGAGACCTTCCGGGCCACAGTGCAATGCCTCAACCACTCGGCCACCTCGCCCCCTGGTTGTGGATATATCTTTATATAAAAGGGGCCTTCAAATCCATTAGGTCAATGGACATGGAGTTTATCCCGGTTTTTGTAGCCTGAAACGGACGATAACAATGGCTGCTGCCCTTCGGATAGAACGCCAGTCTGTTGCATAGTACTTTCCGTCAGATCTAATAAGCCTTGCTACCCAATCACTGCTGGGTGGAGAGAGGGTCATAAATAAAATCTAGACTTTTATATCCGGGATTGAACTGAGCTAACTAGACCCCAATAGGGCAAGATAAGCTCATACTTTTGACGTGTTATTGTGCAGTAATATGAATCCAGCATCAACACCAGGAGGTACAAATTTCAAGATCCACATTGCGTAGCTGAGTTTCGATAAAGAATACGCTTCAACAGTCATGACGTCACATTCCTCGTAATGACGCATGGTAACTTAGTAACTCGCCCAAACTATTGGAACAATGGCGGACGCCCTTATGAAATATTTCTCCGACGAGCATAAAGGCGTATCCAGAGGAAAAAAAAATCATTATAAATCTGATCATGTTTTGACTTTTACACATTCTGATCAAAAGTCATATGAAAAGTTCTAGCCAGTATGAAGTATAAAATGTACCGATTTTCTTTGTTTAGAAACACGATGGCCGCCGCTGCTGGGCGACCTGACATCAGACTCATGAATCCAATTACGATCGAAATGTTTATATATCCCATTCCATGTTATTAATTATTACATCGCCCCTTTCTACTTTGCCCCTATGAAAATACGAGTGAGATAACGAGTTATAGATGCTGTGAGCTTGGCTAAGAAACTCATCATAACATTGCCATCCCATCCGGAAATACAACGGACCAACACACAAACTAGTGTAACCTTAAACGTTTATGGTCTGGTCAATATACAGTGTAGAGAGAATTACACATAAACATGGATGGCAAAAAAAAAAAAAACACAAAAAACCAATAAGAAAAAACCTGAGTGAAATCAGCTCAGTTCTATCAATATCTCCAGCAACATGCAACCCCCCCCCCCCAGGTCAATTCCAAGCAGTGCGAAGAACAACCAATTGTGAAATTTATTGGTAACCCCATGTGGACTTCTGTAGACCGATGGAGAAATAAATTCATTCACGAATTCGCCGGCTTATACCTCCTATTTTGAGGGCTATTAATTTACAAGACTGAAATCCCTGCCCTCAGAGAATAAGCAATGCAGAGCTAAGCAAAAGACAACACATATCAAACAAAAACTGTTCAGTGAATTTTATGTCGATATAATATCAACCAATCGTAAGCTCGGATTCTAGTCAGCTGATTAAATTAAATTGATATCATCAAAGCTGTTTAACCAGCTTGAAACGACGACTTATTCCCACGTTTAAGCTTTATGTGAATTTCATTTTTATTAACCTGTGATGGCTATGCGCAATCCTTCACAATCTATTTTCGAAATTCTATTTACATTACAAAACCATTATAACAGTTTGTTTTTATAATTAGCTTCGTATTTTCATCAATTAGTTCTCTCCTAAATCTATTTATTTATGCATGTTTACATGGTGCTATATCTACATTATCTTTATATATTTATTCATTCAAATGCCATGCTTTAATTTTACTTTTTATCAACCTGTATTGGCTATGTTCAATCCTTCCCAATCTATTTTCAAAATAATTCTAGTTACATTACAAATCCATTATTACAACTCTATTCTACTTTCATGTCCGATTTTTATAGCATTGCTTGTAACTGCTGTATATTTTATGGATATTTTATTTTATTTGATGTTTCTTTTGCTTTTAATTTACTACGTATTTTCATCAATTAGTTCATAACAGTGTATAAATCTGTGCTAATATAACGATGAATGATGTGTAACATTATGATAATTTCCATTCAGGATCAATAAAGTATATCTTATTCAATTTTTTTGTTTTCAAAAAGAAAAGAAAGCAGTGCTTCATAGTGTCCTATTCGATATTTATAGAAATTTGCGAAGTAGAAATGTTGGGCAGGTTAACGAATATAAACGTTTAAGGGAACATCCTGATGCGATTTGAATACCAAAATTAATAATACATTAATATATACCCAGGCGTTAGCCGCACTGGAGCGCGGCAAAATTAGCTAGAACGAGGTGACTTGCTCAAGGCCACACAGCGCAGCGGCGAGTGATCGAACCCGGTACCTGTCGGGTACGAAGCAAAGACGGTACCGCCGATTTTCATATAGTATATTAAATATCATCCTTATACATAGGCAAAGTTTGCTTCATTGAAGGGAACCATTACAATTGGATTCAATAGTCTGATGTCACGTCGCCCAGCAACGGCGGCCATCGTGGTTCTAAACAAAGAAAATCGGTTCTTTTTATTCTTCATGCTGGCTTGAACTTTTCGATGGAGAGAAAAATAAAGTGAGTAGATGTGACTCATATACAAGAGACAACACAAAACAAACAACGTTTCGGCCCTTGGCCTTCGTCAGGAGACATTTAGGCACCTCTAGCTCTAGAACTTTTCATATGTCGTATGACAAGAATGTATAAAAGTCAAAACATGATCAGATTTATAATGTTTTTCACCTCTGGACACACTTTTATGCTCATCGGAGAAATATTTCATAAGGGCGTCCGCCATTGTCCTCGAAGTTTAGAGCCAGTTACTAAGTTACCATGCGTCATTACGAGGGAAGTGACGTCATGACTGTTGAAACGTATTCCTTTAGAAAATTATACATAATATTTACTTTTTCGTCATGGATGCACGCTCTACAATAGAGTACATTGTGATAAGTCGTCACTTCCCATGAGAATCGGATTTAGGCAAGCTCGGATTCCAGCACGCCTTTTAGCTTCTCCCGAGAGTTCCATACAATCCCATGAGTAACCAAGCCTATAGGGATTGAGATTAGCGGAAGAGTAGCGTCCCTTGATTGGACGTCACCCATAGTCTGTGACGTCACCGGCGGAAAAGTTATTAGAGAGAGAACGTCATGTTGGTTGTGCGCATGACGGAAGACGCATGCGCACAACCAACATGACGTTCTCTCTCTAATAACTTTTCCGCCGGTGACGTCACAGACTATGGGTGACGTCCAATCAAGGGACGCTACTCTTCCGCTAATCTCATTCCCCATTATAGTAAAGGAAACAAATTATTGATCAGGAAGACTTTGTTCAATTGTTTTTTTCAAGGAAATATAATTTCCTACCATATCGTCTGAGAGAGAAATAAATAGCTAGATTATAAAAAATTCATTGTTCTGTGAATATTCTTTATTTATTTTGGGTCTGACTTCATCATGTCGCTATCACGTGACCTTTTATAAACGTTTTAAGGCCAGACAATGGCTATTATTTTTTACAAATGCCAGGTTATCTATTATCAATTAGTTGCGCAAAAAATGTTAGCTCTGCATAATTCATGTACCATGCGTGTGTATTGTGTCTGGTGTGTTTCCTGGTGTGTTATGAACGAATGATCGACAATGACAGCAAAGAGAAAAGGGAGATAAGCTGTGATAAAAAAAGGAATAAATGGGGTGTATGAAACGAGGCCAACAACGCAGAAATAGTAACAACAACAACAACAACAACAACAAAAAAAACAACAAGAACACAACAACAACAACAAAAACAACAACAATGAAAATAAGAGAATCCATTAATTTCCAACAATTGTCTACATGCTATTATACTTCACTTTCTAAACTGCATTTCACAGTTCTTCCTCTCCTCCCCTATAGTAAAGGAAACAAATTATTGATCAGGAAGACTTTATTCAATTGTTTTTTCAAGGAAATATAATTTCCTACCATATATTGTCTAAGAGAGAAATGAATAGCTAGATTATAAAGAATTCATTGTTCTGTGAATATTTTTTATTTATTTTGGGTCTGACTTCATCATGTCGCTATCACGTGACCTTTTATAAACGTTTTAAGGCCAGACAATGGCTATTATTTTTTACAAATGCCAGGTTATCTATTATCAATTAGTTGCGCAAAAAATGTTAGCTCTGCATAATTCATGTGTCATGCGTGTGTATTGTGTCTGGTGTGTTTCCTGGTGTGTTATGAACGAATGATCTACAATGACAGCAAGGAGGAAAGGGAGATAGGCTGTGATAAAAAAAAGGAATGAATGGGGTGTATGAAACGAGGCAAACAAAGCAGAAATAGTAATAACAACAACAACAAGAACGACAAGAAAACAACAACAAACACACACACACACACAAAACACCTCCCATCCCCCCTTTTTTTCTGAAATACAAAATTAAAAACAAAAATCACACCAACTGAACAAAAACAAAACAAAAACCCAGTTTCGAGTTTATAAAGAATAGACTAATTATTTCATTTTGCTGCATCTGACTCCTACAGACATAACACCATCTTGATACGAGTAACGTGCCATTTAGTACCTCCACATTGGAAGAGTTCGTTAAAAAAAACAAAACAAACCCGGATTGACAAAACTCAACTTGACAATTCCCCAGACAATCCAGCCACGGACGACCCAGTTATAGATTCTATTAAACATCTGACTCCTCCAGACATAATACTACAATCTTGATACGAATGACGTAAACCATTTAGTACCTCCACGTTAACTAATTAAATTATGCCTTTTGCGCCACGACATCATAAGATATCGTCGCCTAGACATTCCACGAAGGGATGTAGATAACTCATCAAACAAGATGTCTGATGTCAACAGGAATCACCCGTGTTGTCCAAGTGAGCAAATTGGCGGTCAATAATCTTGCTCAAGGAAAAAAAAACGAACGTGCCTGAAGCGGGGCTCGAACCCGGGTCATCCGGATCACAGTGCAATGCTTTAACCACTTGGACACATCGCCCCCACCTCCACATTGGAAGAGTTAAAAAACAAACAAAAGGATTTGCAAAACTCAAATTGTCAATAGGATTCAGTAGTCCGATGTCACGTTGCACGGCAACGGCGGCCATCTTGGTTCTAAACAAAGAAAATCATTACTTTTTATTCTTCATACTGGCTAGAACTTTTCACATGTCTTGTGATCAGAATGTGTAAAAGTCAAAACATGATCAGATTTATAATGTTTTTTCCCCTCTGGATGCGCTTTTATGCTCGCCGAGGAAATATTTCATACGGGCGTCCGCCATTGTTCCGATAGTTTAGAGCCAATGTTACTAGTTACTACTAGGTTACCATGCTTCATTACGAGGGAAGTGACGTTACGACTGTTGAAGAGTATTCCCCAGACGATCCAGACAGGGACGACCCAGTTATAGAATCTATTAAACACAGTCAATAATTCATGTTGTTTTATCGGGAATGAGATTAGCGGAAGAGTAGCGTCCCTTGATTAGACGTCACCCATGGTCTGTGACGTCACCGGCGGAAAAGTTATTAGAGAGAGGACGTCACGTTGGTTGTGCGCATGCGTCTCTCGTCCTCGCTCAAACACAAAAAAAAAAAAACAACCAACATGACGTTCTCTCTCTAATAAGTTTTCCGCCGGTGACGTCACAGACTATGGGTGACGTCCAATCAAGGGACGCTACTCTTCCGCTAATCTCATTCCCTATTTGATTGTGACGGGGATGGTGCTAGTAATAGTAATATTGATGGTGGACAAAATAAGGAAATAAATAAACAAATTATGCAGGTTGTCTTTTTAAAATATCATAACAGGATGTAGTATTTGTTGTTGTTGTTGTAAAGATAAGACAAGACTGTTTTTACCTCCTTGGAGAAGAGTTACCTCCACGGAAAAAAAGAGTTATATATGATTGGATCATGTGATCGAAATAATAATAATTTCGTTTATTTATGAGTGTAATGTAAATGTTGCTGCTCGAAGCTAGAATAAATACATAACAATGTGAAATTGTAGCTTGCTACCATCTGGATAGGACGCTAGTCTATCGCAAAGTCCTATGCTCCAGATCTAGCAGACTGCTGAGTAGACGGGGAGGTCAGAAAAACATCTCGACTGCTCTCGGGATCAATCTCGTTCCCTTTGATTGTGAAGCGATTGCTCTACCAACTGAGCTATCTGGACCCCTTGAGCTACTGGGCAATTAGTTCTCATTAATTAATTATTCTCTAACTCGTACAAGAACCCATAAAATTAGTTCTCTCGCTCCTATTGCTTTCTGAATAATTACAGCTCGCTCGGACACAACGAAATAATAGGGGCTAAAGGGCAAGGGGTGTGGTTATGTTCTTTTTATTAAAAGTTAATTGACTGTACATTATGCCTCCAAGCATCAGTAGCACAATTCATAGTCACCTGGAACAACTACAAAAGACGTCTAACTTCTGCTACGTCATGGCACAAGACCGAACGGCTAGAGCTCAGGTGGTCGCTGGTTCAGATAAGTAAGTAAATAAATACATTATGCCAGTTTAAGAAACTATACCATGCCGAGATAATACCGATTAAAGTCGACGGGCCACAAATATTGGCATGTCCTCATTACAGCTCCCATTGCGATACAATTTTGCATCATAGGGATCCCAAATAATGTGTGTGTGTGTGTTGGGGGGGGGGGGGGGGGAGGTAAATCAGTAATTGTGTTCTATTGAATTTATCAATAAATTTATCTTTTTTTATCTACAATAAATGGTCATTAGAAAAAAGTAGTTTGTGTCTGAGGTATAACCCAATTATTTCTCTCTTTCTCCGGAGAATTCCATCAAATATAGCGTTAGGCAGAGTTGTTTATTTTACCCCCTCCCCCCCTCCCCCCCCCCCCCAAAAAAAAAAAGACGAAATTAGTTAATAGAACACAAGCAAATAGTATATATATATATATATATATATATATATATATATATATATATATATATATATATATATATATATCAATCCCTTTAATCATCCCCAAGGAGAAATTTGTCTTTAGGGTCTATTCCAAGGGAGGACTGGAATAAACCAGGCGTCCGCCGCAGTGCAGCTACACAAAGGGAGCAAGAGCGATGTGACTTGCTCAAGGCCACATAACGTGGCGGGTAGTCGAACTCGGTATCTTTTTTGGTACGAAGCAAAGACCGTACCGCTGAGCCACGTTGGCCCCTTAAAACTATATGTACAAACACACACACACGCACACACTCACACACGCTCACACACACACACACACACACACATCGTAACGAATGCGACAATTTTGCTATGGTTGGTAAGGAGAGGGTTAAAATCTTGTTCTTCCTTACATAATACTCTTTTGATATGACAGAATCATATTATAGATTCTGGAACTTTAAGAATTTATAGCCTATACTTCCAGTAAAGGATGTACAATTATTACATGGTCATATAGGCATTAAATATATCTCATAAATATGATTTGTATTTCTAGAAAATAAAATTGAGCTTTTATATAGCGCAATATCCACTAAACGTGCTCAAAGCGCTTTCCAAGGGGTCCCTGGCCAACAGCAACATTTAACATGTGGGGCGGGACATGACGCCTGTTAGGCGATATTACATTTTTTCGGACAAAGACAATGCTGTCAACGGCCAGGTACTCGTTTTACACCTGAGTACGGTGAGAGAATGTGAGTAAAGAGCCTTTTCCAAGGACTCAACTATGCGCCGAGCGCGAGCCTCGAACCCAGGACCTTCCGAACCGAAAGCGAGTGTCATACCACAAGACTACATAGCCGCACAATGCTTTATTGACTGTTGCATGTATCTGTTATTTAGGTAATATCTTTATTTATGTCCCATTGGGATTTGCAAGGGAGGGGGTGGAGGTGGGGGTCCCGTTAGCTCAGTTGGTAAAGCACTCGCTTTACAAGCAAAGGTAGCTAGATCGATACCGGGTGCAGTCGAAATTTTTTTATTGACCCCCCACCCACCCCCTGTCCACCCAGCAGTCCACTATTGTCCTATCTAAAGGGTAGCAAACAATTTCTATTTTCAGTTTCACGCTATAGAAACCGGGATAAACTCCGGCTCATGACTACTTTATTGGGATTTGCAGCTATATTTGTGACCCTTCGCCTCAAAACGGTATTAAGTCGGGATGGTTAAGATGTTGAAAATTGAATTTATAGCCAGAAATATCAGACTTGTGTTGAGTTTGTATGTTTTATTGAGGAGAATGGACACCATAATATTTTAGGGTGCTAATGCCAACAATTTATATTTTTGACCAGTTTAACATTTAATTCGGCTTTTAAGCATCTGGTTGATTCTGACATAATACGGAGTTATAGTTAGACACCGAAGCTCGCCTAACAAACGACTTGCCCAACACGTGACCATTTTTTTTCTCGCGTCCTCTCGTCTAATCTCGTCACTCCCGAATAGAAAGAGGAGGCGGAGCTCATATGATATAACGCAATGAAAGTTCTGTCCGATGACGGGTGGAGGGATATCACCTCTCCAAAACTTACCTTATTATATGAGATCTTGAGATTCTTATCCAATCATCGATTGCTCGTTTGACAGTTCGCTTGTGAACAGTTAGGAGACCATCTCTTGATTTATGGGCAGGCGGCTTTGCGTAAAGGCGGTGAGTGTTGTATACATCAAAGAGTACCGCTGACCGATGGGTAAATAGTGGTTGTGTAACCCAAAAGCCCTGCCGTCTCGACTGCAAGGTCTTGTATGTAATAGTTGCGTCACCATCTCAAGGCTCAGGAATTAATTAGTGAGCTGATTCAAACAATGTGGGTTTCAAATTTATCGTATACGTAATCATTTGGAAGCTACAGAGAAAGGTGTTTTTGTGTAATCCCTTTCACACACACACACGCGCGCGCGCGCACACACACACACACACACAAACATATACAAACAATACACAAACAATACACATCCCTGGTCATCTATTGCCTATATTATTAATGTTAATATATACATCCCATGCTGATTGTCACTACCCCCCCCCCAACCATTTCCACCATCCAAGTACCAGCGGCCTTTTCTCTTTGATTTCGTATCATGGTCTACCCGAAGCCCAACACCTCGATCGTTTGTGGGTAAAACCCACCCCCCCCCCCCCTCCCCCCACCTTCCCCCGTAATCAATTTATAATTTTCTCTCTGTATAGAGCGCCACATGCACAATTATATAATATTGAATGACACTGACCTTGCCCCTCCCCTAACACAAGCCAACAGCAACCCAAGCTATCCTCTATCACGTGACCTTAGATCCGATGCTGCATACCGCTTGAGAGTCTTCACTATCCAGATCTCGTTCATGGTCACGTGAGAAGGCTATATCCGTTCGGGTTCGGCGTTCGGGTTCGGCGTTCGACCCGATTTCGTTAAAAGCCTAATACCGTTTTGAGACGATGGGTCACATTTTCCTTTTTTTTTTTCTTTTCCAATACATGTTATTCAAAGATCAATAGACTTACTCATCGCTTATTTATGATAATATTATGGTATCTATCTGTTATTCCAAGCTTTATATTTTTGACTATAAAATCCATTTTTAAAACCCAGACCAACCCGACGTAATACCGATTAGAAACGCTGGGTCACATGTCACGTGGCTTTTTCACCTCGGAATGGGATCATGTGACTGGAATCAAAATCTCCAACAGTTATGCCAAAACTGTAATAAATAAATAAATAAATAAATAAATAAATAAATAAATAAAAATAAAATAAAATTCCCTTTATTCATCCCCAAGGGGAAATTTGTCTTTAGGGTCTATTCCAAGGGAAGACTGGAATAACCCAGTCGTCATCCGCAGAGCAGCGCCGCAAAGCGAGGTGACTTGCTCAAGGCTACACAACGCAGCGGCGGGTGATTGAACTCGGTACCGTTCGGATTGGAAGCAAAGACCGTAGCACTGAGCCACTCTGCCCCCTAACTGTGCGGCTATGTGGTCTAGTGGTATGAC
This sequence comes from Berghia stephanieae, assembly GCF_034508935.2. Classification (NCBI taxonomy): domain Eukaryota; kingdom Metazoa; phylum Mollusca; class Gastropoda; order Nudibranchia; family Aeolidiidae; genus Berghia; species Berghia stephanieae. The sequence continues at coordinate 76,331,358 of NC_088364.1, read as the reverse complement.
ACTCGCTTTCGGATCGGAAGGTCCTGGGTTCGAGCCTCGCTCGACGCATAGTTGAGTCCTTGGAAAAGACTCTTTACTCATATTCTCTCACCCTACTCAGGTGTAAAATGAGTACCTGGCCGTTAACAGCGTTGTCTTTGTCCGAAAAATTCTAATATCGCCTAACAGGCGTCATGTCTCGTCCTACATGGTAAATGTTGCTGTTGACCAGGGACCCCTTGTAAAGCGCTTTGAGCACATTAAGTGGATATTGCGCTATATAAAAGCTCAATTTTTTAAAACTAGAAATGTGAAATAATAATTTTTAAATAACTTAAGATAAATCGTAACTGTGGGCCCGACTAAAGCAAAGTTGTAACTCATATTTTGAGTTATAATATTATTTCAATTCTGTAGTATCTAAATCACCGCTTTGAGAGGGTGGGCCACATTTATTATTCTCCTAAATAAACAAAATAACTAATAAATTTCAACGAAATTATGAAATATTGACTTTAACATTCAATTTTCAGCATCTATCTAAATCACATCGACTTAAATCGATTTGAAGAGGGGGATAACTCACACGTGAGTTTGTTTTCAAAACTGGAATATAAATGTGCGGCTATGTGGTCTAGTGGTATGACACTCGCTTTCGGATCGGAAGGTCCTGGGTTCGAGCCTCGCTCGGCGCATAGTTGAGTCCTTGGAGAAGGCTCTTTACTCACATTCTCGCACCGTACTCATGTGTAAAATGAGTACTTGGCCGTTAACAGCGTTGTCTCTGTCCCAAAAATTTGTAATATCGCCTGACAGGCGTCATGTCTCGTCCTACATGTTATGTGTTGCTGTTGGCCAGGGACCCCTTGTAAAGCGCTTTGAGCACATTTAGTGGGTATTGCGCTATATAAAGCTCAATTATTTTTTTTATTGTTGCCTTTCTGTTTGAGTAAGAAATGTCTGTTTTTGTGTTGGTTGCGTGTGAAGTTTTGGGCAAAATTCTGAAAATGGCTGGTAAGGAGAGGGTTAAATCGATTTGAAGAGGTGATAACTCACAAGTGAGTTTGTTTCAAAGCAAGAATAATTCATCCTTTGACTGCCGAATGGTAGTAATTAAAATGTCTGGCTTTCTACAAATCTAGGGGGTCAACGACCGACACAGGACACTTTCAGTAGAACCTTGAGATAAATTGATTTTAACAGGCAGGGCACCAATTCACGACACTGTTTACATTTCATTTTTAGACAATTAATTGTTTTTGCCCAATTTCCCACAGCGGCAATTTTTAATTTTGTTTTATTTATTTATTTATTTTTTTTTACAAAACTGGCTATATCTATTTGTGACCCTTCGCCTCAAAACGATATTAAGTCGGGTTGGTTAAGATGTTGAAAATTGAATTTATAGCCAGAAATATCAGACTTGTGTTGAGTTTGTATGTTATATTGAAGAGAATGGATACCATATGTGACCCATCGTCTCGAAACGGTATTATGTCGAAACGAACCATATGCTGAAAAGCCGAACTAAGTGTTAAACTGGTCAAAAATATAAATTGCTAATGCCAGCAATTTATATTTTTGAACAGTTTGACAATCAAATTCGTCTTTTAAGCATATGGTTCGTTCCGACATAATACCGTTTTGATCACATTTTAAAGATCCACCTAAAGCAAATAATGTCTACCGTTTTCCAGTTTGAATATCGCGGTGGCAAGTAAGGGAACACGTCTGATCAGTAATCAATGAGTCTGAAGTCTCAGGTTTGATCCCCAGTCGAGTTAGGCTTTTTTTTTTTTTGGGGGGGGGGTGATTTTTTTTGGTTTTGTATTTTTCACTCTGATTTATCTGACATTGTTTAAAACATGCATTTTCAGAACAGACATTGGGAAAAGTGCAATATAGTCCCACTAGTAAATGTATTTATATGTTAAAAGAGTTCTGGGGCTTGCGAGTTGTAAATACACAAACAGTTGAAACTTGTTAGAATTTGTTTAATAATAATAATAATATAATAATAATAATAATAATAATAATAATAATAATAATAATAATAATAATATATATATAATTATAATAATAATAATATATATATATATAATTAAAAATATATTATATACTACTACTACTACTATATACTACTACTACTACTACTACTACTACTACTACTACTACTACATACTACTACTACTACTACTACTACTACTACTACTACTACTACTACTAACTACACTACTACTACTACTACTACTACTACTACTAACTACTACTACTACTACTACTACTACTACTACTACTACTACTACACTACTACTACTACACTACAACTACTACTACTACTACTAATACTACTACATACTACTACTACTAACTACTACTACTACTATACTACTACTACTACATACTCTACTACTACTACTACTACTACTACTACTACTACTACTACTATACTACACTACTACTACTACTACTACTACTACTACTACTACTACTACTACACTACTACTACTACTACTACTACTACTACTACTACTACTACTACTACTACTACTATTATTATTATTATTATTATTATTATTATTATTATTATTATTATTATTATCATATGATACTACACCGCGAACAAGCAGGTTCACACTGCCATGACAAAGTACCTACCTACAAGAGAGAGTCCACGGATCGCATTTGTTTCGAACTCTTAAATTCTAAAGCGCTTCGAGCACGTTTAGTGGATACTATATAACATCTCAATTGTTCAAAAAATGGAAATAAAAACAAATATAAATTATAAATTGTTATTAATACGCTTCAACAGTCGTAACGTCACTTCCCTCGTAATGACGCATGGTAACTTAGTAACTGGCTCTAAACTACCGGAACAATGGCGGACGCCCTTATGGAATATTTCTCCGACGAACATAAAAGCGTATCCAAAGGAAAAAAAAATATAAATCTGATCATGTTTCGACTTTTACACATTCTGATCACAAGACATATGAAAATAAAAAGTACCGATTTTCTTTGTTTAGAACCACGATGGCCGCTGTTGCTGGGCGACGTGACATCAGACTATTGAATCCCATTCCAGCCTTCAAAACATTACCTATTGAACTAATTATTCTTGATGTCACAAAAAAAAATTGACAATTGCCTTCCAGTGAAGACTTCTAGGAACTCCCAGGTTTGAAAGGTTTTGACAAGATGGGGATAATTTCAGTCAGCCGATCTTTTAAGGATGAGATTTCTCGCTGAATTTTTGAAAATAACCCGTAAAAGTTGGACATCTTAATCGCCATGGCTTCGTGTAACCGTTTTGCACTTATTGTCACGTGGTTTGATTGCTTCCTTGTTGAGTTTTATCTCTAAAAGATGAAAAATCTACAG
>NC_088364.1:76307995-76322995 GCF_034508935.2 Berghia stephanieae | reverse complement strand
CTGTTAACGGCCAGGTAATCATTTTACACTTGAGTACGTTAAGAGAAAGTTAGTAATGAGTAAAGAGCCTTTTCCAAGGACTCAACTATGCGCCGAGCGTGAGGCTCGAACCCATGACCTTCCGATCCGAAAGCGAGTGTCATACCACTCGACCACATAGCCGCACACTTTTAAACACATCTGGCCAAGAAACTCTTGTAAATATCAATCGATTAAAATGACCCTTTATGTTGTCCGAAACTCCCAAACCGTGGACTTGAAGAGTGTACCATGTTTGAACGTTTTATTCAAACGAGATGAGGGCCAAATTCATTGATTGATATATGATATATTACTATAAGAGATGATGTGAGTAGAAAAGTGCCAGAAGACAATAGAGAATAAAATATTTTCGTGGCGGTGATGGGGTTTGAACCCGCGACCTTACTGGTACGACAACACCAACGTGGATAGGTCATACGGTAGAGTCGCTCTCTCACCGGCCAGGCGGAGTTGTCGTACCAATACGGTCGCGGGTTCAAACCCCCATCACAGCCACGAAAATAAATTATTCTCTATTGTCTTCTGGCACTTTCCTACTCACTTCATCTCTTGTTGTTATCAACATAAGTGCCTGCTCCACTCACTTTTCTGATATATTATTATATAGGTTTTCTTGCCAAAAATTTTAAACTGTATCTAAACTTGTCAGTAGACGACATATCTAATTCCTCATAGCGGTGTTGCAATAAAATTCAATATCATTATTATGGTCCATGCTAGTGCGGCTATGCGGTCTAGTGGTATGACACTCGCTTTCGGATCTGTAGGTCCTGGGTTCGAGCCTCACGCTCGGCGCATAGTTGAGTCCTTGGAGAAGGCTCTTTACTCACATTCTCTCATCGTACTCAGGTGTAAAATGACTACCTGGCCGTAAACAGAGTTGTCTCTGTCCGAAAAAATTGTAACATCGCCTAACAGGCGTCATGTCCCGTCCTAAATGTTAAATGTTGCTGTTGGTCAGGGGCCCCTTGTAAAGCGCTTTGAGCACATTTAGTGGATATTGCGCTATATCAAAGCTCATTTAAAAAAAATAAAATTAATTATCATCATTATGGTCCATGCTAGTCGCTTGATTGTTGTTAGTTAGATTGTTTTATATAGATAGTATGGGCTTGGCTAAGGAGTTCACAACATTGCCATCCGGAAGTATAATATCCAACACACAAAACTGTGTGTAACCATGATCGTTTATAGTTAGGTTAATACAGTTTATTGAGAATTACTCATAACCGCGGATGGCAAAAAACAATAACAAAGACCTGAGTGACGTCAACATCGAACTATCTATAGATATACGTCTTTTCTAATTTTGGTTACAACAAAAATTCAATCATAATAATTATTAATGAATTCCATATCTGGATGCAGGCATGGTGATTATTTTATGATTAACAATCCTAATGTTATGTTTTTATAGAACATTCTGTTGCTGATTTGTTGACATTTCGTCAAAGAAATAATGAACACAAGACATCGACCCCCCCCCTAAAAAACAACCCACAAAAAACATTGAAAACGAAAAAACAACAACACCCCCACCCCCAAAACAAAAAAAAAAAAAAAAAAAAAAAAAAAAAAAAAAAAACAAAAAAAAAAAAACAACAAAAAAAAAAAACAAAACAAAAAAAACAACGAGAGTCATACCACAAAACCACATAGCTACAAATCAGGCCATAACTACCGGCCTAACGTTTAAATAAATGTCATTACGTCACGAGGGCCGATGACGTAGTCAATAAAACGACAAAAAAAAAACAAAAATAAAAACAAAAAACAAAACAAAACAAGAAAAAAAAAAAAAAAAAAAAAAAAAAACGGAGATAAAAAATATGGTCTAGGGATCATGGGTTCGAGCCCCAGAGCCTGAATTTGAAAAAAAAAAAAAAAAGAAAATAAATGGTAACCAGGGGTCATGGCCAAATATGGTCCGACCGTAGCCATCGTGATGTTATAGCCTGATACTGAAATCGAAAAGGACAGGCAGTTTGACGTCATTATTTGGTTTTTGCACCGCCTAGTGAGTTGTCGTTAGTAGAGCTCATGGAAACAAGTTATTTCATTGGTTGAACTATTGAATACAACTCACGATTTGTTTTCTTTTGTGGCAAAAGACTGGAATTTTGACGTCATTTTTGGTCAGTGTCAGGCCATAACTTTACGATGGCTACGGTCCGACCCCCTTAAAAAGTAGTCTTTGAGAATCATTAGGCTCATGGAGTCAGAGTTTTTTCCGTTTCCATAGATAGTGTGCGCTTGGCTAAGAAGCTCACAACATTGCCACCCGGAAGTACAACGGAACAACACACAATACCATGTGTAACCTTAAACGTTATAGTCTGGGTTATAGATAGTATGCGCTTGGCTAAGAAGCTCATAACATTGCCATCCAGAAGTATAACGGACCAACACACAAAACTGGTGTATCCATGGACGTTTATAGTCGGGTTAATACAGTCCAGTGAGCATTACTCATAAACGCGGATGGCAAAAAACAATAACAAAGACCTGAGTGACGTCATCTGCATACTATCTATACAGTTTAGTGAGAATTACGAATAAACGCGGATGGCAAAAAAAAAAAAAAAAAAAAAAAAAAAAAACAGTAACAAAGACCCCAGTGACGTCAACTTCAGTCTATCTATAGAGTGTAACGGACAATCGCATTTGCGTGCTTCCTTTTGTACAGGACTATATTGCAAATGATATACTTTTCGTCAGATTAAACAAGACCCGGCTATCCAATCGCTCCTGCGTGGATTCGAGGTAAAAAAAAAAAAAACCGGACGTCACCACTAGTCTATCGCAAAGTACTTTCCGCTAAATCAAACAGACTCAGCTACCCATTCATTGCTGGGTGGACTGGGGGTCAGGAAAAAAAAGTCTCGACTGCACCCGGGATCGATCGTGATCTCTTTGCGTGTGAAGCGAGTGCTCTACCAACTGAGCCATCGGGATAGCCCCGACCTCTATAGAGTTTAAAATGTAAGAAATTGAGCATTGAAAAGTGGTCCTACTAATTGCAGTCCGGAGCCGTCCGGCGTAATTTGAGGAGCTTTCGGAAGGCGTAGGACTTCTGGAAAGGTTCGTACAGGTCGAGGGCCTCCGGATGGCTTCAGAATGCTTTACATGACCTCCGGACGGCTCTCCTGGGCCGCCGAACGGCTCCGGACGGCAAATAGTAGGACCCCTGAAAAGAATTGATCGATATGGCTTCTGGTTTCATTCCAACTATCTAAGTAAATGCCTCGGTCTTTTAAGTTTCTCGGATGTCGGACGGTAGAGCATTCCACTCTACACAATATTATACAAACTTCAAAGACTTCCTTAGAATTTATTTATGTCTTTGTTGTTGGGTGTTGTTTTTTTTTTTTTGGTCAATAAAATCAGCAATGTGTCAAATGTCAATAATTATTCTCGTTACCCGATGTGCGGCTATGTGGTCTAGTGGTATGACACTCGCTTTCGGATAGGAAGGTCCTTGATTCGAGCCTCGCGCTCGGCGCATAGTTGAGTCCTTGAAAAAGGCTCTTTCCTCTTTACTCACTTTCTCTCACCGTACTCAGGTGTAAAATGAGTACCTGGCCGTTAACAGCGCAGACTTTGTTCGAAAAATTGTAATATTGCCTAACAGGCGTTATGTTCCGTCCTACATGTTAAATGTTGCTGTTGACCAGGGACCCCTTGTAAAGAGCTTTGAGCACATTTAGTGGATATTGCGCTATATAAAGATCATTTTTTAATGTCTGAATATACTAATTTGTAACCAGTCGCGTCATACTGGTAGTATGTCGGGGTGACCAGAATGATGCCCAAATTATGTGATTATAAAGTTGGAATGGTCAGAGATAAAGGCAGCGTGGCTCAGTGGTACGGTCTTTGCTTCCTACCCGAAAGGTACCGAGTTCAATCACCCGCTGCGTTGTGTGGCCTTGAGCAAGTCACCTCGCCCTAGCTCACTTTGCGGCGCTGTTCTGCGGCTGACGCCTGGGTTATTCCAGTCTTCCCTTGGAATAGACCCTAAAGGCAAATATCCCCTTTGGGATGAATAAAGGGAATTTTAATTTTAAAATTTAATTTTTAATGATTTTACTGTTCAGCTTGTCTATAATTGATATACTTTTTTATATGCAATGAGAAATGTTGGTTTGTCAACAGAAAACATTTGATTTAGGTCAATGTTGAACTCATTTTATTTTATCTCTTCAATCTAAGGAATACGTTTGTCTACAGACTTTATTACTGACCAATTTGGGCCTTTGATTTCTCAAAACACTTGCCTTGGTCTATAGGGAATGAGATTAGCGGAAGAGTAGCGTCCCTTGATTGGACGTCATTTTACAGAGAGAACGTCAAAATGGTTTTGTGCATGCGTCTCTCTTTCGGTGAAGTGTCTCATGCCGCACAACCAACATGACGTTCTCTCTCTAATAACTTTTCCGCTCGTGACTTCCAATCAAGGGACGCTACTCTTCCGCTAATCTCATTCCCTATTTTAATTTCCAAGATAGTATAGATGTTTGACTCTCTCCTTACCGGCCATTTTCCGGATTTTCCCCAAAACTTTCACACCTAACCTAGACCACAAAAATAGATTTATTTCACTCAAACACAAAAGATGTTAGTTCTTGCTATACATATTTCTTTCTGCTAAATGAGCTCTTCAACACAATGTTAACTCACTCAACCCTAACACCGACTATATCCGTAGTTTACCCGAGTTACTTTTACCCCATGCCTATTTATTACATTTTTCTGAGACAAATTATAGGCCTAGTATCAAAGTTTATGTTTTTAATTTTTACATGTTAATAGTAATTGAAACTATCTATGTACATGCTACATTTTAAATACATTTTTTCCAATTTTCAAAAGTAGCAAAAATCTCTAGGATTGAGTGAGTTAGATGACGAATTGCCTGTGAGTCAAGCTTTCTAATTGTATGACTGGTGCTTGTGAAAACCCATCCCATGGTTAAATAAAAAGGTTTTCAACCTAAATTTACATTGACTATTTGTTCCAGATTAATTGGCGGACCTTTAAACTTTATTATTGACCGAATTTGGTTGTTGAGAACTCAAAAGATATATCTCGATCTTTGTTAATTTTCACAAACATATAACTATAATCATTAAAAGAGATAAGCAGTTGTTCCTAATATAATATTCTATATTTCCCACGACAATATTGTTTGTATGTGTGTCTGTGTTCGTGTGTGTGTGTGTGTGTGTGTGTGTGTGTTCGTGTGTGTGTGTGTGTGTGTTCGTGTGTGTGTTCGTGTGTGTGTGTGTGTGTGTGTTCGTGTGTGTGTGTGTGTGTGTGTGTTTGAGCGGCTATGTGGTCTAGTGGTATGATACTCGTAAAATGAATACCTGTCCGAAAAAAGGTAATATCGCCTAACAGGCATCATGTCTCGTCCTAAATGTTGAATGTTGCTGTTGGCCAGGGACCCCCTGTAAAGCGCTTTGAGCACGTTTAGTTGTTATTGCCCTATATAAAAGCTCAATTTTTTATGTGTGTGTATGTGTGTGTCTATGTGTGTGTGTCTATGTATGTGTATGTGTGTGTATGTGTGTGTCTATGTGTGTGTCTATATCTGTTTGTATGTGTGTGTGTCTATGTGTGTGTCTATGTGTGTGTCTATATGTGTGTATGTCTGTGTATGTGTGTGTCTATGTGTGTGTCTATATGTGTGTGTATGTGTCTATGTGTGTGTGTCTATGTGTGTGTATATATGTGTGTGTATGTGTGTGTCTATGTGTGTCTATATGCGTGTGTATGTGTCTATGTGTGTGTGTCTATGTGTGTGCGTCTATATGTGTGTGTATGTGTTTGTATGTGTGTGTCTATGTGTGTGTCGATGTGTGTGTATGTGTGTGTGAATGTGTGTCTATATAATGTGTTTATGTGTGTATGTGTGTATGTGTGTGTCTATTTGTGTGTATGAGTGTGCCTATGTGTGTGAATGTGTATGTGTATGTGTGTGTGTCTATGTATGTGTGTGTTAAAGTAGAGATGGATGGGGCTCTATCAACTGTCCATTAATCAGACTAATCCTAATTTCACATCACCAACCAGTCATCTGTTTACATTTGCTAAAACCTTTTAACCCTATCCTTACCAACTATAGGAAAATCGTCACATTCGTTACGATACAACCAACATTTTTCTTATTCAAATTTCTCTTGTACATCATAACATTTATAGAAAATGAACAGTGTGTTGTAGAGCATGTTTTGCTAAAGAAATTATGTATCGCATGAACTTACTGAAATTGTGTTTAAGTGATAAAAAATATATTGTTTTGTGTTAGTTGGGTGTGAAGTTTTGGGGGAAATCCTGAAAACGGCTGGTAAGAAGAGAGTTAACTCTCTCCTTACCAGCTATTTTTAGAATTCACACCCAACCAGCATAAAAATAGACTTTTCTTTCTGCAACAAAAAGGAACAAATGAGATCTACAACACAATATTTAGTATTTATCAAAACATTTCTTTAAATTTTAAGATATACAAGGGAAATCAGAATGATAAAATTGTCGCTTACATCGTAACAAATGTGACGATTTTCCTGTGGGTGGTAAGGAGAGGGTTAAGAACCATCGTTTGGAGAGAGGGGAAAAGATGAATTCCTGTGATACCTTCACATATAACAGCTTATACTTGTTTCATTCTGTGTCAATGCTAGAAGGAGAAATGCCATTAGCTTTTGGGTGATCTATGTCAACATCTAACAGGTCTTTGGTAAGGTGTAAGTCACAAGGGGGTATGTATCTGTGTGGTGGGTGTGTGTGTGAGAGTGGGATGTGTGTATGTTTGTGTGTGATGATGTGAGATGGGAATGGTTTGTGTGTGTTGTTGTGTGTGTGTTGTGTTGTGTGAGGTGTGAGTGTGTGTGGATGACAGAGAGAGAGAGAAGATAGAGAGAAGACAGATAGATAGAGAGAAGAAAGACAGAGAAGGCTCTGTGCGTGTGTGTGTGTGTGTGTGTGTGTGTGTGTGTGATTGTGTTTTCCCGAGCTTGTAAATCTTATCATTTCGACTTCACTCATTCCATATAGTATGCTCCCCTTCCTCAACCATCAACGTCGTCGTGCTTAATGCATGAGTTTTTGGGTAATTTACGACTTCAGTAGAAAAATCAAAAAACAAAACCATCACTTTACTGTAAATAAATCTTAGTTTTAATCAAACCTTTTAAGAGAATGTTAAAAAACCATTAACAATTATAAATAATAAAACAAGGAATTTACATAGGCCCTAAGAATTAGCCCTAAGACAACTTGTGTCAAGTCGCGAATCAAGCCATCAAAAAGATTTTAAAAAATATAATATAATATATATATATATATATAAATATATATATATATATATATATATATATATATATATATATATTGTGGGGTAGTTGCACACATATGTAATGGCTTGTGATCGCATAGTGGTGTTTTTCATAGATGGTAGTATTATCCTTTGCGTTGTGTTGTAGATGTTAATAATGACGAAAGAGTTCAGGGGCCGGTGATGATAATTGAATGCACAACATCAAGACATTCAAATAAAAGTTCAGATTCCAAGTTTCATTTCTTACAGTTTTATTTGTTTGTGATAAATTCAAAATCAAAATCATGATAAATTCCAACTCCAAATCAAATAGCATGGTCATAATTCAATCAGTTTCATAAATTCCAAATCCGTAAAATCAATCCACATGTAAAGTCAATTTTGCCTAAGTAACCATTTTCAATATACGTGGAATATTTCTAAGTCCGTAAAAGCAAATAAATGATGGTGAGCACAAAAGGTTTAAAGTGTGCAGCTCATGGTCAAGTTGAATCCGAATAATAATCCCGTTTTCCTCGAAACATCCTCTTTTATCCCTATCAAAATTTTACCCACAGTTCCATTGTTTCCACGCCCCTTGCAGTTTTGACAGTTCCCTGTCAGTCTATAATCCAACCCCTAAGAGTAAGACCAAATCATAATCAAACCTGAAACGTCAATTCCTACATATTGATGTTAAACCCCGCCTTTTATGATATAACATTATTTTGATAAATGCCCCTTTCACCTGTTTCAACACCCCTAAACCAATTTAAGAATGATTGATTAAATAGTACTCAACATGATAACCTATCCATTAACTTTGACACAAACGGTCTCAAGTAACCTGGACATAAAACTGCCCACACGTGTCATGCACTGACCAAGCTTAACTGATATGCCTGCACTATGTACTCACTAAACCCATTTGCTGATATATATAATTGACAGTTTTGCACCAAATTTCTTAGATAACCTTTTGCATAGGCTTACTCTCTTACATACGCCCCTTTCTTAGAATTTAAATTGACTTAAAACAATTTCAATTAAAAAAATAACAGTAAGAGATTAAATATATATCTAATGTCGAACTAAAATGCAATAAACAAATGTAAGAAATAGTCTATATTTTTTAAAATGACAAATACTTATACCAGTTAAACATTTAACAACTTTAAACTTTAAATTCAAAAACACCAAAGTTGATTACAACATTCATATATATCGATTATAGGTTTTAAAGTATTAAATTCACAAACATCAATTTTGATTACAACATCTAGATAGATATATATCGATTATAGGTTTTAAAGTATTAAATTCACAAACATCAAATTTGATTACAACATCTAAATAGATATATATCGATTATAGATTCTTTTTTCTTTCAAATTACAACATCAAATCTATCAAAAAGAGATTAAAATTTAGATTTACCAACACCAAAATTGATTAAAACATTTATATTTATCGATTAAACTTTTTTAAAGTATTACAACATCGACAGTAAGATATCATTTATTTAAAAATTCAAAGAAAAAGTATCTTTTCACCTTAAATTCCATCTTCATAGCAATAAAAGTGTTTAATTCTCGTCATATCCCATCACACATACATATTATTGCGTGAAAAAGGATGGTTCAATTTCCATTTGTGATATACTCACGTCATCTTATTCAATCTCAAATTCAACTCTATACGACATGGGTGATAATCTCAGCTTCCATGTATGTTTACTCATTTACTGTCATCTCAAAACCAATACCTTGTATATTCCCTTATATTGTATGATTCCATTGAAACAACATTATTACATTAATTCCAACTTATAATATGTGGTACAAATAATATTTCATAGACATCTAGATTCAAATACGAAGAATTATATTTCAATTAGTAATAAAAAAAAATATTTAAAAATAAATCATAATAATAACAGTATCATCCTTTTAAAATTCAAGTTGAAGTTATTATCATTCATTGTTCATTGTTGATGTTTCAGTTTTTAAGCTTTTTAAGTCACGACGGTGTAGTTTACAACTACATTGAAATCAAATTGTTCTTTGTGGTCATCCATCAGAGGTCACATTTCTTAGTAATCCGTTCGTTTCGAGAATGGTCATCTTGTAAAATGGTCAGTAATTGTTAATTAGTCATTGTTTCCATTTAGAATGAGTTGTCATGTCATGAAAAAAAATATATCAACTATAAGAGTTGAGGTGATTGTATCTAGTCTACGTGTTGCATTGTTGTGTGTGTTGTGGTCACTGAATAGCCCAAGTGTCATAAATTCAATTTAATTATTGTTAATTAATTAAAAACTTTTTCCTCTGTAAATGTCTTCGAATTATCACCATAATGTCATCACATTCAAATATTTAGTGTTTAATAAATAATCAGACATTAGTCTGTCCGACTTGTTCACATCACATATTTAGTGTTTAGTAAATAATCAGTCATTAGTCTGTCCGACTTATTCATATTTAGTACAGTGTAAATAACTAAATAAGTAAAATCTAACACAGTATGTGATTGTGGGCTGTTACTAAAGTGACCAACTTTTGTAATTAGTGTGTTGTATTTGTTCGAGTCTTTTGAATTTGGGACGAAAAAAGACTCTACAGGTAGCAAACGTATGCTTAACCTGTTGGGTTGTTTCTTGGTCTTGTGACGTCGCTGTAATCCATTCATCTCCGGCATCTGGGTCGATTCTCCTCGTAGATATTTGTGGTTGTCTTGTGTATACGTTGAATCTCATTGTAGATGAAATTGTAAAAATTCAAGATTAACTGTGTGCGAGATCTTGAATTTAAATGAAGTTTGACTTATCCAGCAAGTCAAAAGAAAGTTGTGAACTCAGCCATGTGTTGACAAAGAGTTCGTGTGTAGTAGTCGACAGAGGTCGTGTGTTGTAATTGTCTGTGTTTGTTGATCGAGTTTCGATGAGGTGGCATGTGAGTACACACCAGGTAGATGATGTAATCTGTAGAGTACCGGTGGGTGACGTGAGTCCAAACACCAGGTAGATGATGTAATCTTGCAAAGTTCCGGTGGGTGATGTGAGTCCACACACCAGGTAGAGGATGTAACAATAACGTAGTCTAGTAGTGTATGTAGTAGGGTCGAATAAGGTCAACAATATTTTCGTTATTTGAACGCAGGTTGTTGAATATCATACGATAATGAATCCAAGGAAATCGCTCATGTGGCGTTTTGCGATACTTTTTCCTGCATTGTCTTATATACATATATAGCCTTTATCTTTTACAATGATACTAAGACAGGCGTTATTATAATATTCAATGTTTATAAGTTGTAGATATGGGTGCTGCACACTTGTATATTGACATAAGTTTAAATTTGAATACGCTCACCACTGAATATGATGGAAGTAGTATTGTTCACAATTGGACATCATTTTTGTAAAAACAATCGTATCTTGAACGTTTATGTAATTATTGATATCGTATATCGTTGGGTATTGTTGTCGTAGAAGTAAATACAAGTAATCCAATTGTTCAATAAAGAATGTAAATATAAAAAAGGTTCATGGAAGAAATCTGTGTTGATACGGATATTATTTTATGAATTCTGTCCAGTTTGTATACGTTGAAAGGTACGATGTAATTGAGGTTGCTGTGTATTTGTAGTCTGTAGATTGTGTTGATTCTGGACGTATCAATGGCGTAGTCGAGATTGTTACTCCATTTTAATGTATTCGTGGATAGACCAAAGGGATTAGGACATTTCCCGACCTCTGTTGTGGCTGTGTTTGAGTTGGCTCTGTCGTTGTCATCAGTGTTCCCGTTATGACTGATGGTGGCAAGTGTCCTCTTTCGTGATGACTGTATCATGTTTAAGTGCAAACACTACTTCTGCCTTTGATTAACTCGAATTATTCCCCTTAGAAAATCCCTAATTTAATGAAATATGATTTTGTTTATTTTATCATTATTATTGGTGTTATCGTAGCACTTCCTACCATTTCAATTTATTGCTGAATGATTACACACTTAAGATTTGACAATTGAACATAACTTCTTCTTCAACTCAGTTACAAATTTTATGATATAAATGTTAAATTCAAATCACGCAGTAAATATTGATTACAATTACAACAGCAAATTGATAGGAGAAAAAGATGATAATCAAAATATTCGCAGTAACAATATACACTCTGCTCAATAAAAATTCAATGTCTCACACCTTTGCCCTCGGCTTATAATAATATTCATATAACTCATTGCGATGTAATCTCGCGCCTCTTAATATAGCATTGATAAATGTGTGCGCTTTAACCACGCGCCTCGTATTTATAAAAATTCACCGCCTTCTGCATCATTTCATAATGTTAAACAATGCGCTTTAATCAAACGCAAAATAAAATATTCCCGAACGCCTCATTCCTGCGTCTCGTAATTTAAATCGTGTGCACTTTAATTACCGCGGCTTACATCACTGCGCTTATTTACCCACTATGCATTTACAGCATTTTACCATATGGGTTACTCATAATTCGCTGATTCTTAACAAGTTAACCACTTGTGTCACAAATATTATCAGCTCACATGACATGATAATGCATTTTCAATATTTTGTTATTCTTCCGTAATAACATTTTAACTCCCATTACAAGACATCAGTCTTTCATAATAATTAATACTCCGTCATTTTATTTGTTCTCCGACTTTAAACCAAAAGTCCGTTATTCCGTTATTATGAGAATATGTCTCCTTTTAAAAATCACGACGAAACGCGTTTCAAAACAAAACTAAACAAAACAACGATTGACTCATATTCCGCATAAATCATTTCAACTTAATTTCCAGTGATAAAATCCAAATGTCTTATGTAATCTATTATAACGCCATGTCTCATTACACAACTAAATAAGCTCTGTTGTCGATTACTTGGCTGCGTTAACCACACATTTATTACCAAGAATACAAACAGATATAAAACTTTGCTCTTTGTCATGAACCCATGAATCTCAAAGAGTCAATATCAACCTACCAATTCATCCCTATTGACGGGAGAAAAATATAATCAATGATGTTGTAATATAACAATAAATACCATAAGACATTTTTCAATTATCAAAACTTCTAATTGACGTGTTGTTATTGCCATCGTCTTCTTGAGTCATTTTGACAGAAAATAAAACGTAACAACATTAAATAATGGACCAACTGTTTATGTAATTCCAACAGTAACATACAAAAATTGAAATAAAAATCGACACATCTTTGTTACTGATATTAACAAAACATTGCCATTAACGGTACAAATTAATATTCGAAGATGTATTCCGAAACGCTTGCTTGTAAGTAAACGCATTTTCATTTATTTTGAAAATAAAACGCACTAAAATATTCATTTAAATTCTGCAATTTTTATTTTCGTCTCTCCCTCTCTTCTTTTTAATTAAATAAAATACGTATAGCATCAATGCATTATTATTATTATTATTATTATTATTATTATTATTATTATTATTATTATTATTATTATTATTATTATTATTATTATTATTATTATTTTGCCGTTCTATAATATATTGTTTTCACTTTTTGAATATAATATATTGCCCTATATATCTATATTTTTAAAATTTCCTTTTCTATCTGTGACTCTTAATTTAAATATTATTTAGTATATTTATTTATTTTTTTAAATATCGTCTTTTGTCAGAATTTTAGGAATCATCTATAATTTCAATATGTTTTTTTCATATTTCAATACAAAATAATTCCACTACTTCACCTTCAAAATTGATATTCATTTTCTTTCCCAAATAAAACTATTTTCCTATTTGTTCACAATTTTTCACTTCAAAATTCGAGTCTCACAAAAACTTCAATAGATGTTAACAGTATACATTTCTTGTGTATCCATGGTTCGGAATAATAACATCTTTACATCCTGGTATCACGGCTCCAAATAAAGATATATAAGAATCCTGAGTCACGACACCAAATAAGATACATAATGTGGGGTAGTTGCACACATATGTAATGGCTTGTGATCGCATAGTGGTGTTTTTCATAGATGGTAGTATTATCCTTTGCGTTGTGTTGTAGATGTTAATAATGACGAAAGAGTTCAGGGGCCGGTGATGATAATTGAATGCACAACATCAAGACATTCAAATAAAAGTTCAGATTCCAAGTTTCATTTCTTACAGTTTTATTTGTTTGTGATAAATTCAAAATCAAAATCATGATAAATTCCAACTCCAAATCAAATAGCATGGTCATAATTCAATCAGTTTCATAAATTCCAAATCCGTAAAATCAATCCACATGTAAAGTCAATTTTGCCTAAGTAACCATTTTCAATATACGTGGAATATTTCTAAGTCCGTAAAAGCAAATAAATGATGGTGAGCACAAAAGGTTTAAAGTGTGCAGCTCATGGTCAAGTTGAATCCGAATAATAATCCCGTTTTCCTCGAAACATCCTCTTTTATCCCTATCAAAATTTTACCCACAGTTCCATTGTTTCCACGCCCCCTTGCAGTTTTGACAGTTCCCTGTCAGTCTATAATCCAACCCCTAAGAGTAAGACCAAATCATAATCAAACCTGAAACGTCAATTCCTACATATTGATGTTAAACCCCGCCTTTTATGATATAACATTATTTTGATAAATGCCCCTTTCACCTGTTTCAACACCCCTAAACCAATTTAAGAATGATTGATTAAATAGTACTCAACATGATAACCTATCCATTAACTTTGACACAAACGGTCTCAAGTAACCTGGACATAAAACTGCCCACACGTGTCATGCACTGACCAAGCTTAACTGATATGCCTGCACTATGTACTCACTAAACCCATTTGCTGATATATATAATTGACAGTTTTGCACCAAATTTCTTAGATAACCTTTTGCATAGGCTTACTCTCTTACAATATATATATATATATATATATATATATATATATATATATATATAATTTTAAGAGAGAAAACAAAATCAAAAAACAGTAATACCAACAAACAAAACATATACCCCCCCCCCTACCTTCTAAAACACTATAATCTGTTTTAAGCTACTTACTTCTGTGATTCTTTATACTATTTGGTGAGTGAAGATAGTCAAAGAGAAGATGGTAAATAACGTGATAATAGGGAATGAGATTAGCGGAAGAGTAGCGTCCCTTGATTGGACGTCACCCATAGTCTGTGACGTCACCGGCGGAAAAGTTAATAGAGAGAGGACGTCATGTTGGTTGTGCGCATGCGTCCCTCGTCCTCGCATCCGGTGAAAGCGGCTTGAGACACTTCAAAACCAAATTGACGTTCTCTCTGTAAGGTGACGTCCAATCAAGGGACGCTACTCTTCCGCTAATCTCATTCCCTATACTGATTATACTGGCATATACAATTGGATATCTAGAATACCATTAATATTGGGTCAATGTCCGCTTTCTGGGTAAGTCAATATCACCCACGTTTCTGATAGTTGATTCTTCAAGTACCAAGTCTGTGCCAGACATCGGTGATCATGGTACGCCATTCATCTCTCTGATCAGATAACCTCAGAAAACTAATATTACTCTTCTCTTACTTTGTCAACCAGCTGTTCAAACTATTCAAATATGTTTTCCTTGGTCTACCTTTACTCTATTTA
>NC_088364.1:76285495-76297995 GCF_034508935.2 Berghia stephanieae | reverse complement strand
TACACAGTGTGCTGTTTCCAAGCGTCTAAGAATTAACACAATTGACACACTGGTGAATAGAAACAAACAACCATGACCTGAAGCACATGCAATGTATTATTACAATGACAAACCGCATTTTTGACAATTTTCCCGGAAATCTTTAACGTCAATTTTCCATAAATTCAGATGACTTTCAGTTTGTCAACAAACCCTAAACATGGCCCTTTCTTTCTTTTGAAGAACTTTGGAGTTTTCACATTAGAATTTTTGACTTTCGTGGTGTTAATCAATAGATATATGATGTATTTTTTTATGGACAAAATTATCTAAAATTGGTTTTGTCTATTTATAATAATATTGACTTAACTTCGGTGGTAGAAGTTCTATGTTGTTGACGTTAAAATAATGGATTTATATTTATTTTCTTAACACTGACGGTTCCTTGTTTTCATGGTGTTTGCATTATATTTATTTTATAAATTGTCTGTGTTTGCAGATATTTAATAATGTATTTGGAATTGGTGTTTATTTCTGAGACAGTACTTATTCGATTAGATTGTTATTCTCGCAATGCCCAGTAAATAATACTGTTTAAGAAAAGTTTTTTTGTGTGATTTTACTAATTACAAAAACAATTTTCTGAGTATAGATAGAATGCGCTTGGCCAAGGAGTTCATAACATTGCCATCCGGAAGTATAACGGACCAACACACAAACTCTGTGTAACCATGAACTTTTATAGTCTGGTTAATACAGTTTAGTGAGAACAACTCACAAACGCGGATGGCAAAAACAATAACAAAGGCCTGAGTGACGTCATCTGCATACTATCTATATTTAATAATGTATATGGAATTGGTGTTTATTTCTGAGTCGGTACGTATTCGATTTCATTGTTATTCTCGCAAGTTCCTAGCGCTGGCTTCGTTTTATTATTTAACTTTATCTGTTAGTATTATTTTATTATTTAAATTTATTATTATATTATTATTTACATCAATATAAATTATGGGGGGATTTGGGTTCTGTAGGCCCTGGAAGTGTGTGTGTGTGGGGGGGGGGGGGAGGGGGTTGCTCTTTTTTGTATTTTTTTTTCTTCCCAATTTGACTTAAGCTCTTCACTGCTAGGAACGTGTGGATAGTCTCCCTTTAATTAATTATAATGAAATTGGAAATTTAACCATTCTAGCTGTTGTTTTGTATCGTGTGGATTTTAGTTTGTTTTAGTTTTCTATAATGTTGAGGACGGGTTACAATGTTATGTGTTCTACTTATCCGACCAGCGAGCACCTGAGCTCTAGCCCTTCGGTCTTGTGCCATGACGTAGAAGTTAGACGTCTTTTGTAGTTGTTCCAGGTGACTTTAAAGCGTGTTACTGATGCTTGATATTATGTGTTCAAAGAAAGCAAGAGGATTTCTATTGACTTGGATGGTCCGTTGTATTCAGGCAGGTAGGAAGTGATTTCAGATATTATAGAATTAATTCTGTTTCAAAACTAACATGCTCACATCTTCACTTCATTCTCTCTGTCTGTTTTCTCTTTCTTAAACATTGCCATCTCTTTATGATTTTCCCCTCTATCTTTAGTCTCGTCTCGTCTCTCTCTCTCTCTCTCTCTCTCTCTCTCTCTCTCTTTCTCTCTCTCTCTCTGTATCTCTCTGTATCTCTCTGTATCTCTCTCCCACCCTCTCTGTCTCTCTGTATCTCTCTGTATATATCTCTCTCTCATCCTCTCTCTCTCTGTACTCTTTCTCACTCTCCCCGTCTCTCTCTCTCTCTCTCTCTCTCTCTCTATATATATATATATATATATATATATATATATATATATATAAAATATAAATTGTCACTCACATTATATGGCCGAGACGTTCGTTTCTGTGGGTTTATTCCACGTCCTTAGTCGGCGTAATCATTATCGAGCACTTTCGTACCTACGAGTACCCACCAACACTCATATATATATATATATATATATATATATATATATATATATATATATATATATAGAGAGAGAGAGAGAGAGAGAGAGAGAGAGAGAGAGAGAGAAAGAGAGAGAGAGAGAGAGAGAGAGAGAGAGAGAGAGAGACCCCGGTGTGGTCTAGTGGTATAAAATATAATAAATAAACATAAATTCCCTTTATTCATCCCTAAGGGGATATTTTTCTTTAGAATCTATTCTAAGAGAAGACTGGAATAACCCAGTCGCCAGCAGTACAGCCACGCAAAGTGAGCTAATGCTAGGTAGAAACTTGCTCAAGGCCACACGGCGAGACGGGAAGAAGGACTCGGTAAATTGAGCTTTATATAGATAAATTGAGCTTTATATAGCGTAATATCCACTAAATGTGCTCAAGGCGCTTTACAAGGGGTCCCTGGTCAACAGCAACATTTAACATTTAGGACGGGACATGACGCCTGTTAGGCGATATTACAATTTTTCGGACAAAGACAACGCTGTTAACGGTCAGGTACTAATTTTACACCTGAGTACGGTGAGAGAATGTGAGTAAAGAGCCTTTTCCAAGGACTCAACTATGCGCCGAGCGCGAGGCTCGAACCCAGGACCTTCCGATCCGAAAGCGAGTGTCATACCACTAGACCACATATCCGCACGGGTACGGAGCAACGACCATAGCGTTGAGCCACGCTCGCTCCCCATGACCAGAAGGTCAAGGGTTCTAGCCCCACTCTGAGCTAGCGGCGCATGAACGAGTCATTGGCTCTTTACTCACAATCTAGAAAACAGTAGGGGCTGCCGGACGCCAGTGATCGTAAAATACTATCGAAAGAGTGAAAATGGAAAGGCTCCGTATGGGAACAAAACAGACAATGGACGTTTCGGGTACAAACCCTTCGTCAGCTCTACTACTACTACTACTACTACTACTACTACTACTACTACTACTACTACTACTACTACTACTACTACTACTACTACTACTACTACCACTACCAATATGTCTTTTATCTTCCATTATAGTCTGGAAGGTTCTGTTCCCTGACGCTGACCTTTTCTTATCAATTAGATCACCCCCCTGGGGCACCCTATCCTCTCCTCACGCCACGCTAACATTTCATTCATACTGCAACCACCATTGAGTACAGACGATACAAGTTATTTTTCATTATATTTTAGTTGTTTCCCATGTTTATTTGTTCATTGTTGTGCTGACGAAGGGTTTGTACCCGAAACGTCCATTGTCTGTTTTGTTCCTATTCGAAGCCTTTCCATTTTCACTCTTTCGTTAGCACTCACAATCTCTTACCATACTCAGGCAAAAAATGAGTACCTGGCCGTTAACAGCGTTGTTTGTGTCGGAAATAACGATGTAGTTTTTCGCCGTAGTATTACTCGTCCTGCATGTTGAGTGTTGCTGTGGCTGCTAGGGACCCCTTGTAATAAAGCGCTCTGGGAAGGACTTTAATAGTGAGGCCATGTGATCTAGTGGTATGACACTCACTTTCAGGTCGGAAGGTCCTGGCCTCGCGCTCGTAGCATAGTTGATTCCTTGGAAAAGGTCTTTACTCACATTCTCTCACTGTACTCAGGTGTAAAATGAGTAACTGGCCGTTAACTGCCTTGTCATATCGCCTAACGGGCGTCATGTCCCGTCCAACATGTTAAATGTTGCTGTTGACCAGGGACTCCTTGTAAAGCGCTTTGAGTACATTTAGTGGATATTGCGCCATATAAAGTTCAATAATTATATCTATTTGTTTATGCCGTTATACTTCCGGATGGCAATGTTATGAGCTTCTTAGCCAAGCGCATACTATCTATAAAGCATCAATTGGCACAAACGATTCCTTGTATTTGTGTGAATTTGAAGTTTCAATAAGATAAAATAATAGACCGAATGAATAAATTTAAGGGGAGATAATCCTCAACATCTCAAAATGTGAAAAACGCAGTTGGGGAGTTTTTGGAAAACCACTCTTCTATAGATAGTATGCGCTTGGTTAAGAAGCTCACAACATTGCCATCCGGAAGTATAACGGACCAACACACAAAACTGTGTATCCATGAACGTTTATAGTCGGGTTAATACCGTTCAGTGAGCATTACTCATAAACGCGGATGGCAAAAAAACAATAACAAAGACCTGAGTGATGTCATCTTCGAACTATCTATTGTTACTCTTCTATTTAACGCAACTGACACAACTAACTTCCGGTTCCATTACCTTCATGGCTCTGGAATTTCGGAAGACCACTTCTGGGTGTGAAATTTAAGATAGAACGTGTCACTCGGATGTCTCCTTTTTTATTATTAATCACACACTACCCGTTATTCATAATATGTGACCCCTCGCCTCAAAACGGTATTAAGTCGGGATGATTAAGATGCTGAAAATTGAATTTGTAGCCAGAAATATCAGACTTGCGTTGAGTATATGAACTTTGTTGAGAAAAATGAATATCATATTAAATTTCAGGTTGCTGAATCCCAATAATTCATAATTTTGTCCAGGTAACCTTTAATTTGACTTTTTAGCATGTGTCATCCCGACATAATACCGTTTTGAGACGTTGGGTCACATATGGTTGCAGTCAGTCACCACGGCAACCACTAAATCTAAAAAATGAACAAAAACAGATCTTTTACAATGCTCGAACATAATTATTATGTATCCGTGGATTTACAGCACGGAGTCCAAACAATTTAAAAAGATATCTATATATAATTCGTCCGTTTCTCCCCCGTTTTAGATTAGCCCACTTCCCTAGATCGGAAATGAGGTTTAGTGACTCAAGATCCTGGCTGTCCAAGCCAATTTCCATTCCTTTTCTTTTTTGTCTTTTCTATATTTTTTCTTTCTTTTTTGTTGTTGTTTTCTTTAGATCACATTATAGATCTTCACTTCTGAAGGTCATCATTATGGTGGGACCGGAAGTGATCTCACGAGTTACACTATTCAATTCTTATAGATAGATCGAAGATGACGTCACTCAGGTCTTTGTTATTGTTTTTTGCCTTCCGCGTTTATGAGTAATTCTCACTGAACTGTAAAATCCCGACTATAAACGTTCATGGATACACACAGTTTTGTGTGCTGGTCCGTTATACTTCCGGATGGCAATGTTGTGAACGTATTAGCCAAGCGCATACTATCTATATCACTACTAAAATCTTCATCTCCTGAGCGTTTATATAGCACATTTTAAACTAAATGTGCTCAAAGCACTTTATATAGGATACGAAATCAATAGCAACACTTAAAATTTAGAACAAGACATGATAGCTCTGACATGACACGCTATAGGGAATGAGATTAGCGGAAGAGTAGCGTCCCTTGATTGGACGTCACCAATAGTCTGTTGGTTGTGCGCATGCGTCTCTCGTCATCGTCCTCGCTTCTGGTGAAAGCGGCTTGAGACACTTCAAAACAAAATTGACGTTTCTCTCTGTAAGGTGACGTCCAATCAAGGGACGCTACTCTTCCGCTAATCTCATTCCTATTACATGATTTTCGACATGGACAAAGCGATTACCACCCAGTTACTTAATTTACTCACCATTGCGGGGGGGGGGGGGGGATAATTTGTGTAAATAGACTGTTCAAGGATTTCAATTTTGCACCCCCCCCCCCCCCCCCCCCCCCCCCACCTTCCAGAACGGGTATCGAACTGGATGCATTCAAGTTCGAAGGCGAGTTTCTTACTAAAAGATCACAGAGCTACACAATTAGTACCTCTTGGTTGAGGGGCAGCGTGGCTTTGCTTCGTAGCCAAAAGGTAAAGAGTTCGATCACCCGTCGCTGCGTTGTGTGGCCTTGAGCAAGTCACCACCTCGCCCAAGCTCACTTTGCGGCGCTGCTCTGCGGCTAACGCCTGGGTTATTCCAGTCTTCCCTTGGGATATACTCTAAAGACAAATTTCCCCTTGGGGATGAATATAGGGAATTTTATTTTATTTATTTATTTTATTGATGTATCGTTTTACGAATAGTAAAAGTTACACTTTTCTCACGCTATTCAAATGGGGATGATCTATCGATAGTTCGAAGATGACGTCACTCTGGACTTTGTTATTATTTTTTTTTGCCATCCGCGTTAATGAGTAAGTCTCACTAAACGGTATTAACAAGACTATAAACGTTTAAGGTTACACATAGTTTTGTGTGTTGGTCCGTTATACTTCCGGATGGCAATGTTGTGAGCTTCTTAACCAAGCGCATACTATCTATAGAGCAGCTCACAACATTGCCATCCGGAAGTATAACGGACCAACACACACAACTATGTGTAACAATGATCGTTTATAGTCAGGTCAATACAGTTTAGTGAGAATTACTCATAAACGCGGTTGGCAAAAAACAATAACAAAGACCTGAGTGACGTCATCTTCGAACTATCTATAGAGTAATGCTCACTGAACTGTATTGACCAGACTATAAACGTTCATGGTTACACACTGTTTTGTGTGTTGGTCCGTTATACTTCCGGATGGCAATGTTATGAACTTCTTCGCCAAGCGCATTCTATCTATAGAGACTATGCGCTTGGCTGAGAAGCTCACAACATTGCCATCCAGAACTTTAACGGACCAGCACACAAAACTATGTGTAACCATGAACTTTTATAGCCTGGTTAGTGGCTAACCCACACCGGAGACTGACTCCGACGACCCGGCACTGTCGTCCTCTGCCGTCTTCCGGATAAAGACGTCGGGCACGGACACAATACTAAGAATAAATAGAAGAGCCGCTAAACGTTTATAGTTGGACTGAAATACGCTTCAACAGTCGTGACGTCACTTCCCTCGTAATGACGCATAGTAACTTAGTAACTGGCTCTAAACTACGGGAACAATGGCGGACGCCCGTATGAAATATTTCTCCGACGAGCATAAAATCGTATCCAGAGGGGAAAAAAACCCATTATAAATCTGATCATGTTTTGACTTTTACACATTCTGATCATAAGACCTATGAAAAGGTCTAGCCAGCAGGAAGAATAAAAAGTAATGATTTTCTTTGTTTAGAACCAAGATGGCGCTGTTGCTGGGAGACGTGACATCAGACTATTGAATCCAATTTGAGTGGCGGATATTATGAGTTTTCTCCATAACATTGTAAAGCGCTTTGAGCACGTTTAGTGGGTATTGCTCTATATAAAAGCTCAGTTTTTAAACATGTGTTGGTATTTTATTTCCGGCTGGCGAATGTTGTGAGCTTTTTGGCTAAATGCACAGCATCAATAGTTGATTGATCAAGTTTTGTGAGAAATAAAATAGCTGTATGAAAACAATAGCAAAAGGGCGTCAACTTCGTTCCCTCTGACCTGATATCTTGATGTGTGCAACAATGTAAACTTAGAATCACATCAAATACACACACACACACACACACACACACACACACACATATATATATATATATATATATATATATATATATATATATATATATATATATATATAAATCTATATATATATATATATATATATATATATATATATATATAATTTTTTAAATATATTTAGAGAGAGAGAGAGAGAGAAAGAGAGAGAGAGATAGAGAGAGAGATAGAGAGATAGATAGATAGATAGAGAGAGAGAGAAAGAGAGAGAGAGAGAAAGAGAGAGATAGATAGAGAGAGAGAGATAGATAGAGAGAGAGAGAGAGAGAGAGAGAGAGAGAGAGAGAGAGAGAGAGAGAGAGAGAGAGAGAGAGAGAGAGAGAGGGAATTAGGGATTTAGGAGAATAAATAACTGACTGAAGGGCGTATAAATAGATATAATTTGCTTTGCGTGAGTTTTTTTGTGTGTGTGCCTCAAATTCTCCCGCCATCTGGGTCTGGGCTATTAATAATAGTATTACAGTATACCCAAGTCTGTTTGTATTGAGCTCCCCGAGGACGGGTGTCAGTTTGGTGTTTCGTGCATTATTTGTTCTATAGATAGTATGCGCTTGGCTAAGAAGCTCATAACGTCACTCTGGTCTTTGTTATTGTTTTTTTCCATCCGCGTTCATGAGTAAATCTCACTAAACTGTATTAAACCGACTATAAAAGTTTAAGGTTACACATAGTTTTGTGTGTTCGTCCGTTGTACTTCTGGGTGGCAATGTTGTGAGCTTCATAGCCAAGTCTGTTTTTATTGAGCTCCCCGAGGACGGGTGTCAGTTTGGTTTTTCGTGCATTATTTGTTTTATAGATAGTATGCGCTTGGCTAAGAAGCTCATAACATTGCCATCCGGAAGTATAACGGACCAACACACAAAACTATGTGTATCCATGAACGTTTATAGTCGGGTTAATACAGTTCAGTGAGCATTGCTCATGAACGCGGATGGCAAAAAAACAATAACAAAGAACTGAGTGACGTCATCTTGGAACTATCTATACTTAGATCTACACTCTGACTTTCTCTGTTTTTCTTATACTTGACTTACTTGACTTAGATGCAGGGTTGCTAGTTTGGCCTCCTGGTGGCCAAATTTGAGAAATTTGGCCTTTTCCCAACCCATTTGGCCTCCCAAAATTTGGTTTGGCCACTTGGCCTCCTGTGACTTACTTTTTGGCCTCCTCTAACTTTCCCCATTATATCGTTTTACTTTGGTACCGGTAAAACTTATTTTATTTGGCTTCCGGAAAGCCTCACCGGCAATCTAAATTTCTAAATGCAACATGTGCTATCACCAGAGATTGCATTTGCTAATGCTTCTAAATATAGAATATCTGCTATTACGCAATCGCGTGGGTGCAAGGTTGCGTGGGTGGCATGAGCATCTGTGGATACAACAAGAAGGTTAGTATTAGGTCAAGGTCTATACAAAGACAAGACCGAAAATTGGACGATGACGATGACGTTATGATGCCACCACCAATCAAATCTCTAGTCTGTCGTCACCACCGAATCTTTGTTGATCGGTGTTGTCTTTTGCTGAAGTAGATCTAGATAAGTATAGATCTAGAATCTAGTTTAGATTTCGATCAACACTGCATATTAAATGGATTTCATTGTTTTATTTCGGCGGAATATCTAATCTAGATTATTCGTGGATGATATTAAGACTTTATTTTGTGATGTGGTTAAGAATTGATTCGAATGCCCTCAGTCAATTTGCTCTTGATTTGTTGTGACTTCACCATGTGCGTGTGACTTAATCAGTGGTTCTGTATGCTGCAATTGTGAAAATTATCATAAGCTGATATTCTTTTATATTATTTTTGTTTGTGTGTTTTGAGTGTTTCATAATGAGCTCTAAATGGAAGCGCTCCTATGACAGTGGAAGAAAATATTCTTCAGAGTGGGAGAAGGAGTTTCCTTGGATACGTAAGTCACCAGATGGACAAGAAAAAGCCTATTGCAAATTTTGTAAACGATCAATATTGCCTAAGAAATTCAATTTACAAAAACACGAAGGTTCGGATGAGCATAAAAGAGCTATACCGCACAACCAGGCACAACTAAATGTTATAAAGACCCCTAGAGAAAAAGGAGGGCCATCCCAAAACGAAAAGGAGAGGGACATCAAATTGTCAGTATTCGCAGCATGTCACACAGCCATAAGAGCTGTGGATCATTTCACAGAAATGATAAATGAGATGGGAGACTTCACCACAGGCAAGCTGCGCCTTCATCGAACAAAATGTTCCTGTTTGATAAATAATGTTATTTCTCCTGCCTTAAAAATGGAATTGAAAAAGGCAATTCGAGGGAAAAAATTCGTCCTCATGATTGATGAATCAACGGACGTTAGTTGCCAAAAACTGTTATGTGTCACAACTTCTTATTGGCATGAAAATAGAGGAGTTACAGATGATTTTGTTGGACTCATTCCAGTCATCGAAACAAACGCAAGTACGCTTTTCACTGCTCTGGAGGAAGAGCTGGAAAAGTATGATATGGGACTGGAAAATTGTATTGGTTTTGCCAGCGACGGTGCAAATGTCATGATAGGGTCTCAGAATAGTGCGTGGTCACGGATTAAAGAAAAATCGCCTAACTGTGTTCAATTAAAGTGCATCTGTCACTCTTTGGCTCTATGCGTTCAGCACGCCTTTGAAAGAATGCCTTCAAATCTTGGCTTTTTGCTCAAAGAGATACCAAATTGGTTTTCACACAGCTCCCTCCGAAGGGAATCCTTCACAAAAATCTTTGACACCATTAACATCGACAATGAAAGAGAAAGCGGCAAATCGCATCCAACGCCATTCGCCAAAACTTCGCAGACACGATGGCTGGTCAGGGGGAAGGTGTTATATAACACCCTCGTGAACTGGGATGAACTTGTAGGTTATTTCACCATTGCTGAAATTGAGGCTAAGAGTGACTGTCGGTTCAAAGCCAGGCTTATAAAAGAATTGCTACAGGACAAGATCAATCGATTATTGTTTGAATTTGTTACACCTGTGGTACACGAGTTCGAACGAGTAAATGCCATGTTTCAGACAAGTTCTGCGGACCCCCATACCCTCATGATGGAGATAGACATGTTTTATAAAAGCTTAAAACGACGCCTGTACAATGAAGATGGCAGTAAAAAAACTGTAGAGGAGAGTGACCTGGGCTGTAAATTTGAAACATCGTGTGAAGATTACATAGAAAATGTTGAGCAACAGCAGATTGACATCGAAAAGCAGAAAATCGTAAACACAAAAATACGTTGTCACAACATGCTCGAAGCAGCTTTGCAACAGGTTGAAAAGAGACTGCCTCCTTCCATGAATATTTTTGCGGGATTGAGCTATTAAGCCAAACCGACAGAGTGAAATTTAAGGATCTTCCATTCCAACATTTAATGGGCGATGTAAACTTGCTCGAGCAGCAATACCGCAAAATCATCTTCAAGGACTGGAATGATGAGCCAGTATTCAAGGACGGATTGCCAACAGCAGACACTGTTAAATTCTGGGAAGGAGTGATCAAAGCAAATGGATTCCAGGAACTCGCAGTTTATGCGTTGAATTGCCTTATCACACCAATCAGCAATGCAAGCATCGAGAGAGTATTCTCAGTAGTGAATGCCACCAAAACCAAACCCAGGAATAGGCTCAATGTACACTCTTTGGACTCGATTATCCGCGTAAAGGCCCATCTATTTTTCAAAAAGCAATGTTGTGTGGATTTCCAAGTTACGAAAGAAATGATTGATTTGTTTACAGCTGCCATGTACAACCAGAACGAAGAGTGTTCTTCGGGATCGAGCACATTTACTGGTAGTAGTGAAGAAAATTCAGAGGCCGCAATAATGGATTCTTGGTTCGTTGAAACGAGCCTGTTGAATTCATTTTAATTTGTAAAAAGGTTACTTTTGTTGAGGAGTTCTCCAGGTGTGTAGACCTCTAGAATGAACTTTTATTTCCATCGTGATAATTCGGTTGTATGTGACATTTTCTCTGAGTCTCAAGTCAATTATTCGTTATTTTTTCGTTGCGCTGATGACAACTTAGGAATGTGACCTATGATGTTGTTTAAGTTTAAAAGGAACAATTCAACGATATCAACAAATGTACAGAATCTAGTGACAAACTGCAATGGTGAAATGGTGTTTTGATTAAGGTGAGTACAGCGAGTCTTCCTTTAAATTAATTTTCTTTTTTCTTCTTCAAAAATGGGGGAAATAAATTGTTTAACAAATCTAAAGAGTTTTCGCGAGGCTAAGGAGGGTTTGGTGGTATTTGGCCTCCTGTCGAGGAATCTGGCCTCCTGCTGTAGCTAGTTTGGCCTCTTACTCAAAAATGATCTGGCAACCCTGCTTAGATGCCTTTCGCGTCTCGACCGAAAGATCGGGTCGCCTTGGCTGTTTCCAGTATTTCCTGTGTGAGGTGTCTCCAATATTGCCGGTCCTCTGCTAGGGTTCTCAGATTTTCAAGGTCCCCTGCCGTTATGAGACTAATGCTTTGTGAAAGTGTTGTGAGGTTTTTGTTTAGGATCACAGGGAGTGTTGTGATCGGTCTTCCTCTGAAAAGGTTCCTGTGTTTTTGGAAATATCCCGACATGGCTTGGTTAGCTGGTATGTTTTTGTCCCTGCGTAGTATGTGACCGAAAAGTTGCCATCGTTGTTGTAAAATGTCAAGGGAGATTGGTCTTTTTTTTTCTTATAGGGTATCAATAATCATTTTTATACAGTATTGAGTGAATACGTTTGTTGAGTAATTCAGTCCCTTGTAGAAAAAACGTGAGCTTTTATAGATAGAACGAAGATGACGTCACTCAAGCCTTTGCTATTGTATTTTGCGATCCGCGTTTGTGAGTGATTCTCACTAAACTGGATCAACCACACTATAAAAGTACATGGTTACACACAGCTTTGTGTGTTGGTCCGTTATACTTCCGGATGACAATGTTATGAGCTTCTTAGCCAAGCGCATACTATCTAAAGGTGATCAATAATAAGTTTTATACGGTATTCAGTGAATATGTTTGTTGCGTCATTCAGTCCCTTGAAGAAAAAAAACGTGAGCTTTTATAGATAGTATGCGCTTGGCTAAGAAGCTCACAACATTGACATCCGGAAGTGTAACGGACAAACACACAAAACTATGTGTAACTTTGAACGTTTATA
>NC_088364.1:76262995-76275495 GCF_034508935.2 Berghia stephanieae | reverse complement strand
GAATCCAATTTAGCCTATCGATATTTGAAGAACGAGTTTTCGGGCAAAATCTTTAAATGAGTGTTTTTCCCGAGTACGGGAAAAGAGTTATTCCCTTTGGAATTCCCTCCTAACCTGATAGACAATCATAATAAATCATCAGGTTTACGACATTGTCATCACCGAAGGCTATCATAAATATTCTGACAGGGTCGATTACGGCGGTATTTACTAAGTCCTAAAAATCCATCAAGTGTGAAATAGTATAAGCCTAGAAGCCTTTCGCGACCTCGACAGGCTGCCTGTCGAATCTATTTACAGATAGATTTCCCTCAGGATAGGAACGAGTGTAGATTGAAATAATCCACTCCACTCATTTGGCAGTGGCGGGCATTATGTGTTGACCACTGGCTAAACAACAACTGCCCAACACTTACAGACCAGTTTAGTTTTCCTTTGCTAGAAATGTTTTGCTTTTAAAACTTTTTCCATATCATATCATATCATATCAAATCATATCATATATCATATCATATCATATCATATCATATCATATCATATCATAGCATATCATATCATATCATATCATATCATATCATATCAATAATAATGCTTTAAAATGGACCAAGTGTTCCTTAACTATCTCCTTACCACCTATCGGAAAATCGTCACATTTGTTACGATGCAACCGTCACTTTTCTCATCCAGATTTCATTTCTTTTTTGCTATAGCTATAAAAACTTGACATTCTGTAATAGAGCTCATTTTGTCAAACAACATTATGTATAGAATGTGCTTGTGTTGCTTTTCTGTTTGAGTTGGAAATGTCAGTTTTTGTGTTGGTGGACGTGAAGTTTTTGGGAAAATTCTGAAAATGGCTGGTAAGGAGAGGGTTAAATGCCATTGCAGTCCTAAAAATCCATCAAGTGTGAAATAGTCTAAACCTAGAAGCCTTTCTGCCCGTCGACTCCATTTACAAATAGAATTCCCACAGGATAGGAACGAGTGTAGATTGAAATAATCCACTCCACTCATTTGGCAGTGGCGGGCATCATGTATTGACCACTGGCGCAATAACAGCTGTCCAACACTTTCAAACAGGTTTAATTTTTGTTTGCTAAAAATGTTTTGCTTCAATGATATGATATAGATTTTAAAAAGCAAAACATTTTTTTGTGTTGGGCAGTTATTTTATTGCCAGTAGTCAACAAATAATGGCCGCCACTGTCAGATAGGTAAGTTGATTAATTCAATCTTCTATTTTGCTTCTATCATATCATATCATATCATATCATATCATAGCATATCATATCATATCATATCATATCATATCATATCAATAATAATGCTTTAAAATGGACCAAGTGTTCCTTAACTATCTCCTTACCACCTATCGGAAAATCGTCACATTTGTTACGATGCAACCGTCACTTTTCTCATCCAGATTTCATTTCTTTTTTGCTATAGCTATAAAAACTTGACATTCTGTAATAGAGATCATTTTGTCAAACAACATTATGTATAGAATGTGCTTGTGTTGCTTTTCTGTTTGAGTAAGAAATGTCTGATTTTGTGTTGGTGGACGTGAAGTTTGGGGGAAAATTCTGAAAATGGCTGGTAAGGAGAGGGTTAAATGCCATTGAAGTCCTAAAAATCCATCAAGTGTGAAATAGTCTAAACCTAGAAGTCTTTCTGACCGTCGACTCCATTTACAGATAGAATTCCCACAGGATAGGAACGAGTGTAGATTGAAATAATCCACTCGCCCATCTGGCAGTGGCGGGCATTATGTTTTGACCACTGGCGCAAAATAACAATTGCCAACACTTTCAAACAGGTTTATATTTCGTTTGCTAGAAATGTTTTGCTTGTATGTGACAATTTTTCTGTAGTTGGTAAAGAGTGGGATAAGTCTAAAACTAAAACACAATGGGAGCGATCATCGATTTATTTGTTTGTGTACCGATATAATAATAATAATAATAATAATAATAATAATAATAATAATAATAATAATAATAATGATGATGATGATGATGATGATGATGATGATGATGATGATGATGATGATGATGATGATGATGATGATAATAATAATGATAATAATAATAATAATAATAATAATAATAATAATAATAATAATGATAATAATAATAATAATAATAATAATGATGATGATGATGATGATGATGATAATAATAATAATAATAATAATATTAATAATAATAATAATAATAATAATAATAATAATAATAATAATAATAATAATAATAATAATAATAATAATAATAATAATAGATCTTTATTGTCCATAAATATGGCAATTTTCATTTAGTTACACTTGTTATAACGTGATATGATAACTATAACGTTGAACAGATATTTCACTCCTACTTATTCTCTCTCTCTCTCTCTCTCTCTCTCTCTCTCTCTCTCTCTCTCTCTCTCTCTCTCTCTCTCTCTTCCTTTCTCTAGATAGATAGTGCGGCTATGTGGTCTAGGGGTATGACACTCGCTTTCTAATCGGAAGGTCACTGCGCTCGGTTGTGTCCTTGGTAAAGGCTTCTTACTCACATCCTCTCACCGTACTCAGGTGTAAAATGAGTACCTGGCCGTTGTCTTTGTCCGAAAAATTGTAATATCCTCTAACAGGCATCATGCCCGGTCCTAGATGTTGAATGTTGCTGTTGACCAGGGACCCCTTGAAAAAAGCGCTTTGAGCACAGTTAGTTGATATCGCTCTATATAAAAGCTCAATTATATTATTATTATTATTATTATTATTTTTATTATTATTATTATTATTATTATTATTATTATTATTATTATTATTATTATTATTATTATTATTATTATTATTATTATTATTATTATTATTATTATTATTATTATTTTTATTATTATTATTATTTTTATTATTATTATTATTATTATTATTATTATTATTATTATTATTATTATTATTATTATTATTATTATTATTATTATTATTATTATTATTTTTATTTTATTATTATTATTATTATTATTATTATTATTATTATTATTATTATTATTATTATTATTATTATTATTATATTATTATTATTATTATTATTATTATTATTATTAGTATTATTATTATTATCTATTATTATTATTATTATTATTATTATTATTATTATTATTATTATTATATTATATCATCATCATCATCATTATTATTATTATTATTATTATTATTATTATTATTATTATTATTATTATTATGATGATGTATCTATGTAATCAAAATATTCAACGGGCTAATACTATAATATGACATGATCTGATATGCGTATCGATATGGTTGAACATAAAAAATGGATTAATGTCGTACATGTCCTTTTATTTCAACAAATTTGATTTTTTTATATTGTGGGACAGGATTTGAATTGCTTTAAACTACCCAACTTAAACCCAGAGAGGCAGATGAAAATGACATGCTTCTGAAGATAGTTCAAGGTTGACGTCACTCAGGTCTTTGTTATTGTTTTTTTTTGCCATCCGCATTCATGAGTAATTCTCACTAAACTGTATTAACCATACTATAAACGTTCAAGGTTACACATAGTTTTGTGTGTTGGTCAGTTATATTTCCGGATGGCAATGTTGTGAGCTTCTAAGCCAAGCGCATACTATCTATTGCTTCTCAACATATCTTAGTCTGGGTGTATAGACAGTGAAGTAGAAGAGGAGGAGGAGGAGGAGGAGGAGGAGGAGGAGGAGGAGGAGGAGAGAGAGCGATAGAGAGGGAGAGAGAAAGAAATAAAGAAATAGAGAAAGAAAAAAAGAGAGAAAGAGAGAGAGATAGAGGGAGAGGGAGAGATAGATAGATAGATAGAGAGATACAAATACAAATAGATACATAGATAGATAGAAATAGATAGATAGATAAATAGATGGAATGTGTGTGTGTGTGTGTGTGTTTGTGTGTGCGTGTGAGAGAGAGAAAGAGAGAGAGAGAGAGAGAGAGAGAAAGAGAGAGAGAAAGAGAGAGATAGAGAGAAAGTAAGAAAGAAAGAGAGAGAGTGAGAGACAGAGAGAGAGAGAGAGAAAGAAAGAAAGAGAGTGAGAGACAGAGAGAGAGAGAGAGAGAGAGAGAGAGAGAGAGAGAGAACTCATTACTGTCCTAAACAGGCGCATAAATATGCCCGTTGTTTTGAGTTGTTTGTCTGTATCGATTAGTTCCCCCGCAAATAGCAAATTTTCACCTTGGACAGCGGATTAAGGCACAGAACACCTTTCTCCATTTTGACCAGAAGACGATAACGTCAATATATCCATAAAAATTGGTCCCTTCAAACCCATACTACGCTTCAACAGTCATGACGTCACTTCCCTCGTAATGACGCGTGGTAACTTAGTAACTGGCTCTAAACTATCGGAACAATGGCGGACGCCCTTATGAAATATTTCTCCGACGAGCATAAACGTGTATCCAGAGGAGAGAAACATTATAAATATGATCATGTTTTGGCTTTTATATATTCTTATCACATGACATATGAAAAGTTCTAGCCAGCTTGAAGAATAAAAAGTACCGTAACCATCATCATCATCATCATCATCATCATCATCATCATCTAAAACATCCTAGTATGAAGGGATGGGTCACATATTGGTATGAAAATATTATTCTGGGTATTTTTCAAAATTCAATAATAATAATAATAATATAATAATAATAATAATAATAATAATAATAATAATAATAATAATAATAATAATAATAATAATAATAATAATAATAATAATAATAATAATGATAATAATAATAATAATAATGATAATAATAATAATAATAATAATAATGATAATAATAATAATAATAATAATAATAATAATAATAATAATAATAAAGTGTTCTTTTATAGCGCTAAACTCCGAAGCATCAAAGCGCTTTACAATATGTGACCCATCGTCTCAAAACGGTATTATGTCGGAACGAACCATATGCTTAAAAGCCGAATTAAATGTTAAACTGGTCAAAAATATAAATTGTTGCCATTAGCACCCTAAAATATGGTATCCACTCTCCTCAATAAAACATACAAACTCAACACAAGTCTGATATTTCTGGCTATAATTTCAATTTTCAACATCTTAACCATCCCGACTTAATACCGTTTTGAGGCGAAGGGTCACATATACTTATCAAACCATAAACACACTCGTACCAAGCCATACAGACACACACACACACACACACACACACACACACACACACACACACAGCAGTCGCACACACTAACTAAATATGCAAGTTTTACAAAATGAAATTGACATGCAACAAAATGGAATAAAAAAAAATAAAACGTATAATTTACTCATCAATCGGGAATGAGATTAGCGGAAGAGTAGCGTCCTTTGATTGGACTTCACCTTACAGAGAGAACGTCAAACTTGTTTTGCGCATGCGTCTCTCTCGTCCTCGCTTTCGGTGGTGTCTCATGTCGCTTTCAGCGAGGACGAGAGACCATGCGCACAACCAATATGACGTTCTCTCTCTAATAACTTTTCCGCCGGTGACATCACAGACTATGGGTGACGTCCAATCAAGGGACGCTACTCTTCCGCTATCGCATTTCCTATAAGAAAATACCTAGGATAAAAATTTCTGGATAAGATGAGTCTTTAGATTTCTCTTAAAATTTTCTACAACGTCGTTTCGTAAAAGTAAACGCCAGTACTGGATGACTTCGCTTTGCTTTGTTATTAAATCTGTTTGTTCTCACCTTTCCTTTCAAATGCCCACCCAGTCTTCCCACCCATAAACCACCTGAAACCCACTCCCAATAATCACTTTTTACATTCCTCTTCTTCTTCTAGGTTCCATGCCTGGTCCAGGCTTCGGATACTGCATGAATTATCTCTCTCCATTCCTCCCTGTCTCTTGCTTTTTCAAACAGCTCTTGGATTGTTAGGTTGGTGAAGCCCTTCAGTTGGTCTATGAGTGTTTTTCTTTGTCTCCCCCGGGCGCGTTTACCAGGTATTTTTCCACAACTTGCCAGGTATTCATTCTTATCTTTCCTTACTATGTGTCCGAAAAAGGATAGCTGTCGATCCGCTATTAAGGGCATTAGTTTCCTTTGTTGGTATGTTTGTTTTAGCACTTCTTCGTTCGTTTTGTGTGCAGTATACGATATTCTCTGCATCCTTCTCAAGCACCATATTTCAAAAGCTTCAATGTTCTTCAATGTTCTTCCTCATGTCCCATCTATTTCCTAATACGCTTCAACAGTCGTGACGTCACTTCCCATGTATTGACGCAGAGTAACTTAATAACTAGTTCTAAACTATCGGAACAACGGCGGACGCGCTTATGAAGTATTTCCCCGACGAGCATAAAAGTGTATCCAGAGGAGAAAAACATTATAAATCTCATCATGTTTTGACTTTTATACATTCTGATCACATGACATGTGAAAAACGTCGAGCCAGCATGAAGAATAAAAAGTACCGGTAATCTTTGTTTAGAACCAAGCTGCTGGTTGCTGGGCGGACGTGACATCAGTCTATTGAATCCTAATTTATCCTGTTCCAGGAATGTCAACAAACCCCTCCAGTATTTCCAGAACGTATTTACAATTAGATTTTTCGTCTCTGAGCAGAATGAGGTTTATCCGTTAAAACAATAGAGCGTGTCAGTCTATAATGAATCGAAGTGACGATTCTCATCCCCTAGTCTAGGATGCTAGTCTTCATAATAGTAGTCCACAATTGTTGTATGTTTAATCCAAAGATTGTAATGCAGTAATTTGTTAAGTTTCTTGTCACCAGTTGCACAATTAAAAAAAAAAAAATCAATCAAATCCAAATCGCAAAAAGCCGGCGACGTT
This sequence comes from Berghia stephanieae, assembly GCF_034508935.2. Classification (NCBI taxonomy): domain Eukaryota; kingdom Metazoa; phylum Mollusca; class Gastropoda; order Nudibranchia; family Aeolidiidae; genus Berghia; species Berghia stephanieae. Next base: position 76,268,656 of record NC_088364.1, on the reverse strand, counting down.
TTTTTCGGTAATCCAATCGGCCGGGGGGGGGGGGGGGGGGGGGGGGATGAGAATAGAGGCAGCCATGAATATCATCAACCCTGGTCGAGATTTGCTTTTTTCTTCTTCTATTACACTTCAACAGTCATGACGTCACTTCCCTCGTAATGACGCATGGCAACTTAGTAACTGGCTCTAAACTATCGAAACAATGGCGGGCGCCCTTATGAAATATTTCTTCGACGAGCATAAAAGTGTATCCAGAGGAAAAAAACATTATAAATCTGATCATGTTTTTACTTTTATGCATTCTGATCACAAGCCATATGAAAAGTTCTAGCCAGCATGAAGAAAAAAAAGTACCGATTTTCTTTGTTTAGAACCACTATGACCGTCCTTGCTACGAGCGGTGCAAACTCAAGTCTTGGAATGAAGGATCATTACTCAGGTTATCTCACCGTATCCAGGTGTAAAATGGGCAACCAATCGATAGAATTGTTGTCTCCGTCTAAAACATTCTAACAGCGGTCGTCATGTCATGTCCTTCATAGTTAGTGTTGCTATTACCTTGGGACTCCTTGTAAAGCGTGTTTTGAAAATATTCAATGCAATGGATATTACTAGTAAATAGAGGTGCCTAAATGAGTCAATAAAATGGAGATAAAGATAAAGGGAGTAAATCTGACTCATGAATGAACAACACAAAACAAACGACGTTTCCGCCTTTGGCCTTTTTCAAGTAAACACACAATGCATATATATTTATATTAGATTTTATAAATCTATATGTATTTTGTGTTTGCTTGAAAAAGGCCAAAGGCCGAAACGTCGTTTGTTTTGTGTTGTTCATTCATGCGTCAGATTTACTCCCTTTATCTTTATCTCCATGGAAATTACGCAAGATTAAAGACTCAATTACTTTTTAAAATATTTATAGTTTCCGAAAATGTTACATAAAAAAACTCTTAACAAGAAATCAATTTGAAATTAGACACGATTTTAGGATTGATTTTATTTTTTTAATTTTTAGTATCTCAAAATCCGAATCTAAATTTTGCACCGTCATGGCTTCCTAAAATTCAGTTCACGATTTTAAACGTTCCATTCTCCCTTCAAAGTGGTTCGATCACTCTGAAGTGTTGCCAAGTACTTTTTAATGACTTGTCGATGGTGCTTGGACAATTTTGCCCACGTCTGTTCAACTGTTCCTGGATTCAACAGTCTGTCTGGTCGGGAAGACAGTTTGGAAGATGGCCGAGGAGGAAATGAGGGGTTGATATTTCGTAATCTGACTAAATACATTTTTCAAAATTTGGCTAGAAATAGTTTACTTCAACGATCGGAATTTAAAAATGGCGCATAGTTGAGTCCTTGGTGGTATGACACTCGCTTTCGGGTCGGAAGGCTCTGGGTTCGAGCCTCACTCGGCGCATAATTGAGTCCTTGGAAAAGGCTCTTTACTCACATTCTCTCACCGTACTCAGGTGTAAAATGAGTACCTGGCCGTTAACAGCGTTGTCTTTTTTCGGACAATTGTAATATAGCCTAACAGGCGTCATGTCCGTCCTACAAGTTAAAGGTTACTGTTGACCAGGGACCCTTGTAAAGCGTTTTGAGCACAGTTAGTGGATATTGCGATATATAAAGTTCAATTTAAAAAAATAATTTTAAATGGTTAGAAATCGTTTATTCAAATAAACTTTAGCATTTTTCAAAGTTTGTCTAGAAATCGTTTACTTCAAAGATCAATTGATTAAAACTGATGCTTAATAAGCCAAAAACTCTCAAATTTGAAACTTTTTTCGAAGCATCAACTACAGAGTTTTGGCAAGTAAAAAAATAAAAGTAGCCCTTAAAATCCATTAGGCCGATAGATCCGGCGTTGATCCCAGTCCTAAAGCGTGAAAAGAACAAAAGCAATTGCTAGCTGTTACTATTTTGATAGGCAGGACGCTAGTCTATCGCAAAGTACTTTCCAGCAGATCGAACAGACCCAGCTACTCCAATCACAGTTGGTTGGATAGGGGATCAGAAAAAATAAAATAATTCTCGACTGCACCTGGGATCGACCTCGGTCTCTTTGCCAACTGAGCTATCGAGACATCCCTTTGGCAAGTAATGACAACTTTAAATGGATGGTATTTGGATAAAAGCTATTAAGATCAAAATTTTAAAAAATACAATTAATCTGTTTTATCGGAATAGAGACGATTAGGTGAGATGGACATGGAAACGATAGTCTTTAAAAAGTAGGAAGTGGGAGGAGGTGGTGGGTGTTTTGAGATTAAGTAAGTAGTCTATGCCATGATTTGAAAAGCATTGAATGGTGTGACATAGAGTCTTTAAAAGTAATGGAAGTATTGATCGGAGATAAAGTGTGTGTTTGTGTGTGTGTGTGTTCTGTGTGTCTGTGTCTGTGTGTCTGTGTGTGTGTGTGTGTGTGTGTGTGTGTGTGTGGGCGGGGGGGGGGGGGGGGTGACAGTAGACACACGAGTTTGAATAGGTCAGATCCAAGCAAAGACATTGACGAATTGTAAAGTTTAAAAAATGAGATCTACGAATCTCCTTAAAACGGCATTATACCCGGTTGGTTAAAGTACAAAAAATTGAATGTTCAAAGTAAAAAATATAAGTCTTTGATTACGTTTTTATATTTTAACACCCCCCCCCCCCCCCCCCCCCCCCAATAAATCTTGGGGTTTCCATATTGCGCAATATCCACTAAAGTTCTCAAAGCGCTTTACAAAGGGTCCCTAGCCAACAGCAACACTTAACGACATGTAGAAAACAACATGACGACTGTTAGGCGATTTTACATTTTTTTTTCGACAAAGACAACGCTGTTAACGACCAGATACTCATTTTACACCTGAGTACGGTGAGAGACTGTTAGTAAATAACCTTTTCCAAGGACTCAACCATGCACCGAGCGAGGCTCGAACCCAGCACCTTCAGATCTAAAAGTGAGTGTCATACTACAAGACGACATAACCGCATTGAGGAAATAATTGAGTCTGACAAAAACTAAACTTTTCCCATGTCTTGCCATTTTACTTTAAAATCCCGATCGGCCCCCAGTCTACCATGAATAGACTAAAACCGTTTTGAGGCTGTTTGTCACTCATTTGGATAGAAAAATAAAGTGAGTATATGTGTGCCTTTGAGCAATTCCCTCGCCTAGCTCAATTTGCGGCGCTGCTGCATTGCGGGTGCGTCATTCCAGTCTTCCCTTGGAATAGACTGGAGAAACAAATTTCACCTATAGGATGAATAATGGGAATTTTATTTTATGTATTTATTTTATTTGAGGCATCTCCTTTCGACCCCCTCCCCCAACTCCTAAAAAAAAAAACAAAAAAAAAAAACAAACAAACAAGCAAGACAAAAAACAATCCCAGCAAAAGGAAAAACAAGAAACCCGAACCCCAAATAAACACTATAAAATAAACACACAAATAAAATGACACCGATAAATAAAACAAGAAAGAACATGCAACAAAACACAAAATAACAACAACAAAAAACCCAACAAAAACACGACTATAGATAGTATCTGCTTGGCTTAGAAGCTCATAACATTGCCATCCGGAAGCATAATGGACCAACACACAAAACTGTGTGTATCCACGAACGTTTATAGTCAGGTTAATACAGTTCAGTTAGCATTACTCATAAACGCGGATGGCAAAAAAAAAAAAAAAAAACAATAACAAAAACCTGACTGACGTCATCTTCGAACTATCTATATTATTTGGAAAGAAAAGTGTGATGCCAAAAAACGTGATTCTAATTCATTCCAAGTGTAAAACCACTCTTCCACAGGTCGGGATACCTTGCTTTGTGGAATTCATCGTCTGTTTTCACGGTGATTATAGCTTACTTTCTGGTCTAAATAATATTATGCTGATGGTCAATAAAGGTCAGCCATCCTCGCTCTTTTATGTCCGTGATCCTAAGAATGTACACCATTATCAGCGTACGGCAGTACAAGTACGGTGAAAATAGCAGCTTCCATATGAATATGTGATGAATTTTTGAATGTGGGAAATTGGATTCAGTAGTCTGATGTCACGCCGCCGGCAACGGCGGTCATCTTGGTTTCTAAACAAGGAAATCGGTACTTTTTATTCTTCATGTTGGCTAGAACTTTTCATATGATTTGTGATCAGAATGTGTAAAAGTCAAAACATGATCAGATTTATAATGTTTTTTTTTCCCTCTGGATACGCTTTTATGCTCGCGGGGAAATATTTCATAAGGGCGTCCGCCATTGTTCGATAGTTTAGAGCCAGTTACTAAGTTACCATGCGTCATTACGAGGGAAGTGACGTCACGACTGTTGAAGCGTATTGGAAATGAATTCTCACACCCTTTATGTAACCTATTCATTATTGGTCCTCAGGAGGACTGGTTAGATACACATTCCAAGGACTGAGGAACCAATGGAGTGGAGTATTTATTGACGATGGCACGACGTTTCTTCCCTAAATTGTATCAATCAGACTATAGATAGTTCGAAGTTGACGTCACTTAAGCCTTTGTTATTGTATTTTGCCATCCGCGTTTATGAGTAATGCTCACTAAACTGTATTAACCAGACTATAAACGTTCATGGATACACACAGTTTTGTGTGTTGGTCCGTTTTACTTTCGGATGGCAATGTTATGAGCTTCTTGGCCAAGCGCATACTATCTTTGGCTAAGAAACTCATAACATTGCCATCGGAAGTATAACGGACCAACACACAAACGATGTGTTACCATGAACTTTTATAGTCCGGTTAATACAGATTAGTGAGAAGTACTCATAAACGCGGATGGCAAAAAGCAATAACAAGACCCGAGTGACGTCAACTTCATATTATCTACAAACGTTCAAGGTTGTACAACATTTTTTGTGTTGGTACCTTTTATAATATTGCTGGTGGATGCTGTGAGTGTATTACCTAAACGCATGAATCAATAACGACGTTATTAAATCGAGCTCTGGCGTCAGGGTAAATAACTACGTCATAATTTAGGTTTGACGTCATCAGGTATTTCTTTCATAATCCATTGGGAAATAGGGTGAGGCTATATTTAGGGTTTATTTCTTAAAAAACATTGTCGGATATGGTGGTAATGATGATGATGGTGGTGTAAATTGGCTGAAATGTTGTTAGATTCTGCTTGCTGTTGTTACCACCACCCCACTACTTACTACTACTTACTACTTCTACTACTACTACCAAACCTACTACTACTACTTACTACACTACTACTACTACTACTATACTCCCACTATACTACTACTAACTACTACACTATACTACTACCACTTTCTACTATACTACTTATCTACAACTAATACCATACTAATATACCATTACTACTATACTAAATATTATACTACTACTACTACTACTACTACACTACTAAATACTATACTAAACTATACTATAACCTACTTTCTAATACTACTTTAACCTACTATACTACTACTACTACTACTACTATCTACACTACCCCCTACTTCTACTACTATCTTAAATACCACACTATTCTACTACTACTATCTATACTCTCTACACTACTTATACCACTACTACTAAACCCTTACTACACTCTACTAACTATTCTACACTAATACTAACTATACTACCCACTAAACACTACAACTACTACTACCATACTATATACCTA
>NC_088364.1:76250890-76262896 GCF_034508935.2 Berghia stephanieae | reverse complement strand
CACTACATCTCTCATTCTCTACATCTCTCTCTCTCTCTCTCTCTCTCTCTCTCTCTCTCTCTCTGTGTGTGTGGATGTGTGTGTGTGTGTTTGTGTTTCTCTCTCTCTTTCTCTCTCTCTCTCTCTCTCTTTCTCTCTCTTACTTCCTCTCTCTCTATATCTCTCTTTCTCTCCGTATCTCTCTATCTATCTATCGATCTATCTATCTATCTATCTATCTATATATCTATCTAACTGCCTCTCTCATTATCTATGTATGTGTTATAGATGAATAGCTGAATGGAGGTGGCAAAAGAAAGATGAGAAAGGGAGAGAGAGAGAGAGAGATAGATAGAGAGAGATAGAGAGAGAGCGAGAGAAAGAAAGAGAGATATGAAGAGTGTGAGATAGAGAAAATAGAGAGAGAGGGGGTATATATATATATATATATATATATATATATATATATAGAGAGAGAGAGAGAGAGAGAGAGAGAGAGAGAGAGAGAGAGAGAGATACATAGAGAGAGAGATAGATAGATAGATAGATAGATAGATAGAGAGAGAGAGAGAGAGAGAGAGAGAGAGAGAGAGAGAGAGAGAGAGAGAGCAAAGCAGACAGCAGGTGTGAAAAGGGAATACAGAAGAAGGGGTTGAGTGTTTTCCGGTTTCACTGCACTGGTGCTTCGGAGACAACTACAAATTTGATTGTGGATTCTAAATACATTGGCTTATCGTTCTTGGATTAGGAAATATTAACATAGATAGCATTTATGCAACATCTAGATATGACTGAATATGAAAGTAGTGAAAAGGTAAAAGATAAAATCTTCAAAACGCTAACGAGATTGCAGTGTATGTGGTGCGGCTTAGTGGTCTAGTGGTATGACACTCGCTTTCGGATCGGAATGTCTTGGGTTCGAGCCTGGCTCGGTGCATGAGTCCTTGGAAAAGGCTCTTTATCACATTCTCTCATCGTACTCAGGTGTAAAATGAGTACCTGGTCGTTAACGGCGTTGTACGTTGTCCGAAAAAAATTGTAACATCGCTTAACATGCGTCATGCCCCGTCCTAAATGCTAAATGTTGCTGTTCGCCTGGACCCCTTGTAAAGCACATTCAGTGGATATTGCTCTATATAAAAGCTCAATTTTGATTTATTTATTTTTAAAAATATTATAGCATCTATGCAACATCTTTGACTGGATATGAAAGTAATGCAAAGGTAAAAGATAAAATCTTCAAAACGCTAACGAGATGCCATAGTAGAAAACGGTAGGGGCTGCCTGAAGTCGGTGATCGTGAAAATACTAACGAAAGAGTGACAATGGAAAAATGGCTTCGTATGGGAACAAAACAGACAATGGACGTTTCGGGTAAAAACCCTTCGTCAGCACAACAATACACAAATAAACGTGGGAAACAAATAAAATATAATTAAAAATAACTTGTATCGTCTGTACTCAATTTTATTTGTTTTCCACTTTTATTTGTGTATCGTTGTGCTGACGAAGGGTTTGTACCCGAAACGTCCATTGTCTGTTTTGTTCCCATATGAAACAAACGAGATTGCATGCAGTGTATGTTTATATGTATACGACGTGTCTTTGTAAATTTGTGTATGTAAATGTGTGTGTGTGTGTGTGTATGTATGTGTGTGTATGTGTGATTATGTGTGTTTTTCTGAAGAAAAATGGGAGAGTGATTGAAATGGAGAGATAAAAAAAGAGATGGATAGAGAGATGGTTCGTCATATTATTGGTAATAAATTAAACTAAAATAGATTAATGAATCACCCAAAAACAAACCCGGGACGACTTAGACGTTAAAATCTTATTTAATTTTGCAAAATATGACACTTTGGTTAACTCTTAAAAGTTTATATCTGACAATTGATGCTATGCGTTTGCATGAAATCTCACAACATACGCCAGCCTTATATTATAACGTAACGACACACAAAACTATGTGTAACCTTAAACGTTTATAGCCTGTTCGATATAATCTAGAGAGAACTAATCACTAAAATGGCTGTCTGATAACAATAATAAAGAGGTGATTGACCTCAATTTCGTCTCTTTTATAGATAGTATGCACTTGGCTAAAAAGCTCATACATTGCCATCCGGAAGTATAACGGACCAACACACAAAACTGTGTGTATCGATGAACGTTTATAGTCAGGTTAATACAGTTTAGTGAGAATTACTCATAAACGTGGATGGCAAAAAAAGCAATAACAAAGACCTGAGTGACGTCATCTTCGAACTATCTATAGATAGTATGCGCTTGGCTAAGGATTTCAGTTCACAACATTGCCATCCAGAAGTATAACGGACCAACACACAGAACTGTGTGTAACCATAATCGTTCATAGTCAGGTTAATACAATTTAGTGAGAAATACTCATAAACGCGGATGGCAAAAAAAAACAATAACAAAGACCTGAGTGACGTCATCTTTGAACTATCTATATGAAAAAAAGATAGCTGGTCAATATGTTAAAAAAGGCGTTTTGTTCGCGTAATAAGAAGTCTTCGGATAATAGAATGTCTGATTACACAACATTAAACAAAGGTGATGAAGTTCTTAACAACTAACTCCACGATTTAATATCTCTATCCACATCAATAATACAGTATAATATATAATAGTAATAGCGATTATAAAATCTACCTTGACATAATCTGTCAACAAGTGTTTTGTCAATGCTAAATAGTGTTATCCATTCAAATCCTGGAGGCAAGATGGCGGCTTTTTGGGCATATATACCGTGGCCTTCGTAAAGTTATGGCCTGATACTGACCAAAAAAATGACGTCAAAATGCCAGTCTTTTGCCATAAAAGAAAGCAAATCGTGAGTTGTATTCAATAGTTCAACCAATGAAATAACTTGTTTCCATGAGCTCTACTAACGACAACTCACTAGCCGGTGCAAAAACCAAATAATGACGTCAAACTGCCAGTCTTTTTGGATTTCAGTATCAGGCTATAATATAACGATGGCTACGCATATAGATAATATGCAGTTGACGTCACTCAGGTCTTTGTTATTACTTTTTGCCATCCACGTTTATGAGTAGTTCTCACTAAACTGTGTGAACCAGACTATAAACATTCAAGGTTACACACAGTTTTGTGTGTTGGTCCGTTATACTTCCGGATGGCAATATTATGAGCTTCTGAGCCAAGCGCCTACTATCTATACTCAGAAGTGATGTAAATATAGATAGTATGCAGATGACGTCACTCAGGCCTTTGTTATTGTTTTTGCCATCCGCGTTTGTGAGTTGTTCTCACTAAACTGTATTAACCAGAATATAAAAGTTCATGGTTACACAGAGTTTGTGTGTTGGTCCGTTATACTTCCGGATGGCAATGTTGTGAACTCCTTGGCAAAGCGCATTCTATCTATAGATAGTTCAAAGATGACGTCACTCAGGTCTTTGTTATTGTTTTTTTGCAATCCGCGTTTATGAGTAATGCTCACTGAACAGTATTAACCAGACTATAAACGTGAATGGATACACACAGTTTTGTGTGTTGGTCCGTTATACTTCCGGATGGCAATGTTATTAGCTTCTTTGCCAAGCGCATACTATCTATATCAGCTAATAAAGCCATGAATACTTTTTTTCACCCCATCTGGACACAAGAAATATCAAGGTAGACCACAAACGTCAATTAACCGGTAGATAACCACGCCTCTCGGACAATCGTCATAATGTAAACAATGGCAGTGATTGGTAGACACAGCAAACTACACAGGTTTTACTATAGTTGGTATGTGTTAGGTAAAATACCCAGTGTTCTACCTCTTGATCAGTAGAATCAACACAGAAAACTATGTGTAAACTTAAACGTTTATAATATGATCGAGAAAATCGTGCGATAACTAGTCACCTATTTGTCGATATAAAAACAATAACAACGATCAGATGGAGGTCGAATTAGTTCACGTTATTGTTTATAAACAACCAACTATGTTTGTCCGAGCACGTGTGAAGGTGTGTCACAAATTCCATGTTTTGATTGGTCAAAAATCTACTGGTTAATTCACACTGTCCTCAAAAGATAGTATGCGCTTGGCTAAGAGGCTCATAACATTGCCATCTGGAAGTATAACAGACCAACACACAAAACTGTGTGTATCCATAGTCAGGTTTATACAGTTTAGTGAGCATTACTCATAAACGCGGATGGCAAAAAACAATAACAAAGACATGGGTGACGTCAACTAAGAACTATCTATAGAAACCTAAAACGCCTTCAAAGTAACAAAGTAGTATTAAAATCAAAGGAAGACCTTACGAAATTAGCATCAACAGCAAAAAGACCGTGAACAGTGGAAGAAAATGACACAGATGATGAGGGCGGCAGCCGAGGCGTCCCGATCGGATGATTAGGAAGCGAAAGACCTTAAGTCAGTAAGTCAGTCAAATAGAGTTAAGATAATAACGTTAAACCACAAACTGGATCCACAATGAAATGTTATAACGGTGATTATATTATAATCCTTCTACACATCTGTTCACTTACATAAATGTAAATCAATCAATAGTCAGTCGGAAATGACAGTTGTTGTGATTCATCGTTCGTTTGATATGTCATTGAATCTTAATTATGTATGTAAATGAACCGTGATTTTTTACGAAATATATGTGACCTCTCGCCTCAAATCGGTACTATGTCGGGATGCTTAAAGTAATGAAAATCGAATTTATAACCAAGAATCCTCCTCCTCCTCTAGGTTCCATGCCTGGTCCAGGCTTCGGATACTGCATGAATTATCTCTCTCCATTCCTCCCTGTCTCTTGCTTTTTCAAACAGCTCTTGGATTGTTAGGTTGGTGAAGCCCTTCAGTTGGTCTATGATTGTTTTTCTTTGTCTCCCCCGGGCGCGTTTACCAGGTATTTTTCCACAACTTGCCAGGTATTCATTTTTATCTTTCCTTACTATGTGTCCGAAAAAGGATAGTTGTCGGTCCGCTATTAAGGGCATTAGTTTCCTTTGTTGGTATGTTTGTTTTAGCACTTCTTCGTTCGTTTTGTGTGCAGTATACGATATTCTCTGCATCCTTCTCAAGCACCACATTTCAAAAGCTTCAATGTTCTTTTGTGTTTCTGCATTTGTAGTCCAGCTTTCGCATCCGTATAACAAGATTGGCCACACGTAGCACTTCAAGACTCGGAATCTAATCCCGAACGACATCTGTTTGTTTTTCAAAATGTTTCCCAGGTCCATGAAATGAACCACCATTGAAATTCAAAGAACCATTAAGCGGACCAAACATCACCAAAAGTGAAATTGAACATGCCATGGAACGAATGAGGGATGGTAAAGCAACAGGCCCTGATGAAATATCTGTAGAGGTATTAAAAAGCCTAGGAGATCTAGCAATTGATGAACTTCACATATTATTCAACAATATATACAACACTGGGAAAATTCCAGAAGATCTCTGTAACTCTATTTTCATAGCAATACCAAAGAAAGCAGGTGCAGTCAGATGCGAAAATTTTAGAACTATAGGTTTAATAAGCCACATCAACAAAATACTGTTGCGTATAATTATCAACAGGCTAAGGAATAAGATTAACCCCGAAATCGCAGAAGAACAATATGGATTCCAACCTGACAGAGGGACAAGGAACGCAATATACCTCCTCCGTGTTTTAAGTGAAAGAGCTATACAGGTTCAGACCCCACTATACCTCTGTTTTGTCGACTACAAAAAAGCTTTTGATAGAGTACGCCACGAAGAAATACTAAAACAACTGCACTCCATTGGCGCTGATGAGAAAGACCTCAGACTCATGCAAACATTATACTACACCCAGCAGGCATCTATCAAAATCGGAAACTCTACAGGAAATTCCATTCCTATTAAGAAAGGAGTCCGTCAAGGGTGTGTTGCCTCACCAGATCTGTTTAATCTATACCAAGAAACAATCATGAGGGGCATAACTAATATGGAGGAAATAAAAGTAGGAGGTCACAACATAAATAATATAAGATACGCAGACGATACGGTACTCATTGCAACATCAGAAATCCAACTTCAAAAGATTGTTGACAAAGTGGTAGTAGATAGTGAAGCCAAGGGAATGGAAGTGAATATCACCAAAACGGAATGCATGGTAATACAGAAAACCCCCGAAAACAACAACACCTGCAATATAACGATTCACGGCGAGCAACTTACCAACGTAGAAAGTTTTAAATACCTAGGTTCAATAGTGACAACAGATGGAAGATGTAACCGAGACATACGAGCAAGAATAACTCAAGCCAAACAGGCCTTCATGGACCTGGGAAACATAACCAAGAATATAAATAAGTAAATAAACAATTAAATAAATTCCCCTTTTTCATCCCTAAGGGAAATTTTTTATTTATGATCTATTCCAAGGCAAGACGGGAATAACCCAGGCGTCAGCCGCAGTGCAGCGCCGGAAAGTGAGCTAAGGCTGGGTGACTTGCTCAACAAGGCCACACAGCGCGACGGGTGGTTGAACTCGGTACCTTTCGGGCACGAAGCAAAGACCAAACCGCTGAGCCACACTGTCTTCAAGTCTTGCCATGACTTAATAATATGTGAACCAACGTCTCAAAACGGTATTATGTCGGGATGAACCTGATGCTAAAAATGAACCTGATGCTAAAAAGTCAAATTCATTCTCCTCAATAAAACAAATAAACTCAACGGAAGTCTGATATTTCTGGCTAAAAATTCAATTTTCAGCAACTTAGTCATCCCGACTAATACCGTTTTGAGACGATGTGTCACATTTGTGCTATTTAGGAGACAAAGTAGTGAATTTTAGAGTGCTAAAAATGCAAAGATTTCATTTCACTGTCTCTATCCGATCTGCTAAGTTTGACTTTTACCTCTCGACGTACCGATCATTGTCAAACAATCTCTCTACAAAACCACTTTATGTTCTTATTAATCAAACAAAACTCATTGTGATGTATAACATGAATCGGAATAAGGAAAAAAATGTATAGATAGTATGCGCTTGGCTAAGAAGCTCACAACATTGCCATCCGGAAGTATAACAGACCAACACATAAAACTGTGTATAACCATGATCGTTTATAGTTAGGTTAATACAGTTCAGTGAGAATTACTCATAAACGCGGATGGCAAAAAAAAAATAATAACAAAGGCCTGAGTGACGTCAACTTCGTTCTATCTATATGTATTGTGTGGTAAGAAATGTGACGATTTTGCAGTGAGTGGTAAGGACAGGGTCAATGCATTTTGGTTCATTCCGACAGAATACCGTATAGATAGTTCGAAGATGACGTCACTCAGGTCTTTGTTATTGATTTTTGCCATCCATGTTTATGAGTAATGCTCACAGAACTGTATTAACCTGACTATAAACGTTCATGGTTACACACAGTTTTGTGTGTTGGTCCGTAACTTCCGGATGGCAATGTTGTGAGCTTCTTAGCCAAGCGCATACTATCTATAGAGACGTTGGCTTCGCATTCATTTTTGTTTAAAAATGAGCTTTATATAGTGCAATATCCACTAAAATGTGTTCAACGCGATTTACAATGGGTCCCTGGTCAACAGCAACATTTAACATGTATGTAGGACGGGACATGTAATATTACAATTTTTCGGACGATGACAACGCTGTTAACGGCCAGGTACTCATTTTACACCTGAGTACGGTGATAGAATGTGAGTAAAGAGCCTTTTCTAAGGACTCAACTATGCGCCGAGCGCAAGGATCGAACCCAGGACCCTCTGATCCGAAAGCGAGTGTCATACCACAAGACGACATAGCCGCACAATGAATTTAAATGTATAGATAGTTCGAAGATGACGTCACTCAAGCCTTTGTTGCTATATTTTGCCATCCGCGTTTGTGAGTTATTCTCACTGAACTGTATTAACCAGACTATAAAAGTTCATGGTAACACATAATTCTGTGTCTTCGTCCGTTATTCTTCCGGATGGCAATGTTATGAGCTTCTTAGCCAAGCGCATACTATCTATATACTATTATTATATAGATAGATCAAAGATGGCGTCACTTCGACCTTTGTTGTTTTGGGCTTTTTTTGCTATGAGTAATTCTCAGTAAACTGTATTAACCAGACTATAGATAGAATGCGCTTGGCCAAGGAGTTCACAACATTGCCATCCGGAAGTATAACGGACCAACACACAAACTCTGTGTAACCATGAACTTTTATAGTCTGGTTAATACAGTTTAGTGAGAACAACTCACAAACGCGGATGGCAAAAAACAATAACAAAGACCTGTGTGACGTCATCTTCGTTATATCTATATACGTTTTATGTTACACATTGTTTTGTGTGTTGGTCCGTTATACTTCCGGATGGCAATGTTATGAGTTTCTCAGCCAAGCGCAGACTATCTATATAAATACGAGACGTCTAGTTTGATCCACGTAGTGATTCATGCATTATAATGAATGCACAATGTTGTAGTGACAATAGTCTTCAACAGTCGTACTGTCACTTCCTTCCTAATGACGTATGGTAACTTAGTAACACTGGCTCTAAACTATCGGAACAATGGCTGACGCCGTATGAAATATTTCTCCGGCGAGCTTAAACGCGTATCCAGAGGTAAAAAACCCCATCAATTTGATCATGTATTGACTTTTACACATTCTGATCACAAGGCATATGAAAAGGGAATGAAAAGTTCTAGCCAGCTGGAAGAATAAAAAGTAATGATTTTCTTTGTTTAGAACCAAGATGGCCGCCGTTGCCGGGCGCGTGACATCAGACTATTGAATCCAATTGTATCCCTTTCAGATGAGTCGTGATAATATTATGATCTCGTTCATGATACCAACGTTACATTGACACTGTGGCAAAACGATAAATAAATCACTTTTTAAAAAACATTTCAGCTCTGAAAGAGTCTCGAGTTTGATCTTTTGACCACGTTAGTAATCCTTCATCGCCATTTATTGCCCCATGACAATAGGGAATGAGAAAAGCGGAAGAGTAGCATCCCTTGATTGGACGTCACCGGCGGAAGCGGCTTGAGACACTTCACCGAAAGCAAGGACGAGAGAGACGCAAGACCAAATTGACGTTCTCTCTGTAAGGTTACGTCCAATCAAGGGATGCTACTCTTCCGCTAATCTCATTCCCTATAGTCCTTGGGCGCCGTTTGGCACTTGGAGATGGAGCTTATCCGTGGCCATCGTAAAGTTATAGCCTGACACTGACCAAAAAATGACGTCAAAATGCCAGTCTTTTGCCACAAAAGAAAACAAATCGTGAGTTGTATTCAATAGTTCAACCAATGAAATAACTTGTTTCCTTGAGCTCTACTAACGACAACTAACTCACTGGACGCTACACAAACCTAAAAAAAAAATGACGTCAAACTTTTGGTCCTTTTGGTTTTCAGTGTCAGGCTATAATGGCTACCGTTTATCCCGGTTTCTTTAAACTACTCACTTTTTATCTTTCTAAATGTTATCATCATCACCATACTAACGAAAGAGTGAAAATGGAAAGGCTTCGTATGGGAACAAAACAGACAATGGACGTTTCGGGTACAAACCCTTCGTCAGCACAACAATACACAAATAAACGTGGAAAACAAATAAAATATAATGAAAAATAACTCGTATCGTCTGTACTCAATGGTGATTGCAGTATGAATGAAATGTTAGCGTGGCGTGGGTAGAGGATAGGGTGCCCCAGGGGGGTGCCAGAAGACAATAGAGAATAAAAATTTTTCGCGGCGGTGGTGGGGTTTGAACCTGCGACCTTATTGGTACGACAACTCCGCCTGGCAGGTGAGAGCGTGGCTCTACCGTGTGAGCTATCCACGAACACAAAAATATTCGTTTCAAACTCAAAGTCATTACTAGATCCCTCTCTCACCTACTTCTTGAGACCGCCGATTCGTTCGTACACCACCATCGCGAATAATTTTGACCAGCAGTTAAGCTTAATAGCCAATATTCTCAACACAAACATATAACATAGAAACGATTGAGACATTGAGTATGCTCCGGTGTATGGGGTGAATTTTAATTCAGAAAAGTGAGTGGAGCAGGCACTTATGTTGGTAACAACAAGATATGAAGTGAATAGAAAAGTGCCAGAAGACAATAGAGAATAAAAATTTTTCGCGGCGGTGGTGGGGTTTGAACCTGCGACCTTATTGGTACGACAACTCCGCCTGGCAGGTGAGAGCGTGGCTCTACCGTGTGAGCTATCCACGAACACAAAAATATTCGTTTCAAACTCAAAGTCATTACTAGATCCCTCTCTCACCTACTTCTTGAGACCGCCGATTCGTTCGTACACCACCATCGCGAATAATTTTGACCAGCAGTTAAGCTTAATAGCCAATATTCTCAACACAAACATATAACATAGAAACGATTGAGACATTGAGTATGCTCCGGTGTATGGGGTGAATTTTAATTCAGAAAAGTGAGTGGAGCAGGCACTTATGTTGGTAACAACAAGATATGAAGTGAATAGAAAAGTGCCAGAAGACAATAGAGAATAAAAATTTTTCGCGGCGGTGGTGGGGTTTGAACCTGCGACCTTATTGGTACGACAACTCCGCCTGGCAGGTGAGAGCGTGGCTCTACCGTGTGAGCTATCCACGAACACAAAAATATTCGTTTCAAACTCAAAGTCATTACTAGATCCCTCTCTCACCTACTTCTTGAGACCGCCGATTCGTTCGTACACCACCATCGCGAATAATTTTGACCAGCAGTTAAGCTTAATAGCCAATATTCTCAACACAAACATATAACATAGAAACGATTGAGACATTGAGTATGCTCCGGTGTATGGGGTGAATTTTAATTCAGAAAAGTGAGTGGAGCAGGCACTTATGTTGGTAACAACAAGATATGAAGTGAATAGAAAAGTGCCAGAAGACAATAGAGAATAAAAATTTTTCGCGGCGGTGGTGGGGTTTGAACCTGCGACCTTATTGGTACGACAACTCCGCCTGGCAGGTGAGAGCGTGGCTCTACCGTGTGAGCTATCCACGAACACAAAAATATTCGTTTCAAACTCAAAGTCATTACTAGATCCCTCTCTCACCTACTTCTTGAGACCGCCGATTCGTTCGTACACCACCATCGCGAATAATTTTGACCAGCAGTTAAGCTTAATAGCCAATATTCTCAACACAAACATATAACATAGAAACGATTGAGACATTGAGTATGCTCCGGTGTATGGGGTGAATTTTAATTCAGAAAAGTGAGTGGAGCAGGCACTTATGTTGGTAACAACAAGATATGAAGTGAATAGAAAAGTGCCAGAAGACAATAGAGAATAAAAATTTTTCGCGGCGGTGGTGGGGTTTGAACCTGCGACCTTATTGGTACGACAACTCCGCCTGGCAGGTGAGAGCGTGGCTCTACCGTGTGAGCTATCCACGAACACAAAAATATTCGTTTCAAACTCAAAGTCATTACTAGATCCCTCTCTCACCTACTTCTTGAGACCGCCGATTCGTTCGTACACCACCATCGCGAATAATTTTGACCAGCAGTTAAGCTTAATAGCCAATATTCTCAACACAAACATATAACATAGAAACGATTGAGACATTGAGTATGCTCCGGTGTATGGGGTGAATTTTAATTCAGAAAAGTGAGTGGAGCAGGCACTTATGTTGGTAACAACAAGATATGAAGTGAATAGAAAAGTGCCAGAAGACAATAGAGAATAAAAATTTTTCGCGGCGGTGGTGGGGTTTGAACCTGCGACCTTATTGGTACGACAACTCCGCCTGGCAGGTGAGAGCGTGGCTCTACCGTGTGAGCTATCCACGAACACAAAAATATTCGTTTCAAACTCAAAGTCATTACTAGATCCCTCTCTCACCTACTTCTTGAGACCGCCGATTCGTTCGTACACCACCATCGCGAATAATTTTGACCAGCAGTTAAGCTTAATAGCCAATATTCTCAACACAAACATATAACATAGAAACGATTGAGACATTGAGTATGCTCCGGTGTATGGGGTGAATTTTA
>NC_088364.1:76235890-76248390 GCF_034508935.2 Berghia stephanieae | reverse complement strand
GTGAGGACTAAAATGGGACGCTGTGTCTCCTGCTTCCTGGCATTGCGAGGCCTCATTGCTGCTTCTCTCGACACGAGGCTGGCTTTCCGGACAGCCTTAAGCAAAACCCTTTCAGGATATTCCCGTGCCCTAAAAAAATCGAGCATGCGATCACGTTGAAGCGCAAATTCATCATCTTCCAGACAGAGTCTCCGCAAGCGGAGTATCTGACTGAATGGGATGGAGTCTTTGCACTTCACCGGATGGGATGACCGATAGAGCAGGTAGCTGTGACTGTCCGTTTCCTTGTAGTGTACAGTGGTCCGTACTCCCGTGCTGGTCAATACAGCCTTGATGTCCAAAAAGTTCACCTCAGAGGTTGAAATCTCATAAGTGTACTCTATGGACGGGTGGAAGGAGTCCATCGCTAGGATGAACCCTTTCAACTGGCTGTGGGTCAATGACGTAATGCCGAAACAGTCGTCAATGTACCTTTTGAACAGCTCGGGGGCAGGTCCGCTGTACTGACGGAAGAAGGTTTCCTCAAGGTAGCCCATGAAGAGGTTAGCATATGAGGGACCCATCTTGGTGCCCATCGCAACACCTGAGATCTGATGGAAAAATACATCATTGAACTCAAAAGTGTTGAGTGTGAGCACAAGTTCGGTGAGCCTCACAATGCTGTTGCTGGAAATCCCTGGTAATGGATGACGGTCGACGAAATGCCTGATGGCACGCAGTCCGTCAGGATGCGGTATGGATGTGTACAGTGCCTTCACATCCATGCTGAAAATCAGCCGTGGACGTTCATCCTGGAATCGAATTTCGTCAATGACACCAAGAGCATGGTTAGTGTCCTTGATATACGATGGCAGGGTGGGAACTATACGTTGAAATACCGCACGAGGAACTGCGATACCTTCTCAGTGGGGCACGAGATAGCCGACACAATCGGCCTTCCAGGTGGAGTGTCAGACAATTCCCGGATCTTGTGTATCTTATGGTGCATGTAAAACCATGGATTACCTAGGTCGCTGGGGTCGTGTTTAAGGACCTCTGCTCTACTAGGTAATTCTCCCTGCGATACCAAAGACTGGATTGTCTGGTGGACTTTGGTGTTGTTAGCAAGTGTTGGGTCTGAAGTCACTTTCTCATAAAATATCTGGTCACTCAATTGCCTGTGGCCCTCAGCTCTATAGAGCTCAGCGTCCCAAACAACTACGGCCCCTCCTTTATCAGCCGCTTTGATAACTATATCACGACGTGATCTGAGTGATCGTACGGCAGCCCATTCAAGACGGGTGAGGTTAGACCTCTTGATGGGTGTGGGTCGTAGTGCCTCGATCTGTCTAAGACAAGTCTGGATAAACAGGTCGAGTGTAGGTGACTTGCCAGGACTAGGAGTCCAGTTTCTTTTACGTCGCGAGAAAGCGGCAAACGGATCCTCAGGGTCACGGTCATAGTCGTGGTCACGTTCATCATCTTTGAAGTGATACTTCAAGCGTAAAATACGCATGAAGCGACGTACATCCGACTCAATGCGGGACTGGTCGGACGTTCTTCGCAGTGGGATGAACTTGAGACCTTTCCTTAAGACCGATTCCTCTGCACTGCTCAACTGGATGGTCGGGGGGACAGAGACCACCAGCCGGTGGTTGTTGTGGCTCCTACTGGGGGGATAGCTCCAACATTATCCATCACGTGGGTGGGTTCGCTGGTGGGTGGGGTGAATTGATCGCTTCCAGACTGGTCCCGGCTGTTGGAGGGACTCCCAAACCACCAATGGTGACAGGCTGGTTATGGGTGCCATTAAGAGCAGTGGGGCCAGAGGAAGGTTCAGTGGGTGAATCCACCGATGGGAGTGTTGCCGAATGGGAAGGGAGGTTATCGTCAAGATGTGTAATTCTGTTTGGAAAGAGAGCATCTAATTTACTGGTTTTTACATAATTTAAGCATGCATGGTAATGTTGATTACATAAATGTATGAATAACCTAATGGCTTTGTAAAGTGTATGATTATGATAAGTACGATGCCTCAAGCATGTGGAGGATGTGTCGATGGTGTGTGTTAGTTTGGATATCTGTTTGCGAAGGATGTCTGTAGTAAGTCTAAGTCGTTGCATAGCACACTTGGATTCTAATTCCAGAAACTGGGAGAACTGGGATGAGGTTAGAGAGCCTAAAGAAGGGTGGAAATGTGAAACAAATCCTTTAGGGGCCGTGCGTTTCCTAAGGCAGTACAATAAGAAATTCAAGTGGCTGCTAGCTCGAGTTTTATAGAGGGTGGCGTGGGCGAGAGTGTAGCCTACTTGAGATAGGTGGATAGGGAAAGTGGAAAGAAACGTACGAATGTCCCGTAGGGAAGAGCGCAAGAGTTGCTTGGGAGATGTATGAGGCATGGTGAAAATATGGGAAGAGGGCGAAAGGCTAAAAGGATGAGTAAGGTAATCAATAAGTATAGGTAAACTGGAGAGGCGAGTGAATGAGAGAAAGGAAGGGAGGGATAGACTGAGAGGTGTGGTAAGAGAGAGGTAGTGGTTGAAAACGTGGGTGTGGTGAAAAAAATGCTGAGATGTAAATGGTAAGGGGGGGGGGGGGGCGGGTAGTGTGCTAAAAGAGGTAGACTGGTAGGGGAGAAGAGTGTAAATAAATATATAAATATGAGAGTAATGAAAAGGTGATGATAGTGCAATGTTGGATAAAACTAAATTGATAAACTGAAAAGTATATTTAAAAATGCAACATATAGCAGTACAAATAAAACAGAACTAAACACTATACCTACGTAAAGCACTAGGTAACACTGATGGGGACGGTCCAAAAACACGGTATGGCAGCAGAAGTATAATTCAAGTGAATCAACGAAAAAACTCAAATGAAACAAAACGGAAAAGTAGAAAACGGTAAGGGCTGCCTGAAGCCGGTGATCGTAAAATACTAACGAAAGAGTGAAAATGGAAAGGCTTCGTATGGGAACAAAACAGACAATGGACGTTTCGGGTACAAACCCTTCGTCAGCACAACAATACACAAATAAACGTGGAAAACAAATAAAATATAATGAAAAATAACTTGTATCGTCTGTACTCAATGGTGGTTGCAGTATGAATGAAATGTTAGCGTGGCGTGGGTAGAGGATAGGGTGCCCCAGGGGGGTGATCTAATTGATAAGCAAAGGTCAGCGTCAGGGAACAGAACTTTCCAGACTATAATGGAAGATAAAAGACATATTGGTAGTAGTAGTAGTAGTAGTAGTAGTAGTAGCAGCAGCAGCAGCAGTTGTAGTAGTAGTAGTAGTAGTTGTAGTAGTAGTAGTAGTAGTAGTAGTAGTAGTAGTAGTAGTAGTGGTAGTAGTAGTAGTAGTAGTAGTAGAACGCTGTAGTTAAACAGTAGGGGGCGGTGGAGGGGGCGAGGTGAAAGGGTCACGGCGGAGGGTGGGGGGGTTGTTGGATGAGCGAAGGTCGAATCTTCGCGAAGGAACGATGCGATAGTAAAGTGGAATACACCGATAAATAGATAGATGGATAGACAGATAGATAGGTAGATAGACAGACAAGAGGGGAGAGAAGAGAGTGAGAGAGAGAAAAAAAAATTAAATAAATTAAAAAAAAAAAAAAAAAAAAATTATTAAAAAATTAAAAAAAAAACAAAACAAAAAAACAAAAAAAAAACAAAAAAAAAATTAATTAAAAAAATTTAAAAAATAAAAAGGGGGGGGGGGACCTGTAGAGAGGGGAAATTAGAGAGAGAGAGAGAGGGGGGGGGAAGGGAGAAAGAGAGAGAGAGGGGGGGGACAAAGAAAGAAAGAAAGAGAGAGAGAGAGAGAGAGAGAGAGAGAGAGAGAGAGAGAGAGAGGGGGGGGGGGGGGGAGGTGAGAGCGGGCGAGTGAACAGCCGAGTGATCGCTGGGTCTATATGTATATTAATGGATAAAAAAGTGGATGATTGGACACAATGAGAGATAGCTAGGAAGGTAGATGACTATGAATCGGTGGATAATCAGTAGATAGATAGATAGCTAGCTAGATAGATAGATAGATAGATAGACAGATAGATAGATAGATAGATAGATCGATAGATAGGTAGGTAGGTAGGTAGAGTTTTAGTTTTAGTTGTATGAACAGTAGTAGTAGTGGTAGTAGTAGTAGTAGTAGTAGTAGTAGTAGTAGTAGTAGTAGTAGTAGTGTAGTAGCAGTAGTAGTAGTAGCAGTAGTAGAAGTAGTAGAAGTAGTAGTAGTAGCAGCAGCAGTAACTGTAGTGGCAGAAGTGAGAGCAGCAGTGGTGATGAATATGGGTGACGTTGACATCTAGTGGTGGTCAATCCTGGTGTTGAGTCCGCGTGGAGTCAGCGTTCCCAACAACTTGATCAGGTGAGTTTCCCTACGTCCACGGGCGGAAGTGTCCGAATGGCAAAAACTAAGCACACACACACGCACACACTGTACATCGCAGTGGTCTGGCAGATTGAAGTGTCTGGCCACTGCTGTTTCTGCACAGTTCGATATGTCACGCAAGTGCTGCACGAATCTGTCACCCAGCCTCTTTCCGGTCTCACCAACGTAAGCAATCCCACACAGGGAGCACGTAATCGCATAGACTAGATTACGGTCAGTGCAAGTAAACGGCCGCCTGATGTCCCAAATCTTGTCTGGAAAGCTGACTCTGTCATACTCCCACAGGTGCCCACAAGTCTTGCATCGGGGTCGCATACACGATCTGGCTTTAGGTCCATCCCTGGGTATGGGTTCCAGGCGGCTTCTGACAAGGAGATCCCTCAGGTTACGATCCCGTCGATATGCTACCAACGGGGGTTCTGAGAAAACTCTGTGGGTGTCTTCGCCCGCCTGGAGGATCCCATAGTTCTGCAATAGGATGTTCCTCACTTGATCGGCATGGGGGTGATGCGTGAGGACTAAAATGGGACGCTGTGTCTCCTGCTTCCTGGCATTGCGAGGCCTCATTGCTGCTTCTCTCGACACGAGGCTGGCTTTCCGGACAGCCTTAAGCAAAACCCTTTCAGGATATTCCCGTGCCCTAAAAAAATCGAGCATGCGATCACGTTGAAGCGCAAATTCATCATCTTCCAGACAGAGTCTCCGCAAGCGGAGTATCTGACTGAATGGGATGGAGTCTTTGCACTTCACCGGATGGGATGACCGATAGAGCAGGTAGCTGTGACTGTCCGTTTCCTTGTAGTGTACAGTGGTCCGTACTCCCGTGCTGGTCAATACAGCCTTGATGTCCAAAAAGTTCACCTCAGAGGTTGAAATCTCATAAGTGTACTCTATGGACGGGTGGAAGGAGTCCATCGCTAGGATGAACCCTTTCAACTGGCTGTGGGTCAATGACGTAATGCCGAAACAGTCGTCAATGTACCTTTTGAACAGCTCGGGGGCAGGTCCGCTGTACTGACGGAAGAAGGTTTCCTCAAGGTAGCCCATGAAGAGGTTAGCATATGAGGGACCCATCTTGGTGCCCATCGCAACACCTGAGATCTGATGGAAAAATACATCATTGAACTCAAAAGTGTTGAGTGTGAGCACAAGTTCGGTGAGCCTCACAATGCTGTTGCTGGAAATCTCTCTCTCTCTCTCTCTCTCTCTCTCTCTCTCTCTCTCTCTCTCTCTCTCTTTCTTTCTTTCTTTCTTTGTCCCCCCCCCTTCTCTCTCTCTTTCTCCCTTTTCCCCCCTCTCTCTCTCTCTAATTTCCCCTCTCTACAGGTCCCCCCCCCTTTTTATTTTTTTATTTTTTTAATTTATTTTATTTTTTTTTATTGTTTTTTTGTTTTGTTTTTTTTTTTTTTTTTAATAATTTTTTTTTTATTTATTTAATTATATTTTTTTTTCTCTCACTCTCTTCTCTCCCCTCTTTTCTGTCTATCTACCTATCTATCTGTCTATCCATCTATCTATTTATCGGTGTATTCCACTTTACTATCGCATCGTTCCTTCGCGAAGATTCGACCTTCGCTCATCCAACAACCCCCCCCCCCCCTCCGCCGTGACCCTTTCACCTCGCCCCCTCCACCGCCCCCTACTGTTTAACTACAGCGTTCTACTACTACTACTACTACTACTACTACTACTACTACTACTACTACTACTACTACTATTACTACAACTGCTGCTGCTACTACTACTACTACTACTACTACTACTACTACTACTACTACTACTACTACTACTACTACCAATATGTCTTTTATCTTCCATTATAGTCTGGAAAGTTCTGTTCCCTGACGCTGACTTTGCTTATCAATTAGATCACCCCCCTGGGGCACCCTATCCTCTACCCACGCCACGCTAACATTTCATTCATACTGCAATCACCATTGAGTACAGACGATACAAGTTATTTTTCATTATATTTTATTTGTTTTCCACGTTTATTTGTGTATTGTTGTGCTGACGAAGGGTTTGTACCCGAAACGTCCATTGTCTGTTTTGTTCCCATACGAAGCCTTTCCATTTTCACTCTTTCGTTAGTATTTTACGATCACCGGCTTCAGGCAGCCCTTACCGTTTTCTACATCATCACCATAAACACCGACAGTATAATCGTAATTTTGTAGCAGACAGTGGAATTCCCCAGACTGCACCCATGACCTGCCCGAAATGAAAGAAATGTTTCGTGAGCCAATGGAAATGATAATTTTTCTCTGTGCTATCACAGGAAATGAGAGGGCATTAATGCCCCTCGCCAGGGCAAGAAGAAGACGGATGGAAAGTGGAGGTCGTGGGGTGGAAGACAAATAATGTTTCGGAATTTTTCATATGTGATCATTCGTCTTAGAACGGTATTTAAAGTAAAGTTAACTATATTATATTGGTTAAAAATATCAAGTTCTTTAGGTCTAGCGGCTTTCCTCTTTATTCTTAGTATTGTGTCCGTGACCGACGTCTTTATCCTGAAGACGGCAGAGGACGGCAATGCCGGTGTGCCACGCGAGAATGACTCTACCAAAAAAGACTCTAGAGTTAAATTGTCGTACGCGAGGCACACTCTAGAGTCAGTCTCGCGTACGCCAATTTAACTGTAGAGTCTTTTTGGCGATAGAGTCATTCTGGCGTGCTACACAGAGTCGTCAGAGTCAGTCTCCGGTGTGGATTCGCCCTTAGGCAGCTTTGTGCGAAAACATAGGAAATGGTGTCTGTGAAACACTGCTCTAGACAACGTTGAATGAAAAATTCAAGAAAAAAAACAAGCCACGCCGTTCCGCATTACACGACAGAGGACGGCGGGTGGGTGCTTGGTATGGGTAGGTCTAGCGGCTCTCCTCTTTTTTCTAAGTATTGTGTTCGTACCCGACGTCTTTACCCGGAAGACGGCGAGGACGGCAGCAGTCCGCGTCGTTGGAGTCACGTTTCCGGTGTGGGATAGCCCTAAGATCGCCTCTATTGATTTTCTATCCCAAGGTACCATTAGACAAGAAGTGGTAGAAAAACCCTTTCCGCTTCCAGATAATCCGGCCTGACCACGGGACCTTAGCGTCCATCTGATCCCTGAGAACGTTTTCAGTGAGACCCGCTAAGTCTAGGTTAACACAGATTTCAGTCAGTAACCTCTAACGGACTGTGTAATAATAATATAATAATAATATAATAATAATAATAATAATAAAATAATAATAATAATAATAATAATAATAATAATAATAATAATAATAATAATAATAATAATAATAATAAAATAATAATAATAATAATAATATAATGATAATGATAATAATAAGGATAATAATAATAATTATAATAATAATAATAATAATAATAATAATAATAATAATAATAATAATAATAATAATAATAATAATAAGATAATAATAATAATATAATAATAATAATAATGATAATAATAATAATAATAATAATAATAATAATAATAATAATAATAATAATAATAATAATAACAATAATAATAATAATAATGAAAGTAATAATAATAATAATAATAATAATAATAATAATAATAATAATAATAATATAGTAGTAGTAGTAGTAGTAGTAGTAGTAGTAGTAGTAGTAGTAGTAGTAGTAGTAATAGTAGTAGTAGTAGTAGTAGTAGTAGTAGTAGTAGTAGTAGTAGTAGTAGTAGTAATAATAATAATAATAATAGAGTATTTATATAGCGCAATATCCACTAAACGTGCTCAAAGCGCTTTACAAGGGGTCCCTGTCCAACAGCAACATTTAACATGTAGGACGGGACATGACGACTGTTGGCGATATTACAATTATTTCGGACAGAGACAACGATGTCAACAGCCAGGTACTCATTTTACACCTGAGTACGGTGAGAGAATGTGAGTAAAGAGCGTTTCCCGAGGGCTTTAACTATGCGCCAAGTGAGGCTCGAACCCAAGGCCTTCCTAAAGCGAGTGCTATACGACTAGACCAAATAGCCTCACAAGAAGAATAAAGGATGAGGACGCAGGTCTTGGTGCAAGATGCACATCTGAAAATTTCTTTTGTCTGGCACTGTTTTCATACATCGCTTTCCAGAAAATAAAAATCGTGAACGTATCCCGATTCAACTATATTTGCTGGTGATGATGATGATGATGATGATGATGATGATGATGATATGGGTGATGATGATGATGATGATGATGATGATGATGATGATATGGGTGATGATGATGATGATGATGATGATGATGATGATGTTGACGTAAATGATAAAGAAAACGGCGATGGTGATGGTGATGTTGTTGTTAATGATGATGATGATGATGATGATGATGATGATGATGATGATGATGATGATGATGATGATGATGATGATATGATGATGATTGTAACGACGAAAATGATAAAGAAAATGACAAACATGAAGACAAGACAGTGATAATATATTGATGATTTTTAACGACGACATCTAATTGTCTGTTAAACTCGCGAAAACATTTTTTTATAACAAAAGGAATCTAGACATGATTACAGTAAAGCGATTCATTTTCACAAAAACCTAAAAGGTTAATTATAAGAGTTTTGAAATTAACTGAAAATAAATTCATCATTCTCATCTCATTAGCGGTAAATGTCAATTTTGTCTCAACTTTGTAAACTAGACGCAAAGGCTTTTTATTTGCAACAAAACAACTTAAATGTGACCAGTCGCCTCCTATTGGTATTGCGTCGGGCAGAATCAGATTTTGAAAAATGTGACTTCAACCATAATTTTAAAAAAAAACTTGAGCATGAATATAACGTAATATACACTAAACGTATTCAAAGCGCTTTACAAGGGGTCCTTTGTCAACAGAGACAATTAACATGAAGGACGAGACATAACACCTGTTAAGTAATATTATTTTGAAGATCCATGTAAAAGTCTCCCCGGTCTACAGGACCAACCAAGAAAATACTGGGTAGCTGCACATAGACTACGGTCAAAACATACAAGAATATATATATATATATATATATATATATATATATATATATATATATATATATAATGATGGATGTCCTGTAGTTCTGACAGTGCTCAAGAAAGTAACAATTCAGAGCATTATCTCACATTTTGTTCAATACAGCCGTTTCGACACTCCAGGCGTCTCTTCAGTTGTGCGATGCGATCTTCTTTGATAATAATAGTGGTAATAGTGTCGTGCGTGAAGGCGCCTAAATCTAAATGCGCACTGTGCGCTAATGGGTATGCATGGGTTTATGTATGCTTTTTTTCTTTGTTTGTTTGTTTGTTTTTGTTGGGAGTTTTTTTGCATTTTTGTTGTTGTTATATATATATTTTTTTTAATTTTGTTGTTATTTTTCCTTTTGTTTATGTGAAGGCATGTGCAGACACTCAAACAAACTCAATTAATAGCACAAAATAACCACACTCCTTCCTAAGACCCCCCCCCCCCCTTCCAAAATATACGTCCACTTTTCTCCCCTGGGTTATCCCAGTCTTCCCTTGGAATAGTTCTTAGAGACAAATTTCCCCTATGTGATGAATAAAGGGAGATTTAGTTGCCGGCTACATGAATGAATAGCTTCGTAAGTTTCCGACTACCTACACGTATTCATGAATACTTCTGAACAAAGAGAAAATGACGGGGGGAAAATCACAAAATCAAATTTTTCTCTGATGCTTTCAGGGCAAATATTTTGACAATTGGTACAGCATGAACCAGCGGACAGCTTATTTTCTTGAACAAGATTGAAAGATGGAACAATTTTACAACCAAATGTAACTTTTACAATAATTTTGATATCAGTCGACAACAAAACCGGTTCTGTAATATTCAAGCTCAACATCGGATCAAAAATATTTAAACACAGAGCAGTACTCTTACATCGGATCAAGTTTCTGGATACCAAAGTAGTCGGCCGGCAACCAGAGCAGAAGGTTACGAAGATAAGAAAGGTCAATCTTTTTTCCTTATCTTTATCACCTCGATTTCTGTCAGATTAGCGATTGATATTTTATCGAGAGACCAAAATGTTGTACATAATGTTTTCCTAATGATCAATAGTGATAGTTGATTTATATCAAATGATTATTGTAGCCAAGCAAGAATATTTCGTGGTGTTTTTATTAAATAATTACGAATATATGAGAACCTTTTGGATAATTGATCGCTTCAAATATAAAAATAGTATTTGACTAGATCTTGGCCCATTTACTAAAATATTCCTGGCCGGTTCAAAAGTATTCATGAATACTTTGAGATCCCGGATGCAAGTTGTCGACTCGTACTATTTGCTGCTTGTAATCGGTTGATCTGGGATTCATTCACAATTCGCAAAAGCCTACTTACCACCCATTTGTATATATATATATATATATATATATATATATATATATATATATATATATATATATATATATGGATATATTTATAAATAGTTTATAAATAGCTACTTTTATCAAAAAGTTGAGCACTAATATTTCATGGTTTTTGCTTTTATAATATATATATATATATATATATATATATATATATATATATATATATATGTATATATATACTTCCTGATGAGAGCGAATGCTTGAAACAATAATGTAGAAGTTGGTCATAAATATACTTGAAATATTATATATACATGTATATATATATTATATTATATATATATATATATATATATATATATATATATATATATATATATATTATAAAGATTTTTAACGATGTTTAAAGACTCTTGATTTACTGGGACAGAATACTATAGTTTAAACAGACCAAAACTGGACCTTCGCGATGGATGAGAACTGCAAAGAATTGCGTTAATAAAACCAATAAAACAAACCAGGGCGTAATGTGTCCTGATTTACAACCCGGTGTCGGTAATCCGGCTATCAAGCAAGTCTTCCAGAGTGCTCCCAGTGGAATAGAACCGATAGGGATGAGAGATATTGCCGTTGTTCTGTCAGATTTAATGACACCAACCAAAGTAACACTTTGGACGAGATAGGGTAATGAAGAGAAAATTGCCCATGAGCTGTTGTTACAAATTGCAATTTTAGCCGAGATTAAAACTGGGCCACGCGTCAATTGTGTTTTCAATCGTCGAACAATTTCAATTTGTGTAGGTCTTTTTTTTCTTTTTTTTTTTTTTGGTGATGTTTTTGTCATTTGAATTGCGGAAATAACGGGGTGAGTTTTTCATTTCAGATTTATCGAAGTCATATATTATGAAAAGGGCTGAAAAACAACTCCAGGTTTCGTTGTTTACGGGTTGAAATGTGAGGTCAAAATTCAGAACATATTCTCGCGAGATGATTGGTAAAACGACACTACCATATTATCTCATTCGTCTGTAGTGTTTCAATCATCCTGTTTTTTTTTTTTGCTAATAAAGGGGAAACCCGAAAATGCCATTTCATATGTTTTCGTATATGAAATTGAAGCTTACATTCAATTTAAAATTGTTATTTATTTCTTCGAGCTTCGAGCAACACCATTTATAACATTGCTGTGTAAAAACAAAGATTTGTCATTGAAACGACGATAGATATCATAAATAATCCCAAATTTTGTGTTCAGTGGTTTTCCATAGATTTTTATCTATGGCATAAATAGATGCTCAATGGAGATCTCTTTGCATACACTAATGAAGATCATAAATCCATACTTATGCAAAGATTGCATAGCGCCACTGATGATTTGTCATTTATTATAACTGGCTTTCTTCTTTATATTTACTGGCGTTCTCTGGAAAGACAGGTATTTACAAATTTGACCAGAAAAATCATCCTTCAAATAACGATCGATTGAAATGAACCTCACCTGTGCAAAAAAAAAAAAAAGATAAGTCTCAAACCTGGGATCCCTTGATTTATATTTGAAGGGGGACGAGATTTCTGGCCAAATTATTCAATACACAATCTTCCAAGGTACGACAAATAACTAGTTAACTCAATCAACCCTAACACCGACTATATCCGAAGTTCACCCGAGTTACTTTTACCCCATGGCTGTATATTACATTTTTCTGAGACAAATTATAGGCGTAGTATCAAAGCTAATGTTTTTAGTTTTTGCATGTTAATGATAGTTGAATAAAACTATCTATG
>NC_088364.1:76220355-76235790 GCF_034508935.2 Berghia stephanieae | reverse complement strand
CAGTGAAAAGACGCCATATTTTTGTTTTGAAATAGAAATAAAAGATCAATCCCCCACTTCACTGGGTTCGGGGTTTCCCTCTTCATTAAAAATCAAAAATAAACATAAATCGGAATAGAAACACAAAAAAGGGGGGGGGGTCTCTTCTAAATTTTACATAGATTGTCCTTTGTTTTTTCAGGGGAAAAAATCGACAGAATGTCAAAAAAATTTTTGGGTTTTTTTCCCCAACCCCCCTTTGGAGGTTTTCAGTATCACGGAATGGAAATGCGTCATGTTTTTTACGTTGAGCAATTCTCTCCTTCTTTGAACTTTTACTCCACAATTTTGTTCCTAACAATACTATAGCTTTGTCTGATCGACACAAATTTCCCACTTCATCATTCCGAATTTGTCAAGAATATTCTCCTTTATTTCTTTACTTGCATTGGGAGCCACGGGATAAAATTTTACAACCCCAGTACACAGAGCATGCTCAGTACTACATTTCTTTTTGTGTTCATAAACCCTTCGTCCAGAGTAAAACCCCTTACAGCCAGCACACATAACAACTTCATGTGACCCTTGTGCTCTCTCACGCATAACTATTGAATTGTTTCTAGTGTTTGAATAAAAAATGCCCTTTTTCTTGAGATAATCCATTGTTCTATCCCTTTCCTTTACAGGCTGTTTCATGGCCTCTGTAACTTCTGTCTCATCTTTGTGTTTCCTCATCAAATGCCTTGAGAGTTTTGTTTGCAACTGTCCACAGTATGGACAGGGTCTCCTTGGCTTTTTGTATTTCTCTGGAAAAAAAAGAAGAAAATAAAGCACATCATGCTATGAACTATGAAAATAAATCAATAGACAGATCATATGCACATCAGCTACATGACAGCGATAGAGAGGAATAGCATTCCAAATATTTAAGGCCTGGACAAGTAACTGTCATAATTCCTTCTTGTTATATACTTTTCTACCATCTATTCCTTTGGAAGAGGTATGTTAGATTTGTGGAGACCTCTGCCACATAACAAATCCAGTGAAAAGACGCCATATTTTTGTTTTGAAATAGAAATAAATAGATCAATCCACCCACTTCACTGGGTTCAGGGTTCCCTCTTCATTATAATCAAAATATGAACATAAATCGGAATAGTAACACATTGAAGTCTCATCTGAATACATAGATTGTCCTTTGTTGTTTCAGCGAAAAATCAGACAGAATGTCAAAAGAATTTTAGGTTTTTCCCCAACCACCCCTTGGAGGTATCAGTATCAGCGGAATGGTAAGCGTCATGTTTTTTACGTTGAGCAACAAAATTTACTCCAAATGCTTCACTCGACCCAGGCGGAAAAGCAATCAAGAATAGACCCAAGTCCTATCCAAAGACTAACATTTCATTTAAGTTTATTGTAGGCCCTTGGCCAATCGACAAAATTCAATTCACATAAATTATTTACAACAATCAGAAATTAATTATATCAATAATAGTAATAGAATGCAATGAAGGCAATATCATAATAATAATAATAATAATAATAATAATAATAATAATAATAATAATAATAATAATAATAAATAAAATAATAATAATAATAATAACAGTAGCGGCTATAAGTAACAATTAATATAGTAACAAAAGTAATAATAGACTATAGTTCATAGTCATAACAATGACTTTCTTTGTCATTGAGGGAGTGAGAAAACATCACCGGCTGGCAGAACAAACAGCCGACATCAATCAAACGTCCTCCAGACCGGTTGAGCATCGGCTTCATTAATTCCTTAAAGACTTCCCCCCAACTGCCTGAACGATGCTGATGCCCAGACAACTTAATCCTGATTTATATTTTGTGGGAATGAAATATGACATGTATATGCCGGAAATATTTCAATAACAAACACACTGTTCAGATAGAAAATATTTGAGTCTTGCCTTTGTTAATTGATACAGGTAAGTTAGGAAAATAAATGCTAGTAAAAACGATCAGCAAGTTCGTGAACACTGCTTCTCAACTCGAACATATGTTTTCATCAAATCTACACACATCATGTTGTGAGCTGAATTTTAATGATCTCAGTTGTCATTGAAAGGAAACCCAAGAATTTTAGAATAAAGAAAAATATTGAACCTGGAAGTCAAAAGGGTTTGTAGCACAGCAGGCATTATCAAAGTATAATTTTAGTACCGACAAATTAAAAAGAAAATGTGCTTTTCTTTAAATGCTCCCAATCATCATATACTGTTTAGGTTGCAAGATTAATAAAAATGTTATCTACTCTGATTCTCGTTAAGTTTCCAGCTGGTCTGTGAAAAAAAAGCCTTAAGCATCATAGAAATACAAAGAAACAGTTTTAATATATAGATGGGTTGTAACAAAAAAACCATTTTAACACTTACAATACAAGCAATTTAAGTCTATTACAGACAAAAAAAACCCCATAAAATAAACATGAACATTTTTATGGCTGGTTTCACTGATATCACTCACACATTGGGGTTTCAGATTCTAAGATGTCCACCCTATCAAATTTGGATTTGTGCTTGTTATGTAAATGGTAGCGTATTTTGCGACGCAGCACTGCCAAAACAGAAAAAAAATGCAATAACACAAATGCAGCACCATGGAGGGGGTGGAAGTTTTCTTTTAAAAGGAATGGGTAAATTAAAATTGATCCCACAAATATCAAAGGAGAAGAATGACAAAAAAATGACTCACCATTGCACGTAACACGTTGGTTTGCAAGTGTATAGCATTCGGGTTGAACCTGGGTCCCAGACTGGCAACGAGGTTCAGTCTGTGATAGTTGTGGATGAGGCTCTGACTGAGTTGGGGAATGAGCACTAGGTTCCAAAGACAATGATGTACTCAGCATTGGGTACCTCACAGAGTACGTAGAGGAATCAGACTCGGAGTCAGCAACAAAATCGGGACCCTGTATATTTTGTGGAAAAGATGACAGATCAATCAATTTATTCATGTTGACAATAAACATGAAGAGCCATTGTTTAATAATCCAACTAAACAATTAGCTGGTTAATAATGCAAGTATAATAAAAAAGAGTTGAGAAAGGCAGACATATTGTCTAAGTATTTAATATGTTCAACTGTGCTTGGATAAATATAGATACACCAACCAGGGTTTCAGTAAACCGTTTTTAACCAACTCTTTAAATCCTACACCAGGACCAACAACTACAAAACAATTTTTTATATCACTACGATTCTGGACATATAAACGGTTGTCATTGCAACAATATGAACTTCCTAACCTTGCAACTGCAATATAGTTAACAAAAAAAGTTGATAAACATTACGATGCAAGAGAATTTGGACAAAATGCGAGATCAAAAGTATAATCCCAACAGAAGCTATTTTAATTTTTCCTGGAAACGCATCATTTTCACATTTTGTCAAATAAAAAAACAAACGACTTCAAATGTGAATGGCTCATCAATGAATATCACTTCAAAATATAACGAGGAAGGTTTAAAATAGTGTTATTGTTGGCGAAGTCCACTGCAAAGAAAAATTTTTAACAACAAAAAACTAGGAGATCTCACTGGTGTAAAACAGTGTTGTCCTTGTCCTGAAATATTGTATTGCGCCTAACAGACTGCAGGTCTCATCTTTTGTGGCAAATGTGTTTTGTCCACCACAAAATATGTTGATGTGAAGCATTTTGAGCATGGTGCCAACTGTGGATAAACGCTATACAAATGTTATGATTTTATTTTAATGTACATACTTACCACAAATGAATCATGTGATATGGAACTTTGTTCTGCATCACTTTCAGGCTCTGAGTTGGAGTCTATATAGAAAATAAAAACAACAAAAAAAAGCTGAAGACTATCATGTGCAAGTTTTTCTCTAAACTCTTAAACAAAAAATCATGCCATCTTGTGCTGTAAAAGGATTTTTTAAAAATTATTTACCTTATGACTATTGTCCTTTGGAAAAAAAAAGAAAATTAAGTCCGAAACCTTCTGGCTATTTTCTTTTAAATTTCAAGAACGTCAGAGTTGGCAAGGGAGGACGGAAATATAATTCCAGAAACCAATCTGTCTATAATCATATCCATATGATAGTTTTTCGTTCAAGATTCAGGTACAGTCCACTTAGGATAATCGCAATACCTTGGGATCATCGAAAATGTTGGGATTAACCGAAATTCAGTTTCCTGTCCACTATTTCAACATTTTACACATTTATTGTCAACTCAAACCAGTAAATAATATTCTTAGTCCACCACATACAGAGCAATTTGATTGAAACAAAAACCATATGGCAGCCCCGTGTAGATTTGTCAACCAAAAGCAGCTATGAAGCAAGCCGATATCTTATTCAGATTGGAAGAAGTTTCAATCTTTTTTCTCAACAATTCAACATTTGTCAGAGTTAAAGAGATTAGCCTTAATGAGAGACAATAAGCTCTCACCAAACTCGTTGGTCACAATGCACAGTTGTTAATCCTAAAACAAAGGATATCGCTCAGTCTCTCTTTATAACTGTCATTTATAACCTGTTGTCAAGATTATGACCAGCCCCACCCCTCTTCTATTTAATGGCCACCGATGACGTCACAAACCCATACTGCAGAGCCCCGCCCTCTTTCGACTCTAACAGAGTGGTGACACACTACTGTAGCATTAAATCCTGCTCACTCTCGATTCTTCAACCTGTCACGATTTCATCCATGATGAAATTTAATCATGATATACTGTTTGATTTCTTGAATTTACCACTTTTTAAAAAACCGAAGTTTGTTGCAATTAACCAGTGACTTTTATATAGAATTATTTCCATTGCTTAGGAAATATTGTGATTAACCGAAAGTTGCGATTAAACGAGTTGCAATTATCCGGAGTGGACTGTAATAGTATTACACATCATGACTCAAAAAAAAAAAAAAAAAAAGCAAACTATGTGTACCTAAATGTTATTCATTTCCTCATCAAATTACATTCTTACCATTAACATCATAGATCACATCAAAAGGGTTGTCTGGATTGACAGCAAGACATTTTTCAGGATTTTTAAAGCTCAAATCTCTCTGATCTGAAGTTACAAAAGAAATAGCATATTCTCAACATTAAACTATGATTTTGTGATGGCTGTGATATGGCATACTGTATGCATAAAGCAAGATGCAAAGACAGGTTTAAGTTTAAATTATTTTATATTCTTTTCAAAAATCCATTCTAGTTTTGCCAAAATAAAATAAACACGAGAAGTGTTGAGTTGGATAAAGCTAAAACTAAAAGTAGTAGTGGTAGTAGTAGTAGTAGTAGTAGTAGTAAACGACAGATCTTACTCACTAGTGTGAATCTACAGTCTACAGAAGTTCCCGAATTATCTGACTCCACTTCCAAATGACTGACTGACAAGTGACAATCATCAATCGGTGTGTGTGTGATTGTGATGTCTACCCTATTGAAAATCTTAAATCAACAGTGATGTAATAAGAATGGCCAATAACTTACCATTTAAATTATCTCGGTGTCTCTTCAATGATGCCTCCAGCATCAATTTACCCCACGATGCCATAGACGTCTAGTTTGGAACTCAGCAAGTGACGAAAAAATACTTGCGGCTATAGAGAGGACGTCCGTCGGCCACTCTCTCCGCAAGTCAATTGTCAGTGGTTATCAGATAATCATTGGTTCTTGAAAAATATAGAAACACAGCGGTTCATTTAAAAAGACTCTTTTGTAGATCAAGATATAATGTTAGGTATTGCACTTTAAAATCTCTTCAGACATAGAACGGGTCAACTTGACGTCTAGACCAAATCATTTCGAAGATCGATATGGCAACAGCAACGCCTGGAATGGAGGATTTAAATGCGGCATCTGACGATTCTACTGCTATGACAGAAGATGCTCCATTTCACGACGTCGAGATGGCTTCAACTGGCATCAGGCATCAACATGCTACTCAATAATGGGTTTGATGAAGCGTTTGACTAAGAATTAAAGCTGATAACTGATAACCACCTACCTACTACTGACTTGCGGAGTGAGTGAGTGCCGAGTGCCTCTTTATGCGCGAAATTGACTAAACATACGTTTCACGAAAAAAAGAGTTACTATGTTTGCTTGTCTCTTGTCACCAAGATAAGAATCCGGACCAAGATTCGATAAATCTGTTTCTAAAAATAGATTATAATTCGTATATCTTGTTCATTCCTCAGTTCATCAACTTTCACACAATTTTATATTAGGTTTTCATTACTATAAAAATCCATATAATGCTCTAGAATTTTAGAGAAAATTTCGGAAAGATATATTGCCTCACTATTGAAATATATCGATGAAAACACTGGTACCCCTATTGTACTTTTTTCAGGCGGTCACCTTATTGACCAACGTGAAAATTTAGGCATAACTCTTCTTACTGTGGTGTTTAACAAATAACTTCAATACTATGATTTACAATTATATATCCTTGACGGTTGGGTTGACAACTTTAAACTAAAAATAGAAAAGTGAATGTGCTAGAGGTCAAATCAATAGGGGACCGGATTTTGGTCTCCCTATTGGTAAAGTACTGTAAAATGAACTAATAGGGGTACCAAAAGTCTCCCTATCCGGTATTAATACATATATATATATATATATATTTATATATATTTGACCAGTTTAACATTTAATTCGGCTTTTAAGCATTTGGTTCGTTCCGACATAATACCGTTTTGAGACGAAGGGTCACATTTTTGCACTGATTCTCGTTTGACACATTAAAAGCTTTCTGATTTATTACTTTTAACATCGCTTTATTCTACAAATTGGTTTTGGTTTTCTATTTTCGTTTCGAAAAAAATGGTAAATCCTTTTTTTTTGTCAAGTGCACTTTCAAACTGTGCCACTATTCAATGACAACAGGCTTTTGTGAACCGGATAGTAGGTCGAAGGTCAAAGGTTGGAGGTGATTGATAAAGAGACTCACGGATGCCATGAATGACACTGGTGGTCGACCTTGGTGTGAACTTTTTAAAAATTAAAAACTGCTGTAACTCTTAAAAGATGTAATACAGGGAAAAATGGAGGGCAAGCAAAGAAGATCGGTCCCATTCTTACCAAATACAAAGAAATTGTCACAAAATATCGTAAAGATACAATAAACATTAAAAAAAAATACAGATTTGATTTGTACATGACGAAATTTGAAACTGTCGTTAGAGCTATAACAAGGTAATTAAAGTTGAGCTTTTATATAGCGCAAATCCACTTAATGTGCTCAAAACGCTTTACAAAGGGTCCTTGATCAACAGCAATACGTAACATAAAGAGCGAGATGGCGACTATAGATAGTATGCAGATGACGTCACTCATGCCTTTGTTATTGTTTTTGCCATCCGCGTTTGTGAGTTGTTCTCACTAAACTGTATTAACCAGACTATAAAAGTTCATGGTTACACAGAGTTTGTGTGTTGGTCCGTTATACTTCCGGATGGCAATGTTGTGAACTCCTTGGCCAAGCGCATTCTATCTATACATTTTTTTTCTGAATTACGTGAGAGTTACTCACTCAACTGGCGGTAAAAAAAAAAGCAAAAACAATAATAAAGAGCTCAGTGACTTCAACCTAATTAGCCATTAGACCTAACATCAAGAACGACACATGACGCCTGTTAGGCGATATTACAATTTGTTTTCTGACAAAGACAACGCTATTAACGGCCAGGTACAAATTTTACACCTGATTACGGTGAAAGAATGTGAATAAAGAGTCTTTTCCAAGGACTCAATTATGCGCCGAACGAGGATTGAACCCAGGACCTTCTGATCCTAAAGCGAGTGTCAGCCATACCACTAGAGCACATAGCCTCAGGGTACAATAAACAATTTTCTTATTCAGATTCGATTTGTACGTCACGAAATTTGGAATAGTTGTTCTCCCTCTATGACAACGTAATGCTGTTATGCCGAGCTTTTCTTGCTGATAAAAATTCTGTATATAGATAGTATGCGCTTGGCTAGGAAGCTCATAACATTGCCATCCGGAAGTATGACGGACCAACACACAAAACTGTATGTATCCATGAACGTTTATAGTCAGGTTAATACAGTTCCGTGAGCATTACTCATAAACGCGGATTGCAAAAACCAATAACAAAGACCTGAGTGACGTCATCTTCGAACTATCTATAACAACGTAATTCTGTTATGGTGAGCTTTTCTTGCTGATAAAAATTCTGTATATAGTATGTCTTAATTGTATTTTATAATGGCACCAACTAAACTAAAACGATTTTCCGATTCTTAGGGCAATAAAGTTCTATTATTATTATTATTATTATCATTATTATTATTATTATTATTATTATTATTATTATTATTATTATTATTATTATTATTATATATTATTATTATTATTATTATTATTATTATTATTATTATTATTATTATTATTATTATTATTATTATTATTATTATATTATTACTATTATTATTATTATTATTTTATTATTATTATTATTATTATTATTATTATTATTATTATTATTATTATTATTATTATTATTATTATTATCATTATTATTATTATTATTATTATTATTAATATTATTACTATTATTATTATTATTATTACTATATTATTATTATTATATTATTATTATATTATTATTATTATTATTATTATTATTATTATTATTATTATTATTATCATTCTTATTATTAATTATTCCATTATTATTATTATATATTATTATTATTATTATTATTATTATTATTATTATATTATTATTATTATTATTATTTATTATTATTATATTATATTATTATTATTATTTATTACTATATATTTTTATCATTATTATCATCACTATTATTGCCTTGAGATTGAGTGTAACAAAATCAATTTTTGTGTTAGGTAAGTATGGCATTTCTGGAAAAATCCTGAGAATTATTCGAAAGGTGGGAGTGAGGGAATGTATTGAGTGAATTCCTTTGTCACGTGATTCAATCCCTTGATTGGTGATTTGAATGATCGTCACAAGAACTCATACGGATGCTATGCGTTAAGGTAAAAACATACACACTCACATAATCCGCCTGCCATATTATTTAATCAATCTCATATTTAAAGAAAGACACAGCAGGGATTCAACAATTGATTATTAATGTGACCAATCGTCCCAAAACGGTACTCCATCGTGACGGGTTAGGTTGTGACAATTGGAAATATAGCCCAAACATTTTTTACCAATTATAAAGATCCACTATAATAGCTGCACTATAATAATAACATACGTAATTAACCCTCTCCTTACCAACAATGAAAAAATTATTTTTTTTTAAATTGAGCTTTATATAGCGAAATATCCACTAAATGTGCTCAAAGCGCTTTACAAGAGGTCCTTGGTCAACAGCAACATTTAAGGTGTAGGACTGGACATGACGCCTGTTAGGCGATATTACAATTTTTCGGACAAAGACAACGCTGTTAACGGCCAGGTACTCATTTTACACCTGAGTACGGTGAGAGAATGTGAGTAAAGAGCCTTTTCCAAGGCCTCAACTATGCGCCGAGCGCGAGGCTCGAACCCAGGACCTTCCGATCCGAAAGCGAGTGTCATACCACTAGACCACATAGCCGCACTATGTGACAAAGTGAATGGTGGCTTGCATGAAATAGTTCAACAATAATAAATTCTTAACGAGCTAAATAGTTAAATGCCAAATTATTATCTCTGATTATTCTACAATCCAAATTATTCAAGAATACTGGGTAATGTAATTGTTGCTGCTCGAAGCTCGAGCTCGAAACTCTTGGCTCGAAGAAATAGATAACAATGTGAAATTGAATGTAAGCTTCAATTTAATGTTTTCGTAGATTAAATCGAAGCTTACATTCAATTTTACATTTATATTAATTTTATATAATCCAAATTCACACTTTGACATTTGGACATCGGTATAGTACCGTTTTTAAATGAGTGGTCACATTTTAACAACTCCCGTTAGGAGTGAATTCCTTCCCGTCCGTTCATTATTCAAGTCAATATGAATGGGATCGTCTTGTCTCTCGATGGAATAACATTTGCATAAGGTCAAAGGTTGATCAAGAAAGAACGACTGTTATTTCCTCATGCTAAGAGTCAGCACTCCCTCGATTCCCCCCCCCCCCCCCCCCCCATTCTTTTGTCAACCAATCATTGCCGTTCAATGGCTATCATTGTCTTTGGTTGAGTGAATATGTCGACATCAATTTTCTCGAAATGCTAACAACATCCATCCTACTCAGATCTCTCATAGGGCTGTTGCAATATGTGTGCGTCCCTGACAAAATCAGTCGCATGGTGAAAATATTATTTTCTTTTTTTTTCATTTTTGGAAAGCCCGATGTCTCCTGAGCATGTTAATCTTTATTTGAAGCAAATCGGGTGATTTTTCATGAAGTTATGGTCATATGCATGGGCTAGGGTGTGAAACCCTAATTTTGAGAAAATCGCTTGACAAGAGTATAATATATTAGTCTGGTGTGCTCTGAAAAAACAAACGAACAGTTTTTTTTAGCTTGAGCTTTGAGCTTTTTTTTATATAGCGCATTATCCACTAAACGTGCTCAAAACGCTTTACAAGGAGTCCCTGGCCAACAGCAACATTTAACATGTAGGACGGGACATGACGCCTGTTAGGCGATATTACAATTTTTCGGACAAAGACAACGCTGTTAACGGCCAGGTACTCATTTTACACCTGAGTACGGTGAGAGAAAGTTAGTAAAGAGTAAAGAGCCTTTTCCAAGGCCTCAACTATGCGCCGAGCGTGAGGCTCGAACCCATGACCTTCCGATCCGAAAGCGAGTGTCATACCACTCGACCACATAGCCGCACACTTTTAAACACATCTGGCCAAGAAACTCTTGTAAATATCAATCGATTAAAATGACCCTTTATGTTGTCCGAAACTCCCAAACCGTGGACTTGAAGAGTGTACCATGTTTGAACGTTTTATTCAAACGAGATGAGGGCCAAATTCATTGATTGATATATGATATATTACTATAAGAGATGATGTGAGTAGAAAAGTGCCAGAAGACAATAGAGAATAAAATATTTTCGTGGCGGTGATGGGGTTTGAACCCGCGACCTTACTGGTACGACAACACCAACGTGGATAGGTCATACGGTAGAGTCGCTCTCTCACCGGCCAGGCGGAGTTGTCGCACCAATACGGTCGCGGGTTCAAACCCCCATCACCGCCACGAAAAAAAATTATTCTCTATTGTCTTCTGGCACTTTCCTACTCACTTCATCTCTTGTTGTTATCAACATAAGTGCCTGCTCCACTCACTTTTCTGATATATTATTATATAGGTTTTCTTGCCAAAAATTTTAAACTGTATCTAAACTTGTCAGTAGACGACATATCTAATTCCTCATAGCGGTGTTGCAATAAAATTCAATATCATTATTATGGTCCATGCTAGTGCGGCTATGCGGTCTAGTGGTATGACACTCGCTTTCGGATCTGTAGGTCCTGGGTTCGAGCCTCACGCTCGGCGCATAGTTGAGTCCTTGGAGAAGGCTCTTTACTCACATTCTCTCATCGTACTCAGGTGTAAAATGACTACCTGGCCGTAAACAGAGTTGTCTCTGTCCGAAAAAATTGTAACATCGCCTAACAGGCGTCATGTCCCGTCCTAAATGTTAAATGTTGCTGTTGGTCAGGGGCCCCTTGTAAAGCGCTTTGAGCACATTTAGTGGATATTGCACTATATCAAAGCTCATTTAAAAAAAAATAAAATTAATTATCATCATTATGGTCCATGCTAGTCGCTTGATTGTTGTTAGTTAGATTGTTTTATATAGATAGTATGGGCTTGGCTAAGGAGTTCACAACATTGCCATCCGGAAGTATAATATCCAACACACAAAACTGTGTGTAACCATGATCGTTTATAGTTAGGTTAATACAGTTTATTGAGAATTACTCATAACCGCGGATGGCAAAAAACAATAACAAAGACCTGAGTGACGTCAACATCGAACTATCTATAGATATACGTCTTTTCTAATTTTGGTTACAACAAAAATCCAATCATAATAATTATTAATGAATTCCATATCTGGATGCAGGCATGGTGATTATTTTATGATTAACAATCCTAATGTTATGTTTTTATAGAACATTCTGTTGCTGATTTGTTGACATTTCGTCAAAGAAATAATGAACACAAGACATCGACCCCCCCCCCCCCCTAAAAAACAACCCACAAAAAACATTGAAAACGAAAAAACAACAACACCCCCACCCCCAAAACAAAAAAAAAAAAAAAAAAAAAAAAAACAACAACAAAAAAAAAACAACAAAAAAAAACCAAACAAAAAAAACAACAACAAACAAAGAAAAAAGCAAAATCGAATAAACAAAAACTAAGCAACAAACATTAAAAAAACAAACAAACAGAAAAAAGATATATTTTTGGAAAATTTAAAATAACCAAACTACCAATAATGATTCTTACTTGTTCCTGACAGACTCATTTCATTTGTAAATGTCAACAGATTTTAATTATTCATCTCATGATTTCTAAAATTATTTTGTTTTCAAAGGGTAAATAATAATAATAATATAATACATTTCACTCTTGTCTCATGTGTCAGAAAGTGTGCCAAGCCAGACAATCTAGAACATTCCTGGAAAATTAATGTCGATCATATCATTTTACCTGTCGTGCGGTTCACGTTTAGTCTCACATGACACATATCTAGATTCTTCCAGTTTTCACCAACTCAACTCTCTCCTTACCAGCCATTTTCAGGATTTTCCACAAAACTTCACATCCAACTAACACAAAAATAGATTTAAATTAAATATATAACTCTCTCTTGACCAGCCATTTTCAGGATTTTCCTAAAAACTTCACACCCAACTAACACAAAACTATATATTTTTTATCACTCAAGCACTAAAGCAGTAAAGTTCTTGCGATACATAATTTCTTTAGCAAAACATGCTCTACAACACACTGTTCATTTTCTTTAAATTTTATGATGAACAAGAGAAATCATGCGGCTATGTGGTCTTGTGGTATGAGACTCGCTTTCGGATCGGAAGGTCCTGGGGTTCGAGCTTTGCGCTCGGCGCATAGTTGAGTCCTTGGAAACGGTTCTTTACTCACATTCTCTCACCGTACTCAGGTGTAAAATGAGTACCTGGCCGTTAACAGCGTTGTCTTTGTCCGAAAAATTGTAATATCGCCTAACAGACGTCATGTTCCGTCCTACATGTTAAATGTTGCTGTTGACCAGGGACCCCTTGTAAAGCGCTTTGAGCACGTTTGGTGGATGTTGCGCTATATAAAAGCTCAACATTTTAACGATTTTCCTATAGTTCGTAAGGAGAGGATTGATTATTGTCACCTCTACGCGTCTTGGGCTTGCTACGCGTGCTACTACAGTTAGTTACATTGATTGCCTATCTCACCGTCAAGCTATTTGAACGCCGACTCAAAGTTGTGCTTATGAAGATTTTTTTTTTTTAAATAGCGCAATATTCACTAAAAGTGCTCAAAGCGCTTTACAAAGCCGGGGTCCCTGGCCAACAGCAACATGCAACATGTAAGACGGGACATGACACCTGTTAGGCGATACTGTTATATTTTTTTTAGGACAGAGACAACGCTGTCAACGGCCAGATACTCATTTTACACCTGCTTACGGTGAGAGAATGTGAGTTAAGAGCCTTTTCCAAGGACTCAACTATAAGCCCAGCGAGGCTCGAACCCAAAACTTTCCGATCCGAAAGCGAGGGTCATACCACAAAACCACATAGCTGCAAATCAGGCCATAACTACCGGCCTAACGTTTAAATAAATGTCATTACGTCACGAGGGCCGATGACGTAGTCAATAAAACGACAAAAAAAAAAAAAAAAAATAAAAACAAAAAAACAAAACAAAACAAGAAAACAAAAAAAAAAAAAACAAAAAAAAAAAAAAAACGGAGATAAAAAATATGGTCTAGGGATCATGGGTTCGAGCCCCAGAGCCTGAATTTGAAAAAAAAAAAGAAAATAAATGGTAACCAGGGGTCATGGCCAAATATGGTCCGACCGTAGCCATCGTGATGTTATAGCCTGATACTGAAATCGAAAAGGACAGGCAGTTTGACGTCATTATTTGGTTTTTGCACCGCCTAGTGAGTTGTCGTTAGTAGAGCTCATGGAAACAAGTTATTTCATTGGTTGAACTATTGAATACAACTCACGATTTGTTTTCTTTTGTGGCAAAAGACTGGCATTTTGACGTCATTTTTTGGTCAGTGTCAGGCCATAACTTTACGATGGCTACGGTCCGACCCCCTTAAAAAGTAGTCTTTGAGAATCATTAGGCTCATGGAGTCAGAGTTTTTTCCGTTTCCATAGATAGTGTGCGCTTGGCTAAGAAGCTCACAACATTGCCACCCGGAAGTACAACGGAACAACACACAATACCATGTGTAACCTTAAACGTTATAGTCTGGGTTATAGATAGTATGCGCTTGGCTAAGAAGCTCATAACATTGCCATCCAGAAGTATAACGGACCAACACACAAAACTGGTGTATCCATGGACGTTTATAGTCGGGTTAATACAGTCCAGTGAGCATTACTCATAAACGCGGATGGCAAAAAACAATAACAAAGACCTGAGTGACGTCATCTGCATACTATCTATACAGTTTAGTGAGAATTACGAATAAACGCGGATGGCAAAAAAAAAAAAACAAAAAAAAAAAAAAAAACAGTAA
Source organism: Berghia stephanieae (assembly GCF_034508935.2). NCBI lineage: Eukaryota > Metazoa > Mollusca > Gastropoda > Nudibranchia > Aeolidiidae > Berghia > Berghia stephanieae. The sequence continues at coordinate 76,221,059 of NC_088364.1, read as the reverse complement.
CAAAGACCCCAGTGACGTCAACTTCAGTCTATCTATAGAGTGTAACGGACAATCGCATTTGCGTGCTTCCTTTTGTACAGGACTATATTGCAAATGATATACTTTTCGTCAGATTAAACAAGACCCGGCTATCCAATCGCTCCTGCGTGGATTCGAGGTAAAAAAAAAAACCGGACGTCACCACTAGTCTATCGCAAAGTACTTTCCGCTAAATCAAACAGACTCAGCTACCCATTCATTGCTGGGTGGACTGGGGGTCAGGAAAAAAAGTCTCGACTGCACCCGGGATCGATCGTGATCTCTTTGCGTGTGAAGCGAGTGCTCTACCAACTGAGCTTTCGGAAGGCGTAGGACTTCTGGAAAGGTTCGTACAGGTCGAGGGCCTCCGGATGGCTTCAGAATGCTTTACATGACCTCCGGACGGCTCTCCTGGGCCGCCGAACGGCTCCGGACGGCAAATAGTAGGACCCCTGAAAAGAATTGATCGATATGGCTTCTGGTTTCATTCCAACTATCTAAGTAAATGCCTCGGTCTTTTAAGTTTCTCGGATGTCGGACGGTAGAGCATTCCACTCTACACAATATTATACAAACTTCAAAGACTTCCTTAGAATTTATTTATGTCTTTGTTGTTGGGTGTTGTTTTTTTTTTTTTGGTCAATAAAATCAGCAATGTGTCAAATGTCAATAATTATTCTCGTTAC
>NC_088364.1:76205355-76207855 GCF_034508935.2 Berghia stephanieae | reverse complement strand
ATACCTTAATAGAGCAGTAAAGTTGGGTGCCCCAAACGTAAACAAAGGTCGAGAAGCACGTGGCAAACCACATGTTCCTGTCTTGACAGCTCACGTTCCAATGTAAATAATAGAAAAAAAATAACCTTTAAAATTTGGCTGTTAGGTGGCAAAGAAACACATATTCATAAATACTCGATCATGCATCAAATAATGTCTAGATATGGATATTTTATGGAACAAAAGGTAAAATTTTCTAAAATTTATCAAAAGTTACAGTCTATCTATTTTTAGACCAGAGCAAATTATTGCGCTGGTGTGAACAAAACGAGAATTATTCGGAGCCTGATTTTCATAATAATTTAGCCTTATATTATTATTTCTGCAACTGTTAGATTTTATGTAAACATATTTTCAATACTGAAAGTGTATTGCCTACAACTCAAACTACAAAATTGGGAGACCTATATTGTGCGTAAATTTTTCCGGTCCCTAACGGAAATCACTAGCAACTTGTTATTGTTTACGTTTGGGGCACCTAACTTTACTGCTCTATAGACGAAAATTCCGGTGATTTTTTTTAAAGGATAGTTAAAATATCTACGATTTTATTAACCCTGAAAACTACGATTTTTATTTTCCTATTTCAAGTCGGCAGGTCTGCTATGACAAGTATCAGTTCCATAGTAAAAAAAAGACAAATAAAAACAAAGTTTACTTAATCTTAGGCTTTCGCCAATAATTCATACAATACAATTTAAGACAAAATAATGCTACTAATCTCTCCTCATGCATTCGTTAGACTATAACAATAACGACCGTGTTATCTTTACTCCTTACCCAACCAACCCCTATCTTCCCGCCTCTTCATCGAGAACTATCTTATGTATGTATTAGCTTCAGGACGGGCAAGTACGGAATCTGCCCACCCTTCCTTTAAACGTCTTTATTTCCTCTATAACTTAGAATTCAACTCTCTCCTTTCTCAGAAGAGTATTTCTCGTATACTAATTCAATTGTTGAGTAAACCAAAATGGTGGTTGTATTTTATATATTTATTTAGTCGTGACTTCTGAATAAAAGTGTTTTATTAGAGGGAATGCAATAGAAAATACATTGTTTTGCAAAAATATTTAGTCTGGCAATAAAAATACAGTGGTAATTACTTTAAGATTTTTTTAAAAAAGGGAACAAATTAATTTGTTTAAAAAACAAAAACAACAAACAAACAAACAAACAAACAAATAAGACAACAATTTAAATAAATGAATTTTGAGAAGCACTAAAGAAAACGAGAACAAAAAAGAAATAATTTAAATGGATAAACAAATATATTAAAACAACACAAGTTAATACTAACTTGATATAATATTAGTAAATTGATAAATTTAATTCAATACTGGAACCTTCCCAATGTTATTACATCAATGGTACCAGCACATGTAAGGCAATAAATAAGAAAAAGTTCGTTTGCCAAAATCTCTATTTAGTGCTCACTGGTTTATAAGGTGGGCTCATTTGAATAAGCCCGACCTAGAACTAGAGAGGCCAGACAGCAAAATCACCGTCAGGCGACGTGACGATGAGATGACGATGTGGCGGAGTGGAGTGGTTGGGAAAGGGGGGGGGGGGTGATAAAAAAGAACAGGAGCGTATCCTGGTTTATGCATTACGGGGTGCATGGTGATTCGCAATCTATCAAAAATACATACAAATTGATTTCAGTACGAAGTATCAAGTTTAAGTACTAACTTTTAAAATTATCTCATTTAAATTAGATTATTTCGGACCTGGTAATACAGCTTATAACTTGAAAAAAAAACAGGCTGGTATTTGCCCACCCTGCCCATTATTACCAGCCGTCCCTGACAAGGGGTCCCTGGCCAACAGCAACACATAATATGTCGGACGAGACATGCCGCCTGTCAGGCGATATTGCAAATTTTGGGACAGAGACAACGATGTTAACGGCCAGGTACTCATTTTACACCTGAGTACGGTGAGAGAATGTGAGTAAAGAGCCTTCTCCAAAGACTCAATTATGCACCGAACGAGGTTCGGACCCAAGACCTTCCGATCCGAAAGCGAGTGTCATACCAGGAGACCATATAGCCGCACACTACATTGTGTCTCAGGATACTCACAATCTGAAGACACTACAAAATATGGTTTTGTTTTTTGTTTCAGAGTAAACAGATTAGTTTGCGCTTAATTCTTTATAAAAGACTAGAAAAACATTAACGCTTAACTCACTCAATCCTGGATATTTTTGCTACTTTTCAAAATTGGAGAAAATTTATTAAAAATGAGCATGTACATAGATAGTTTTATTCAACTATCATTAACATGTAAAATCTAAAGACATGAGCTTTGATACTACGCCTATAATTTGTCTCAGAAAAATTTAATAAACAGGCATGGGCTAAAAGTAACCCGGGTAAACTACGGATATAGATAGTATGCAGATGACGTCACTCAGGCCTTTGTTATTGTTTTTGCCATCCGCGTTTGTGAGTTGTTC
>NC_088364.1:76185355-76190355 GCF_034508935.2 Berghia stephanieae | reverse complement strand
ATTTATGCACACCTTGTATATTTATCAATTGATGCTATCAGTATATTTAAAATACGTACAACATCCGCCAGTCAGGTCGTCGGATATAATGTATCAATAAACAAAAGTGTGTGTCATTTTGTACTTTTATAGTCTGATTGAATTGCCATTTATTTGGACAATAAAGATTATATTATTATTATTATTATTATTATTATTATTATTATTATTATTATTATTATTATTATTATTATTATTATTATAATTATTACTGATATAATTCCCAGAGAACTAATCACTAAAACGGCTGTCTAAAATCATATCAAAGAGCTGAGTGACGTCCACTTCGTTCCCTCTATATCGAACGCACACGACTTGTACTTTATATCGTTCTTTGTCTCGCTTATCCTTCCCATTTGAACCAATGACCTTACACTGTGCAGAGAACTATGCCGCTGGGGAAATGTTTCCTAACATTCATGGTCATGTCACCATCTGATCATTGAACACGATCAAATAGGAAACCCTGGACAAAGCTACGCCGATAATCTAATGTCGATAAAATTAAGAAAAAAAATGATGATAATGACGATGATGATGATGATGATAATTAGCTATTATGATAATAGTAAAAATAATGTTGATGAAGATGATAATGATAATAATGATAATATTGATAACATTAATAATGATGATAATAATGATGATAATGATGATGATATTGATATGATAATAATGATGATGATGAGGAGTATGATGATAATGGCAATAATAATGATCATGATAATAATAATAATAATAATAATAATAATAATAATAATAATAATAATAATAATAATAATAATAATAATAATAATAATAATAATAATAATAATAATAATACTTTATTGCATCCCAAAAAGGAAATTATTTGTACAGACGTGTTATAATTTACACATAAGATAAAAATACAATGGAAATAGGATGTATATATATAAAAAAGGAGCAGCTCTATAACCAGAGCTGCGCTTTATAATATGAATAATTTCAACACTGTAAAATAGTTAAAACTGTCACTATAAATTGAAAATTGAAAAGATTGCAAAACAAATAAATTAATAAATTAATATTTATATTTTAAAAAAGTAAAAATGAGAAATAATTATATAAAATGATTATTGCTTGTTGTTATAAAGCCTAATACTGGACGGCAGAAAAGATTTTCGGTGTCTCTCTGTTTTCGTTGAAATAGAGAAAGGGCGACCACTTCTTTCTGACATAATAATTGATGGTCTTAGTGGATGATACTGGTCATTTAATATTTTAGTTATTTTATTTATACAAAATTTCTCGTATAAAAGATCTACATCGTCAACATCATTTATATAGCGTTTAATGGATTTTTTAATATTTGAATTTATTTTGTTCCTTTCCACTGCTAAGCAATTGCCTCCCCAAGCTGTTATACAAAATGACAAAACACTTTCGATTACTGCTCTATAAAATAATGTGCAGAGGGTTTTATCTATTCTAAACTGAGAGAGTTTCGATAAAAAATATGTACGTCTGCACATCTTATGCCTAATTATTTTCAAGTGTTCATCCCACTTGAGCCTGTCATCAATCGTTACACCAAGGTATTTGTAGTGAGGAACTCGCTGGACGAATTGGTCCTTTAATTTTAACGGTTCTATCGGTTCCTTCACTCTCCTAAAGTCAATCACTAGCTCCTTTGTCTTGCTTATGTTAAGCTCTAGGTGGTGGGCATCACACCAAGACACAAATCTATCAATTTCTTGCCTATAAGCCACTTCGTTGCCATTTGTTATGAGGCCTTGAAGAGCGGTGTCATCTGCAAACTTTATTAAAGGTACACTCAGGTTTTGACTTCTACAGTCATTCGTGTATATTGTGAACAATACAGGGGACAATACACAACCTTGAGGAGCGCCAGTATTTGTAGTTATACAGGAAGATTTGTTTTGCCCTAATTGAACATATTGTGCTCTCTCCGTAAGAAATTCGAGCATATAATAATAATAATAATAATAATAATAATAATAATAATAACAACAACAACAACAACAACAACAAGAACAATAATAATAATAATAATAATAATAATAATAACAACAACAACAACAACAAGAACAATAATAATAATAATAATAATAATAATAATAATAATAATAATAATAATAATAATAATAATATAATAATAATAATAATAATAATAAATAATAACACCGGGAACGATTACAAGAACAACGCCAACAACAACAACAACAACAACAACAACCTAATCAACAACAATTTTGTATACAAAACAAACATAATAACATTATTATTCATCAATAATTTTTTTCCTATTTTATCTAGAGGCTTTATAAATGGATAAAGAGTGAAAAACTGCTAGAGCTAAAACCATATTTTTCTAGATTTGTTTTTCTCCTGTCAAAGAATGTGGAGTGGAAATTTCATATTTAAAGTTGATGAAATAAAACTGCCCAGGGCTCTCTGTATCCTGCCGTGTCATATCATGAGTTGTATGGACCATGCTTTAGGCGCTTAACAGGAAAAAAACCACTCTTTTGTACACACTGGAGGCATAACATATAGGATGAAAAAGAAACGGGAAAATATGAGATAATAATATTAAAAGTAAACATAAGAATCATATCCTTGTTGTTGTTGTGGTTGTTGTTGTTGTTGTTGTTTTTGTTGTTGTTGTTGTTTGTAGCCAAGGCTCAAGAGGGACGAAAATAGATCAACTTAAATGTTTTGCACGCGTCACGCAAAGTTTGCGTGATAAAGTTTGAAATGCGTGCAAATATTTGGTAACTGGACGCTATTTCTTTGTGGACAATGACCCGATCTTTCTGGAATATATTATAGAATATGTTGGTGATTCTTTGTAAAAGAGTAGTAGTAGAAGTAGTAGTAGTAGTAGTAGTAGTAGTAGTAGTAGTAGTAGTAGTAGTAGTAGTAGTAGTAGTAATAATAATTGTAATATCAGTAGTAGTAGTAGTAGTAGTAGTAGTAGTAGTAGTAGTAGTAATAGTAGTAGTAGTAGTAGTAGTAGTAGTAGTAGTAGTAGTATTAGTAGTAGTAGTAGTAGTAAATAGTAGTAGTAGTAGTAGTAGTAGTAGTATTAGTAGTAGTAGTAGTAGTAGTAGTAGTAGTAGTAGTAGTAGTTGTAGTAGTAGTAGTATTAGTAGTAGTAGTAGTAGTAGTAGTAGTAATAGTAGTAGTAGTAGTAGTAGTAGTAGTAGTAGTAGTATGTGTAGTAGTAGTAGTAGTAGTAGTAGTAGTAGTAGTAGTAGTAGTAGTAGTAGTAGTAGTAGTATGAGTAGTAGTAGGACTTGAAGAAGAAGAAGAAGAAGAAGAAGAAGAGAAGAAGAAGAAGAAGAAGAAGAAGAAGAAAGAAGAAGAAGAAGAAGAAGAAGAAGAAGAAGAAGAAGAAGAAGAAGAAGAAGAAGAAGAAGAAAGAAGAAGAGAAGAAGAAGAGGAAGAAGAAGAAGAAGAAGAAGAAGACGATGACGACGATGTCAAAGCCAATTCGATCCTGGCTTTAGGGTTAATGGGCCAATGAGAAAATCGACCATGAAAAAAAACCCAACACAACACACACACACACACACACACACACAAACACACACACAATAAATAGGACACAATTCTATTTGAATGCCGAGCGAGACAATTACTGTCAGTCTTATTGGAGACATAAACATCAACCCTGGGACCGTTTTAGGTTCTATTTTATTGTGGTGTAATCCACATAATTAGATATAAATTACAAGATATTGGTTGTATGTTTCAGGCCCTGTGTGATCTGATCTACGATGGACGGCGTTAAAAATACAAGGGATTTTGTGTTAAAGTAGAAAGCATACGCCATATTAAGGGGAGGCGAATGAAAAAAAAAGGGTGGGAGAGCGGGGGTGGGGGAGGGGGGGGGGTGGTGGGAGTGATAAGATGATGGATGATGATGATGATGATGATGATGATGATGATGATGATGATGATGATGATGATGATACGATGATGGTAATAATAATCAAAATTAAATTTTTAAAAACAACTAGGTGTAAAATTAGCGCTTGGCCTTTAATAGGCTTGTCTATGTCGAAACAAAATGGTTTTAGCGCCTTGTATACGTCATATCTCATCCTGTATAGATAGTATGCGCTTGGCTTAGAAACTCACAGCATTGCCATCCGGAAGTATGACGGACCAACACACAAAATTCTGTGTTGTGTAAACCTTGAACGTTTATAGTCTGGTCAATATAGTTTAGTGAGTATTACTCATAAACGCGGATGGCAAAAAACAAAACAAAAAAAAAATCAACGAAAAACAACCACAACAAAAAACAATACCAAAGACCCGAGTGACGTCAATTTCATTCTATCTATAATATTATTATGATGAGTGTTGTCTTCTCATTCACCACAATCACACTTACTTGTCTGTTTCTCCCATTAATTTTTATCATCTTCTGCATGTGATGTTTCAGGCGATTATTTGTGTCATGTACACAGTCTAAAAATTGTGACCCAGTCTTTTCTAGTTAGAATTTAGATCAAAATCTTGTGATTATTCTATCATTTTTCTTTTTTTTTTATACTGACGCTTTAATGACCTGAAAGTGTTGCCAAAGTGTGCCAAAGCTCCGTAAAATTAAAATCCAATCAAACTGATTAACCGATTTCTAAATTCTTACCTCCGAGCGATAGTTTGGTCACGAGACTCTTTAAACCAGTTACCTGCAATTCTCTGGAAAAATCGTTATTTTAAAATTTGGCCACAAAACTCGTCATTCAAATATCGATCGATTTAAATGACACTCACCTTAGCAAAAACTCTCAAACCTGGGACTTCGCGAAGTCTTCAAGAAAATGCTAGGATTGAGATTTTTCTTTTTGCCAATTTGAGCGTCATTTAGGTCAATCGATATTTGAAGGACGATTTTTCTGGCCAAATTTTTAGATACGAGTTTTTTTCCAAAGTATAGCCGTTAACTGGTTAAGGTCCTTGAA
>NC_088364.1:76170355-76180355 GCF_034508935.2 Berghia stephanieae | reverse complement strand
CCATTGAAGTCCTACAAATCCATCAAGTGTGAAATAGTCTAAACCTAGAAGCCTTTCTGTCCATCGACTCCATTTACAGATAGAATTCCCTCAGGATAGGAACGAGTGTAGATTGAAATAATCCACTCGCCCATCTGGCAGTGGCGGGCATCATGTATTGACCACTGGCGCAATAACAGCTGTCCAACACTTTCAAACAGGTTTAATTTTTGTTTGCTAAAAATGTTTTGCTTCAATGATATGATATAGATTCTAAAAAGCAAAACATTTTTTTTGTGTTGGGCAGTTATTTTTTTGCCAGTGGTCAACAAATAATGGCCGCCACTGTCAGATTGGTAAGTTGATTAATTCAATCTTCTATTTTGCTTCTATCATATCATATCATATCATATCATATCATATCATATCATATATCATATCATATCATATCATATCATATCAATAATAATGCTTTAAAATGGACCAAATGTTCCTTACCTATCTTCTTACCACCTATCGGAAAATCGTCACATTTGTTACAATGCAACCGTCACTTTTCTCATCCAGATTTCATTTCTTTTTTGCTATAGCTATAAAAACTTGACATTCTGTAATAGAGCTCATTTTGTCAAACAACGTTATGTATAGAATGTGCTTGTGTTGCTTTTCTGTTTGAGTAAGAAATGTCTGTTTTTGTGTTGGTGGACGTGAAGTTTAGGAGAAAATTCTGAAAATGGCTGGTAAGGAGAGGGTTAAATGCCATTGAAGTCCTAAAAATCCATCAAGTGTGAAATAGTCTAAACCTAGAAGTCTTTCTGACCGTCGACTCCATTTACAGATTGAATTCCCACAGGATAGGAACGAGTGTAGATTGAAATAATCCACTCGCCCATCTGGCGGTAGCGGGCATTATGTTTTGACCACTGGCAAAATAACAACTGCCCAACACTTACAGTCCAGTTTATTTTTCGTTTGCTAGAAATGTTTTGCTTGTATGTGACAATTTTTCTGTAGTTGGGAAAGAGTGGGATAAATCTAAAACTAAAACACAATGGGAGCGATCATCGATTTATTTGTTTGTGTACCGATATAATAATAATAATAATAATAATAATAATAATAATAATAATAATAATAATAATAATAATAATAATAATAATAATAATAATAATAATAATAGATCTTTATTGTCCATAAATATGGCAATTGTCATTTAATTACACTTGTTATAACGTGATATGATAACTATAACATTGAACAGATATTTCACTCCTACTTATTTTCTCTCTCTCTCTCTCTCTCTCTCTCTCTTCTCTCTCTCTTTCTCTCTCTCTCTCTCTCTCTCTCTCTCTCTCTCTCTCTCTCTTCCTTTCTCTAGATAGATTGTGCGGCTATGTGGTCTAGGGGTATGACACTCGCTTTCTAATCGGAAGGTCACTGCGCTCGGTTGTGTCCTTGGTAAAGGCTTCTTAATCACATCCTCTCACCGTACTCAGGTGTAAAATGAGTACCTAACCGTTGTCTTTGTCCGAAAAATTGTAATATCGCGTACCAACAGGGGTCATGCCCCGTCCTACATGTTAAATGTTGCTGTTGACCAGGACCCCTTGAAAAAAGCTCTTTGAGCCGTAGCCATCGTAAAGTTATAGCCTGACACTGACCAAAAAATGACGTCAAAATGCCAGTCTTTTACCACAAATGAAAACAAATCGTGAGTTGTATTCAATAGTTCAACCAATGAAATAACTCGTTTCCTTGAACTCTACTAACGACAACTCACTAGGCGCTACACAAACCTAAAAAATGACGTCAAACTGCCAGTCCTGGAGGGTTCTAGTGTCAGCCTATATGTTAACGATGGCTACGTTTGAGCACATTTAGTTGATATCGCCCTATATAAAAGCTCTATTATATTATAATTATTATTATTATTATAATATATATATATATATATATATATATATATATATATAATGTGTGTGTATCTAAGTAATCAATATATTCAATGGGCTAATACTATAATATGACATGATCTGATATGCGTATCGATATGGTTGAACATAAAACATGGATTAATGTCGTACATGTCCTTTTATTTCAACAAATTTGATTTTTTTAAAAATTGTGGGACAGGATTTGAATTGCTTTGAACTACCCAACTAAACCCAGAGAGGCAGATGAAAATGACATGTTTCTATAGATAGTTCGAAGTTGACGTCAATCAGGTCTTTGTTATTGTTTTTTGCCATCCGCGTTGATGAGTAATGCTCACTTAACTGTATTAACCACACTATAAACGTTCAAGGTAACACATAGTTTTGTATGTTGGTCCGTTATACTTCCGGATGGCAATGTTGTGAGCTTCTAAGCCAAGTGCATACTATCTATTGCTTCTCAACATATCTTAGTCTGGGTGTATAGACAGTGAAGGGGAGGAGGAGGAGGAGGAGGAGGAGGAGGAGGAGGAGGAGGAGGAGGAGGAGGAGGAGGAGGAGAGAGAGAGCGATGGAGAGGGAGAGAGAAAGAAATGAAGAAATAGAGAAAGAAAGAAAGAGAGAAAGAGAGTGATAGAGGGAGAGGGAGAGATAGATAGATAGATAGATAGATAGATAGATAGATATATAGATAGATAGATAGATGGATAGATAGATAGATACAAATACAAATAGATACATAGATAGAAATAGATAGATAGATAATAGATGGAATGTGTGTGTGAGTGTGTGTTTGTGTATGTGTGAGAGAAAAAGAGAGACAGAGAGGGAGAGAGAGACAGACACAGAGAGAGAGAGAGAGAGAAAGAGAGACAGAGAGAGAGATAGAGAGAGGGATAAAGAGATAGAGAGATAGAGAGAGAGATAAAAAGAGAGAGAAAGAGAAAGAGAGAGAAAGACAGACAGAAAGAGACATATTATAGAGAGAGACAGAGAGGGAATGAGAGAGAGAGAGAGAGAGAGAGAGAGAGAGAGAGAACTCATTACTGTACTAAGCAGGCGCATAAATATGCGCGTTGTTTTGAGTTGTTTGTCTGTATCGATTAGTTCCCCCGCAAATAGAAAATTCTCACCTTGAACACTGGATTAAGGCACAGAACACCTTTCTCCACTTTTAACGGAAGACGATAACGTCATATATCCATAAAAATTAGTCCCTTCAAAGTCATAATACGCTTCAACAGTCATGACGTCACTTCCTTCCTATGACGCATGGTAACTTAGTAACACTGCCTATAAACTATCGGAAAAATGGGGACGCCCTAATGAAATATTTCTCCGACGAGCGTAAACGTGTATCCAGAGGAGAAAAACATTATGGATATGATCATGTTTTGGCTTTTATACATTGTTATCACATTACATATTAAAAGTTCTAGCCTGTATGAAGAATAAAAAGTACCGATTGTCTTTGTTTAGAACCACGCTGCTCGCCGTTGCTGGGCGACGTGACATCAGACTGTTGAATCCAATTAGGCTTACATAGATAATTAGAAAATGACGTCACTCGTGTCATTGTTATTGTTTTTTTTGCCATCCGCGTTTTTGAATAAGGTTCACTAAACTGTATTAAACTGAATATAAAAGGTCAAGGTTACACAGAGTTTTGTGTGTTGGTCCGTTATACTTCTGGATGGCAATGCTGTGAGCTTCTCAGACAAGCACGTACTATCAAAAGACGATTTCATTAGCATGAACCGGACAGTATCACTTGTTTGATATCCTTTGGACAGGATGTTAGTCTACCCTTAAGTACTTTCCGACAGATCTAACAGGCCCAGCCATCCAATTACTCTTTAAAAAATTGAGCTTTTATATAGAGCAATATTACAATTTTTCGGACAAAGACAACGCTGTTAACGGCCAGATACTCATTTTACAGCTGATTACGGTGAGAGAATGTGAGTAAAGAGCCTTTTCCAAGGCTCGAACCCAGGACCTTCTGATCCGAAAGCGAGTGTCATACCACTAGAGCACATAGCCGCACTCCTGGGTGGACAAGTGAGGGTGAAAAGGGGGGGTGGGGGGGGGGTCAGAAAATAAAATTTCAATTTCCTTCAGCATCAATATCGGTCCCTTTGCTTGCGAAACTAGTGCTCAATCAAGTAAGCTATCGGGTTTCAGGTATATCCACAGACTACGATAAACTTCAAATAGTTAAATAGTGCTGCTATATTATGGTCTTGTAGTATGACACTCGCTTTCGGATCGGCAGGTCCTGGGTTCGAGCCTAGCTCGGCGCATAGTTGAGTCCTTGGAAAAGGCTCTTTACTCACATTCTGTCACCGTACTAAGGCGTAAAATGAGTACCTGGCCGTTAACAACGTTGTCTCTGTTGGACTTCAAACGACTCATCATCATCATCTAAAACATCCAACATAATACCGTTATGAAGGGATGGGTCACATATTGGTGTGAAAATATCATTCTGGGTATTTTTTTTTCAACAACAATAATAATAATAATAATAGTAATAATAATAATAATAATAATAATAATAATAATAATAATAATAATAATATTAATATTAATAAAGTGTTCTTTTATAGCGCTAAACGCCGAAGCATCAAAGCGCTATACAATATACTTATCAAACCATAAACACACGCATACCGAGCCAAACAGACACACACACACACACACACACACACACACAACAGTCGCACACAATAACTATGCAAGTTTTACAAAATGAAATTGACATCCATCAAAATGGAATCAAAAAAATAAAACCTATAATTTACTCATCAATAGGGAATGAGATTAGCGGAAGAGTAGCGTCCTTTGATTGGACATCACCTTACAGAGAGAACGTCAAAATTGTTTTGCGCATGCGTCTCTCTCGTCCTCGCTATCGGTGGTGTCTCATGTCGCTTTCAGCGAGGATGAGAGACGCATGCGCACAACCAACATGACGTTCTCTCTCTAATAAATTTTCCGCCGGTGACATCACAGACTATGGGTGACGTCCAATCAAGGGACGCTACTCTTCCGCTATCTCATTTCCTATAAGAAAATGCCTAGGATAAAAATTTCTGGATAAGATGAGTCTTTAGATTTCTCTTAAAATTTTCTACAACGTCGTTTCGTAAAAGTAAACGCCAGTACTGGATGACTTCGCTTTGCTTTGTTATTAAATCTGTTTGTTCTCACCTTTCCCTTCAAACGCCCACCCAGTCTTCCTACCCATAAACCACCTGAAACCCACTCCCAATATTCACTTTTTACATTCCTCATGTCCCATCTATTTCCTAGTACGCTTCAACAGTCGTGACGTCACTTCCCATGTATTGACGCAGAGTAACTTAATAACTAGTTCTAAACTATCGGAACAATGGCGGACGCCCTTATGAAATATTTCCCCGACGAGCATAAAAGTGTATCCAGAGGAGAAAAACATTATAAATCTGATCACGTTTTCACTTTTATACATTCTAATCACATGCCGTGTGAAAAACGTCGAGCCAGCATGAAGAATAAAAAGTACCGATTTTCTTTGTTTAGAACCAAGCTGCTGGTTGCTGGGCGGACGTGACATCAGACTATTGAATCCTAATTTATCCTGTTCCAGGAATGTCAACAAATTCCTCCAGTATTTCCAGAACGTATTTACAATTAGATTTTTCGTCTCTGAGTAGGATGAGGTTTTTATCCATTGAAACAATAGAGCGTGTCAGTCTATAATGAATATCATCAACCCTGGTCTAGATTTGATTTTTTTCTTCTTCTAATACACTTCTACAGTCATGACGTCACTTCCCTCGTAATGACGCATGGCAACTTAGTAACTGGCTCTAAACTCTCGACACAATGGCGGACGCCCGTATGAAAAATTTCTCCGGCGAGCATAAAAGCGTATCCAGAGGAGAAAAAAACCCCCAATAAATTTGATCATGTTTTGACTTTTACACATTCTGATCAAAAGACATATGAAAAGTTCTCGCCAGCTTGAAGAAAAAAAAGTACCGATTTTCTTTGTTTATCTCCATGGAAATTACGCTAGATTAAAGACTCAAATACTTTTAAAAAATTTATAGTTTCCGAAAATGTTACATAAAAAACTCTAACAAGAAATCAATTTGAAATCAGACACGATTTTAGGATTGATTTTATTTTTTTAATTTTTAGTATCTCAAAATCCGAATCTAAATTTTGCACCGTCATGGCTTCCTAAAATTCAGTTCACGATTTTAAACGTTCCATTCTCCCTTCAAAGTGGTTCGATCACTCTGAAGTGTTGCCAAGTACTTTTTAATGACTTGTCGATGGTGCTTGGACAATTTTGCCCACTGTTCCTGGATTCAATAGTCTGTCTGGTCGGGAAGACAGTTTGAAAGATGGGCTGAGGAGGAAATGAGGGATTGATATAATATCGTAATCTGACTAAATACATTTTTCAAAATTTGGCTAGAAATAGTTTACTTCAAAGATCGGAATTTTAAAATGGCGTATAGTTGAGTCTTTGGAAAAGGCTCTTTAGTCACATTCTCTCACCGTACTCAGGTGTAAAATGAGTACCTGGCTGTTTACAGCGTTGTCTTTGTCCGGAAAATTGTAATATCGCCGAACAGGCGTCATGTCCCGTCGTCCTACATGTTAAGTGTTGCTGTTGACCAGGGACCCCTTGTAAAGCGTTTTGAGCACATTTAGTGGATATTGCGATATATAAAGTTCAATTTAAAAAAATAATTTTAAATGGTTAGAAATCGTTTATTTAAATAAACTTTAGCATTTTTCAAAGTTTGTCTAGAAATCGTTTATTAAATTCCAACAAACATTAGCATTTTCAAAGTTTGTCTAGAAATCGTTTATTAAATTCAAACAAACATTAGCATTTTTCAAAATTTGTCTAGAAATCGTTTACTTCAAAGATCAATTGATTAAAAGTGATGCTTAATCAGCCAAAAATCCTTAAATTTGAGACTTTTTTTCGAAGCATCAACTACAGAGTTTTGGCACGTAAAAAAATAAAAGCCATTAGGCCGATAGATCCGGCGTTGATCCCAATCCTGTAACGTGAAACGAATAAAAGCAATTGCTAGCTGTTACTATGTTGATAGGCAGGACGCTAGTCTATTGCAAAGTACTTTCCAGCAGATCTAACAGACCCAGCTACCCAATCACAGTTGGTTGGATAGGGGATCAGACCAAAAAAATAATAATTCTCGACTGCACTTGGGATCGACCTCGGTCTCTTTGCTTGTGAAGCGAGGGCGCTTTACCAACTGAGCTATCGAGACATCTCTTTGGCAAGTAATGACAACTTTAAGTGGATGGTATTTGGATAAAAGCTATTAAGTTCAAAATTTAAAAAATAAAATTAATCTGTTTTATCGGAATAGAGTAGATGAGGTGAGATGGACATGGAAACGAGGATAAAATGTGACCCTCCGTCTCAAAACGGTATTATGTCGGGAGGATTCAGACCCCAAAAAGTGAATTTAGAGATAGAATGATGAGAAACTGGAGTTTAGAAGTTTTTTTCAATGCAGGAAATAGTCTTTATACTCCACCATAACGTACAGAAATTAAACCCAAGTTGGGTATTTGTGGCTATGAATTCAATTTCCCTCACCGAATGGATCCCGACATAATACCGCTTTGATACGGTGGGTCACAAATAATCTTTAAAAAGTAGGAAGTGGGATGAGGTGGTGGGTGTTTTGAGATTAAGTAAGTAGCCTATGCCATGATTTGAAAAGCATTGAATGGTGTGACATAGAGTCTTTACAAGTAATGGAAGCATTGATCGGAGATAACGTGTGTGTGTGTGTGTGTGTGTGTGTGTCTGTGTGTGTGTGTGTCTGTGTGTGTGTGTGTATCTGTGTATGTGTGTGTGTGTGTGTGTGTGGGGGGGGGGGGGGGTGACAGTAGACACACGAGTTTGAATAGGTCAGATCGAAGCAAAGACATTGACGAATTGTAAAGTTTAAAAATGAGATCTACGTATCACCTTAAAACGGCATTATATTCGGTTGGTTAAAGTACAAAAAAATTGAATGTTCAAAGTAAAAAATATAAGTCTTTGATTACGTTTTTATATTTTAACACCCCCCTTCCCCCCCCCCCCTCCCCCCCCCCCCCCCCAATAAATCTTGGGGTTTCCATATTGCGCAATATCCACTAAAGTTCTCAAAGCGCTTTACAAAGGGTCCCTAGCCAACAGCAACACTTAACATGTAGAAAACAACATGACGACTGTTAGGCGATTTTACCATTTTTTTTTCGACAAAGACAACGCTGTTAACGACCAGATACTCATTTTACGCCTGAGTACGGTGAGAGACTGTTAGTAAATAACCTTTTCCAAGGACTCAACCATGCGCCGAGCGAGGCTCGAACCCAGCACCTTCAGATCTAAAAGTGAGTGTCATACTACAAGACGACATAGCCGCATTGAGGAAATGAATTAATCTGACAAAAACTAAACTTTTCCCATTTCTTGTCATTTTACGTTTAAAATCCCGATCGGCCCCTCGTCTACCATGACATAGACTGAAAACGTTTTGAGGCTGTTTGTCACTCATATGGATAGAAACATAAAGTAAGTAGATGTGTGCCTTTGAGCAATTCACCTCGCCCTAGCTCAATTTGCGGCGCTGCTGCACTGCGGATGCGTCATTCCAGTCTTCCCTTGGAATAGACCGGAGAAACAAATTTCACCTATAGGATGAATAATGGGAATTTTATTTTATGTATTTATTTTATTTGAGGCATCTCCTTTCGTTACCACCTCCCCCTCTCCTCCAAAAAACAAACAAACAAACAAACAAACAAACAAACAAAACAAAAAAAAAACCAACTCCAGCAAAAGGAAAAACAATAAACCCCGAACCCCAAATAAAAATTTTAAAAATAAACACACAAATAAAATGACACCGATAAATAAAATAAGAAAGAACATGCAACAAAACACAAAATAACAACAACAACAAAAACCCCAACAAAAACACGAATATATGTGACCAGCCGTCTCAACTCGGTATTATGTCGGGATACCCTCGGTTAGGTAAATTGAATTAATTGCAACAAATATAAAACTTGGGTTTACTTTCTTTACGTCATGCTAGAGTAGAAATACTATTTCTTGCTTTACAAAAACTTCTAAGGTCCAATTTCTCATCATTCTTTCTCTAAATTCACTTTCTGGGGTCTGAATCATCCCGACATAATACCGTTTTGAGACGGAGGGTAAGATATTTGGAAAGAAAAGTGTGATGACAAAAAACGTGATTCCTAATTCATTCGAAGTGTAAAACCACTCTTCCGCAGGACGGGATAATGTTGCCTTGTGGAATTCATCGTCTGGTTTCACGGTGATGCCAGCTTATTTCCTGGTCTAGATAATATTATGCTGATGGTCAATAAAGATCATCCATCCTCGCTATTTTATGTCCCGTGATCCTAAGAATGTACACAATTATCACCGGACGGTGAAAATAGTGTGTCCTCCCATAGTGGGCAGGGAGGTACATGTTGTGTCTTCTATCCCCCCATACCCGTTTCCCAATTGTTTCCTGACATTGTCTTGGAATGAGATTACTTAGTTTTGTCCTTGGCTGGGAGGGAAACAGTCGAATGTATAGTTATAGTTTTGGGAGATGCAATTTTTTTCCTTGTAAATCATCTCTCTGTTATGCATTGTATTATGTTTAGTTTACATATTATATTATATGATTGGTAAACATTTGAGTGTATTCCTCTTAGTTGCGACCTGTGCTTGTGTCTGGATGAGACTTTTAGGTGATCTCAAACTAAGTACTTTGGTGGTATGCTCTTGGAATCTACATCTGATCCCTATTTGTTCCCAGTTCCCCTATGTCTTACTTTTTCTTGGGTGCTTTAATTGTAATTCTATAACTTTTTACTATCCCATTCTCTTCCTTTTTACTGGCGCTGATATAACCTACATGTGTTGCAAGCGCCGTAAAACCCTTAAAAACAAACAAAACAAAATAGTGTGTCAGGCTATTTTCACCGTACGGCCGTAAGAGTACGATGAAAATAGCAGCTTCCATATGAATATG
>NC_088364.1:76152855-76165355 GCF_034508935.2 Berghia stephanieae | reverse complement strand
TGCTAATTTTGGTAAACGCAATAATTTCTCTTTAAAATATCGTTCTAAATGCCCGTTTAAAAAAAAAAAATTGGAATTCGCCTTTATATGTCCACTCTGACAGAAAGGAAATTAAAAAAAAGAAAGAAAGAAAGAATAAAGAATTTTACTGAATCATTTGCGACCGAAGAATTGACTCATCACCTGTTTCCGAGAGTTTTATTTAACTTCCCAACGCCCCAAATTACTATCAAATCATGCAATATAATTTACTCCTCCCCACTCCACGCTCTCCGGCAATTTCCTTCCATGTCCCTCAAACTGCTTTCTTTCCATGAGCGTCTAATCAGCTTTTTACAATTGCCCATTTCCAATTGGCTGCTGAATAAGGACAATTCTAATTTCAATTATCCACCAGTCGGCCATCAGTAAAGTCAAGAAAGCTCCTCCTACTCAAATCACACATACCCACGAATATGATAGGCCTTGTAGACCAGTCACTGGTCTTTGATGTTACACAACCATCCGCCAGCTTTGATCACATCGCTTTTGATGATGTCACTCAATATCTATCTTCTTCTCTCAACCCCGTTGACTGTACCACGAGTCAACATAAAAGAATATCGCGGTGAGGTGCGAATCGTGAAGATGGAATGACGTAGCTGTGTTAAAGTTATAGGTTCAAAGTTCAATTGTCAGAGAGAACTGATGAGAGATTAAACTGAGGTGGTAAAATGAAAATTGTTTCGTGGTAAAACGTTGCATAAATTAGTTTTATGTACACCACACACACACACACCAAAACACACACACACACACACACACACACACACACACACACACTCTCTCTCTCTCTCTCTCTCTCTCTCTCTCTCTCTCTCCAGTGCTGCGACAAAAAAAAAGGAACTGAGCAGATAGCTAATACTATTTAAAATGGAAATTTGTTGAAAATGGTCTGCTTATTGAATAGCCGAAGCATCGTGGATAACAGAAATGATCATTGTGAATCAGTTGAAACACGTGATATCGATGTAATACTAATACTAGTAATAATCATATAAGATCAGTGTATTTATCTTACTCTTGATCACCTCTGTAATAATAAT
Source organism: Berghia stephanieae (assembly GCF_034508935.2). Classification (NCBI taxonomy): domain Eukaryota; kingdom Metazoa; phylum Mollusca; class Gastropoda; order Nudibranchia; family Aeolidiidae; genus Berghia; species Berghia stephanieae. The sequence continues at coordinate 76,164,270 of NC_088364.1, read as the reverse complement.
AATAATAATAATAATAATAATAATAATAATAATAAATAAATAATATCCATTTTTTGACAATAAAAAATCGTGATAAATGCATTGAAAAAGATGGGAGGGGGGGGGGGGAGGATTAATGATCAGATAATCAAAGTGAACTGTTATTTTACAATAAATTGACAATCATAGGTAAAGATAAGTTATAAGTATTCCTTTGAACTTTGTATAGACGTCTAGATCTTAACACATTTTATATATTAATACTTTTTATTAACATACGTAAAACCTCACGGTTATTGTAAGGAACAGCTGATTGTTACATTTCACAGAAACAGCTTCTAATTAACCAACGTTCTGATTTCTTTTTTTCACTGGTGGAACTTCACTTGCTAATTCTGGAGCAGTTTGCATGAAATGTTTTTTGACCACATATCTCATTTGAGCCCTTTCACAGATTATTCGGCAGAGTCCATTTGCATTGAGACAATGCTTGTTTTCAGTATGACCATTCATCTGAGTAAAGAAAAAAATCATTAGTTATTATTGATATTGATGATGATGATGATATAATAATAATAATAATAATAATAATAATAATAATAATAATAATAATAATAATAATAATAAGAAGAAGAAGAAGAAGAAGAAGAAGAAGAAAGAAGAAGAATTGTAATTATAAGAGTTATAATAATATTATTGATTGTTAGTAATAATACGATAGTGATCGCCTAGATGCCTGCTAATAATAATAACGTAATAATTTTCCTTTAAAATATAGTTCTAAATGACCGTTATTCAAATGGAATCCGCCTATATACCCACTCTGAAATATTTTTTAGCAAAAATAAGATAGAGAAAGAAGTTTACTGTAGCATTTGCGGCCAAAAAAAAGGATTTATCACCGGTCTGTGAGTCTTATTTGACACCTAGACAACGCCCCAAATTACGTTCAATTCATTTCAAATTTACTCCATCTCTCCAGCAAATTCATCCCATGACCTCCAAACTGATTTCTATCCATGAAGCGCCAATCAGATGTTTACAATTACCCATTTCCAATTGGCTGCTGAAAAAGGACAATTATAATTTCAATCGTCCACCAGTCGGTCATCGGCAAAGTCAAATAAGCCCCTCCCACTCAAATCACATATCCCCTCGAAACTTCGGCCTTGTAGCGCAGTCCACCAGGCTTTCGATGTTAAACAATCATCCGCCACCTTTGATCAGATCGCTTTTTGATGTCATAATATATCTATCTACCCTCTTTTCTCACGCCCGTTGACTGTACCAACGGGCAATGTAAAAGAATATCGAGGGAAGGTGCGAATCGTGAAGACGGAATGGCAAATTGGTGTGAAAGTTATAGGTTTAAAGTACAATTTTCACAGAGAAATCATGAGAACTTGACTGAACAAGCAATAAAAATCGTTCCATGCTAAAAATGTGCGTACACGAGTTTTACACACACACACACACACACACACGCTCCCCGCCCCCCCCCCCCCCGCCCTCTCTCTCTCTCTCTCTGTTTCTCTCTCTCTCTCTCTCTCTCTACTACTACCAACTACTACTACTACTACTACTACTACTACTACTACTACTACTACTACTACTACTACTACTACTATGATTACTACTATAACTGCGCTATCATCATCATCATCATCATCATCATCATCATCATCATCATCATCATCATCATCATCGTCATTATCATCATCACCATCATCACCATAAAACACAACAACAACAATAACGTTATCATCACAATTGGATTCGTGTTCTTATGTCTCAGGAGTTTGTCTGAATACGGGACTATTTTGTTAGCCAACAAAGAATTAGACAAGATGTGTTTACACATTCATTGTGCAAAAACCGGTCATTACAAATCATTGAAATAAATACTATATTAAAAGTAGATTATTACTCTTATATTTACTACCATGTGTTAGGGTAACAAAACTCAGATAACATCAATTTGAATTTTTTAAACAATTAAAAACATTTTTTAGGTTAATTTTAAATAGAAAAATATACATTGTTCAAGAGAGAATAAAGTATACTCACCATTTCTTGATATCAATGAAAATAATTGCGTCTTAAAGATGAAAATGTGGCCGTTATATCCATATACAATAGAAAAATATGGATGAAGTGTATGGTCAGCAATTGCAGTGTAAAAATGTCGATTTTACGAAATCTGTCCTATAGCCTGACTGACAATGAAATCCAAGCGGTGCATTCTACCTGCAGGGATAAATATAGGCCAGTTTTCACGTTCTGGACATCTGTTATGACGTAACCACACGGTGGTCTCCCCGTCATCGACGGTGGGTCGTTCCCATTGGGGTGAGGCGGTAGTAAACTAAAGTGAAAGATTTCTAGTGTAATAAACGGCTGTGGCCTCGTGCTCGGCGCATAGTTGAGTCCTTGGAAAAGGCTCTTAAACAGCGTTGTCTTTGTCCGAAAAATTGTAATATCGCCTTACAGGCGTCATGTCCCGTCGATTTTCATATGGGTGGTAAGGAGAGGGTTAATGAGTTGACGACATCGAACAAAAAGCCTTCAACACTGAAAAACACACGATGAAATCTCACCATACCGCGGGTCTTTCCCTTCCCCCTCCATCATAATGACATCAAAACACAGATTACTTACCGCCCAGAGATAATGAAAGCCTTATATTTCGTGGGTGGATTATAGCTGATTATACTGTGTCACCCTGAAGTAACTCTTTTTTGTTTGAAGATCAAACAAATGAGTCTCTTTGTTGCATATATTTCGTCGTTTCGATTCATAGTTAATCGATAATTTTAGCAAATATTTCTTTAACTTTTAAAAATAGTAGACCAAAATTCTACTTATTTGTACTTTCCAAATAATGAAATAATCCACCCAGGTATTTCAACGGTCTTTTGTTGTGGACATAATGTAACGTCTATCTCTCTCTCTCTCTCTCTCTCTCCTCTCTCTCTCTCTCTTTTCTCTCTCTCTCTCTGTGTCTCTCTCTCTCTCTCTTTGCTGCGTAAGGATTAAAGTAGACAAAAAACAAAACAAAACAAAACAAATCCATAAAAAGGAAAGAAAAGGGACTATTGTCTAAATTATGCACACTGGAGTCTCAAGATCAAAATAGATATCATTTAAAATCAGGTTGTTGCCTTCTTTAGCCAAAACCCATATGGACATCCGGTATAAATAGGTCAACACACAGAGATGCTGTAGACGTGTTGTCATTTCTACTTAAAGATTCCCACTGAAAACACAAACAGATGATTACAACGTGCTTTGAATTCTTAACTCTAACTTTGTCCACACAATCAATGAAAGAAGAGAGAGAGAGAGAGAGAGAGAGAGAGAGAGAGAGAGAGAGAGAGAGATAGATGGATAGTTAGAGAGAGATAGATAGATAGATAGATAGATAGATAGATAGAGGGATAGTTAGAGAGAGAGAGAGATAGAGATAGATAGATAGTTAGAGAGAGAGAGATAGATAGATAGAGATGAGATAGAGAGAGATAGATAGATAGATAGAGAGAGAAAGAGAGAGAGAAGAGAGAGGAAAGACAGAAGAGAGAGAGAAAGAGAGAGAGAGAGAGAGAGAGAGAGAGAGAGAGAGAGAGAGAGAAGAGAGAGAGAGAGAGAAGAAGAGGATGGGCGGGAGAGTTTATCATATTTTTTTTACTGAGAAAGATAGATTGTATCTATTATGGTAGGTAGCTCAGACGCCCTTGTAACATTAACAAGGGACGTTGAGTTGTCAGTGTCTGAATGTCGACAACAATATCAAATTATGTCCTTAGGAAAGGTACTCTAGTGAGATACTACCTCTTGACTCGAATGTTAAAACTGGCTAATGGATATTATAGAGGTTTTCCGTTTAAAACTGACGCTTAACAGGCGATGTATACTGTAAGAAATGTAAATGTACTTGGTATGCTGCGGGAATAAATAAAACATTAAAAAAAGAGCTTTTATTAGGGCAATATCCACTAAATGTGCTCAAAGCGTTTTACAAGGGGTCCCTGGTCAACAGCAACATTTAACATGTAGGACGGGACATGACGCCTGTTAGGCGATATTACAATTTTTCGGACAAAGATAACGCTGTTAACGGCCAGGTACTCATTTTACACCTGAGTACGGTAAGAGAATGTGAGTAAAGAGCCATTTCCAAGGACTCAACTATGCGCCGAGCGCGAGGCTCGAACCAAGGACCTTCCGATCCGAAAGCGAGTGTCATACCACTAGACCACATAGCCGCACAATACAATGCACTGAGCACGATCAATTCTTTGAAATGCGCTATATAAATGGATATTTGCAATAAGTTGATTTATTTGGTTTTTATCTCTTGTCACAGAAATATCTACTAAGATGTACGGACCGATAATATTTGCTTTTCAATTGGATTGCCTTCGTGGTTTGAAAGATTTACCTCCAAACTGAATCTCTGGTCCTCTAAATCAAGTGAATACTTTGACTACTACGTCATACAAAGATCATTCAAAGTCAACGTCCTGGAAAAAGTGTGAGTAGACATTATCATTTGTGACCCTTCGCCCCAAAACGGTATTAAGTCGGGATGGTTAAGTTGTTGGAAATTGAATTTATAACCAGAAATATCAGACTTGTGTTGAGTTTATATGATTTAGTGAGGAGAATGGATACCATATTTTAGGGTGCGAATGCCAACAATTTATATTTTTGACCAGTTTTACATTAAATTCCGCTTTTAAGCATTTGATTCGTTCCGACATAATACCGTTTTGAGACGATGGGTCACATTTTTCTAGCTCCTTAATAAGGTAGCCATTTATTCTATTTTGAAAAGTAGCAAAAATCTCTAGGATTGAGTGAGTAAAGGTTACATATCATATTTTTGTGTGTTAGAATGAGTTATCTGGTGAGCAGAATTGGTGAATAGTTTACTTAAAGGTATCCTGTCAGTAGACAGACAACCTTTCACTGGATGTGGCAGCGTGGCTCAGTGGTACGGTCTTTGCTTCTTACCCGAAAGGTATCGAGTTCAATCATCCGCCGTTGCGTTGAGTGGCCTTGAGCAAGTCACATCGCCCTAGCTCACTTTGCGGCGCTGCTCTGCGGCTGACGCCTGGGTTATTCTAGTCTTCCCTTGGAATAGACTCTAAATACGAATTTCGCCTTGGGGATGAATAAAGGGAATTTTATTTATTTTATTTTATTTATTTTTGAAATTTTATTTCAACGTTGTTGACATCTAAAAATGGCCATAGTTGTAAGAAAAGAAAAAATGTTAGCCCACATTAGACATTGAGTGTGATAAAAGCAAGATTTTTATAATTATCGCATTGGACATTAAGAATGCAAGAACACGCTGGTAGCAATAAAACATGGCCTATGTTATTGTTATTATTTAGGGCCAGGAGGCATCAGCGGGTTACAGTTACAGCAAACACATCTTGGAGTCATTTCCGTCCAGCTAGGCAGGAGACCCACGCATGTTACGACGGCAATTAAAGTCACACCAATGGGGTCCCTGCTTATAATTACCATTCGTCACAACTTGAGAGTGCTCAAATCCCGCAGGTCATGTCGGTGGGGGAAAAGGAAGTAAATAGGTAGTAGCGCCTTGGAATAAATAGCACGTGAGCGAGCAGTTTAAGTTTAAGTCCCAAGTGACTTGATGTTCTAGTTCTGAGATGAGGCCGTTTCATTCATTTGTCTAAGAGCCGTGGTCTGATTTTTGGAAGAAATGGGGGAAGGGGGGGGGGGGGGGAGGGGGTGTTCGATGAGTACTTCTTTTGTGTGTATTAATTCAGAACAGTAAGTGGATCAGACCGTAGCCATCGTTATGTTATAGCCTTACACTGAAATCCAAAAAGGACTGGCAGTTTGACGTCATTATTTGATTTTTGCACCGCCTAGTGAGTTGTCGTTAGTAGAGCTCATGGAAACAAGTTATTTCATTGGTTGAACTATTGAATACAACCCACGATTTGTTTTCTTTTGTGAGAAAAGGCTGGTATTTTGACGTCATTTTTTGGTCAGTATCAGGCCATAACTTTACGAAGGCCACGCATAAACACACCAATTGAATTCAATAGGCGGATGACGTCATTCTACACAATGCAGGAGGAGCTGAATTCTCCATAAAAGCGACAAAGAGCAGAGCGTCCCTTCGGTTGATGGGGCTGCACTCGGCCAGACGTCATTATAGTACTATTGGATTCAATAGTATGATGTCACTCGCCCAGCAACGGCGGTCATCGTGGTTCTAAACAAAGAAAATCATTACTTTTTATTCTTCAACCTGGCTAGAACGTTTCATATGTTTTGTGATCAGAATGTGTAAAAGTCAAAACATGATCATTTTTTATAATGTTTTTTCTCCTCTGGATACGCTTTTATGCTCGTCGGATAAATATTTCATAAGGGCTTCCGCCATTGTTCCGATAGTTTAGAGCCAGTTACTAAGTTACCATGAGTCACTACGAGGGAAGTGACGTTACGACTGTTGAAGCGTATTACTATCATTGCTTTGCGTATAGTTAAAAGAATCGCAACATACACCTATCGAATATAACGTATCTACCAACACACAAAACTATCTATGTGTAGCCTTGGAGGTTTATTGATGCATTGCGTTTAGCAAAACAAAACAAAAAAAAAAAAACAAAAAAAAACCAAAAACAAAAAAAAACAAAAACAAAAAACAAAAACAAAAACAAAAACCCCCCCCAAAAACTCACAACATTTTGCCAGCCGAATAAAACATATCAACATACAAAACTATGTTGTGTAACCTTGAATGTTTACCCGTGGGTCTATCCATAGCCATTGTTAAGTTATAGATAGTATGCGCTTGGCTAATTAGGTCACAACATTGCCATCCGGAAGTATAACGGACCAACACATAAAACTTTGTGTAACCATGATCGTTTATATTCTGGTTAATGCAGTTTAGTGAGAATTACTCATGAACACGAATGGCAAAAAACAATAACAAAGACCTACGGCCTTGCACAGTACAAGCACGGCTATTGTTTATTATATGAACACGACAGGCAATCAATATGGAATTCAATGCAGCTTCCAACGGTTTACATAATCATTTTTTGACGATGGGGGCCCGATTTTCAAAAGTCCCTTCCACACTCGTGAGCAGTTCTGAAACGGCCTGGCTATGTAAAGCAAAGCACACTGCATCTCCAGTATAAGCTCTGCAGACTTCGAACCGTTGCATCACGAGTTCAAGTGGGCGACTCCGTTAATCCCAACTGATGCAGAATGGCTGCCTTTAACCCTCTCCTTACCAGCCATTTTCAGGATTTTCCCCCAAAACGTCACACAAAATACAAAACATACATTTTTTATCACTCAAACACAATAGCAGTAAAGTTCTTGCGATAAATACATAATTTCTTTAGTAAAACATGCTCTACAACACATTGTTCATTTTCTTTAAATATTATGATGTACAAGAGAAATCTGAGTCAGAAAATGTTGGTTGCATCATAACGAATGTGACGATTTTCCTATAGCTGGTAAGGAGAGGGTTAAACAAGTCCATGACGGCAATGTTTTGGGTCTTTTTATTGGTTTGTTTGGCTTCCATCCCAGGACTCCTCTTACTTATAGATAGTATAGATAGTTCGAAGATGAGGTCACTCGGGTCTTTGTTATTGTTTTTTTGCCATCAGCGTTTATGAGTAGTTCTCACTAAACTGTATTAACAGTTTTGTATGTTGGTCCGTTACATTTCCGGATGGCAATGTTATGGGCTGCTTAGCCAAGCGCATACTATCTAAACGCTTGGCTTAGGAATTCACAACATTGCCATCCGGAAGTATAACAGAACAACACCCAAAACGATGTGTAACCATGATCGTTTTTAGTCGGGTTAATACATTTTAATGAGAATTAGTCATAAATGCGGATAGATGGCAAAAAAAAAAAAAACAATAACAAAGACCTGAGTGACGTCAACTTCGAACTATCTATATAGAAAACATCTTTCCAGTTCAGATGAAGCAGACGACCCCGTGCCCAGGAACCATATTTTAATAAATCTCCCTATCGTATTTGCCTCCCTTCCAAAATCAGGGAAACTAAGAGAACAAGGCCCATCAGAATAGTCTTCAACAGTCGAAACGTCACTTCCTTCCTAAAGTCGCATGGTAACTTAGTAACACTGGCTCTAAACTATCGGAACAATGGCGGACACCCGTATGAAATATTTCCCGGCGAGCATAAAAGCGTATCCAGAGGAACAACCCCCATAAATTTGATCATGTTTTGACTTTTACACATTCTAAGCACAAGAGATGTGAAAAGTTCTAGCCAGCATGAAGAATAAAAAGTAATGATTTTCTTTGTTTAGAACCAAGATGGCCGCCGTTGCCGGGCGGCGTGACATCAGACTATTGAATCGTATTTGCGTCCCCTCCAAAATCAGGGAAACTAAGAACAAGGCCCATCAGAATTTCAATCACAATCAGTCTGTGCTTGGGGAAAGATCCAGTATGCGTCTGAGAGGGGCTAACTTGCATTCCCTCTCCAATATAAAGAACCAATTCCCGATAATCGTCTCCTGTCGGACATCGAGGGGAGAGGGGGTGGTTTTGGGGGGGGGGGGGGGGGGTGAGGGCGATTGCTGGAATAATTGGGACCCACTCCTTGGGAAATAAATTGCTCATTAGATATATAATGAGGCACCAGTCGATAATTTTTATCCACTATTCATTAAAATAATATCTGTATCTATACAATCATTTAAAATATGATGAGATAATCATCAGATGCTCAGTATTTCCAATGAAAAACAGAAATAACATAGTTTGTTTTTTTTACTTGAGCTTTTATATACGCGATATCCACTAAACGTGCTCAAAGCGATTTACAAAGGGTCTCTGACCAACAGCAACAGGTAACCTGGATATGAGACATGACGCCTGCTAGGCGATATTACAATTTTTTTCCCGACGGAGACAACGCTGTTAACGCCAGGTACTCATTTTACACCTGAGTACGGTGAGAGAATGTGAGTAAAGAGCCTTTTCCAAGGACTCAACTGTTGTCCCACTCCCTCCCAATGTTCTACAAACTGCACTGGCTACCAATCAGAGAGAGATTAAATTACATTACATAATCGTCATGTGTTTTGACCCTCTCCTCACCAACTATAGAAAAATCGTCACATTCGTTACGATACAACCAAAAGCTTTCTTATTCAAATTTCTCTTGTACGTCATACATTTTAAAGAAAATGAACAATGTGTTGTAGAGCATGTTTTGCTAAAGAAATTATTTATCGCAAGAACTTTCTGATATTATGTTTGAGTGATAAAAAATATATTTTGTGTTAGTTGGGTGTGGAGTTTAGAGGAAAATCCTGAAAATGTCTGGTCAGGAGAGAATTATATGTTTAAATATGGCCTGACACTGACCAAAAAATCACGTCAAAATGCCAGTCTTTTGCCACAAAAGAAAACAAATCGTGAGTTGTATTCATGAGTTCAACCAATGAAATAACTTGTTTCCATGAGCTCTACTAACGACAACTCACTAGGCGGTGCAAAAACCAAATAATGACGACAAACTGCCAGTCCTTTTGGATTTCAGTATCAGGCTATAACATAACGATGGCTACGGCTCTACTAACGACAACTCACTAGGCGGTGCAAAAACCAAATAATGACGTCGTTTCCAGTCCTTTTGGATTTCAGTATCATGATATAACATAACGATGGCTACGGCTCTACTAACGACAACTCACTAGGCGGTGCAAAAAACCAAATAATGACGTCGAACAGCCAGTCCTTTTGGATTTCAGTATCATGATATAACATAACGATGGCTACAATTCTATTCCCCGAACCATCAGGAAAACAACCAACTATTCATTCTTTTAAATTGAAACTAAAACATTTCCTTTTCAAGTCTGCCTGTATTCTTATTATTATTTAATCTGAGACATAGACTATACGCTTATCACCCTATGTGTGAACATTCAACCAAGTGTCTGCGTATGTGTGTGTGTGTGTGTGTGTGTGTGTGTGTGTTAGTATCAGTGTATGTGCAGGGTATGGGCGGGGAGGGGGGTGGGGGGGGGGGCGTGGATGGGGGTTGTTTTTCAACCAATAGAAAGAGCATTGAACGTTATCTAATTTTCGAAAAACTTGGATAATCTCCCTTCCCATGAGGTCTGTAGGATTTGTTTTGAAAACGGAAAACATGAACTGATTATTTTGGCTTTAAAATCCACTATAGATAGTTCGAAGATGACGTCACTCAGGTTTTTGTTACTGTTTTTTTGCCATCCGCGTTTATAAGTAATTCTCACTAAACTGTAATAACCAGACTATAAACGATCATGGTTATATATAGTTTTGTGTGTTGGCCCGTTATAGATAGTATGCGCTTGGCTAAGAAGCTCATAACATTGCCATCCGGAAGTATAACGGACCAACACATAAAACGTGTGTCTCCATGAACGTTTATATTCAGGTGAATACAGTTCAGTGAGCATTACTCATAAACGCGGATGGCAAAAAAAAAAAAACAATAACAAAGACCTGAGTGACGTCATCTTCGAACTATCTATACTTCCGGCTTTGGCAATGTTGTGAGCCTCTTAGCCAAGCGCATACTATCTATACAAAACTCACGAGATGTACAAACCAGATGCCTACAAATCGGCAACAGTCAATCCCTAATAATTCACGGAATTGGCCCCGCACGATTTCTAAGACCGTGTTTGTGTAAATATTATAATTATTGTGGCATAACAACTGTACCTGTTTGCTACTAACTCTCTGATTGTAGTCAGGAGTGCCTGCCGGCGCTCCCTGGAAGTAATAATAAAGTCTGATTTACGGCGAAGTGGCCGAGTGGATAAGGCATTGCACTGTGATCCGGATGACCGGGTTCGAGCCCCACTTCAGGCACTTTCGTTTTTTTCCTTGAGCAAGATTATTAACCCCCAAATTGCTCACTTGGACAACATGGGTGATTCCTGTTGACATCAGACATCTTGTTTGATGAGTTATCTATATCCCTTTTTGGAATGCCAAGGCGACGATATCTTATGATATCGTGGCGCAAAAGGCATAATTTGTTTTTTGTAACGTTATGTGTAACACAAAATCAATCAAATTGTACAGGCAAAGTCGAGCTTTTGTATAGCGCAATATCCACTCACTCTACGTGCTCAAAGCACTTTACAAGGGGTCCCTGACCAACAGTAACACTTAACATGTAGGAAGAAACATGGCGCTTTTTAGGCGATATTACTTTTTTTTTTCAAACAAAGACAACGCTGTTTACGGCCAGTTACTCGTTTTACATCTGTGGACGGCGAGAGAATGTCAGTAAAGAGCCTTTTCCAAGGACTCAACTATGCGCCGAGCAAAATTCGAACCCGGGACCTTCGGATCCGAAAGCGACTGTCATACC
>NC_088364.1:76145355-76147855 GCF_034508935.2 Berghia stephanieae | reverse complement strand
GTCTTTGTTATTGTTTTTTTTTTGTCATCCGCGTTTATGAGTAATGCTCACTGAACTGTATTAACCCGACTATAGATAGTATGCAGATGACGTCACTCAGGCCTTTTTTATTGTTTTTGCCATCCGCGTTTGTGAGTTGTTCTCACTAAACTGTATTAACCAGACTATAAAAGTTCATCGTTACACAGAGTTGTGTGTTGGTCCGTTATACTTCCGGGTGGCAATGTTGTGAACTCTTTGGCCAAGCGCATTCTATTTATAAACGTTCGTGGATACACACAGTTTTGTGTGTTGGTCCGTTATACTTCCGGATGGCAATGTTATGAGCTTCTTAGCCAAGCTCATACTATCTATATCCGTAGTTTACCCAAGTTACTTTTACCCCATGCCTATAATTTATTACATTTCTCCGAGACGAATTATAGATAGTTCGAAGATGACGTCACTCAGATCTTTGTTGATGTTTTTTTGCCATCCGCGTTTATGAGTAATGCTCACTGAACTGTATTAACCCGACTATAGATAGTATGCAAATGACGTCACTCAGGCCTTTGTTATTGTTTTTGCCATCCGCGTTTGTGAGTTGTTCTCACTAAACTGTATTAACCAGACTATAAAAGTTCATGGTTACACAGAGTTTGTGTGTTGGTCCGTTACACTTCCGGATGGCAATGTTGTGAACTCCTTGGCCAAGCGCATTCTATCTATAGAAAGTTCGAAGATGACGTCACTCAGGTCTTTCTTATTGTAATTTGCCATCCGCGTTTATGAGTAATGCTCACTGAACTGTATTAACCCGACTATAAACGTTCATGGATACACACAGTTTTCTGTGTTGGTCCTTTATACTTCCGGATGGCAATGTTGTGAACTCCTTGGCCAAGCGCATTCTATCTATAAATAGCTCGAAGATGGCGTCACACGGGTCTTTTTGTTATTGTTTTTTGCCATCTGCGTTTATGAATAATGCTCACTGAACTGTATTAACCTGACTATAAACGTTCATGGATACACACAGTTTTGTGTGCTGGTCCGTTATACTTCCGGATGGCAATGTTATGAGGTTCTAAGCCAAGCGCATACTATCTATAGTCTGTTTCATAGATCGAACGAAATTGACGTCACTCAGCTCTTTGTTATTGTTACTAGACAGCCATTGTTATGAGTAGTTTTCTGACTTAATTGTATTAATCAAACTATAAACTTTAAAGGATACTCATAGATTTGTATGTTGGTATGATAGAATGCGCTTGGCCAAGAGTTCACAACATTGCCATCCGGAAGTATAACGGACCAACACACAAACTCTGTGTAACCATGAACTTTTATAGTCTGGTTAATACAGTTTAGTGAGAACAACTCACAAACGCGGATGGCAAAAACAATAACAAAGGCCTGAGTGACGTCATCTGCATACTATCTATACGTCTGGTGGATTTTATCAGTTATATATATGGATGATGGGAATTTGCAGAAAACCTCCCTGAAGATTCCATGAAAATACCAACGAATGGATGAAAACAACGTTGTAGGAGGATGAAATAACCAAAGGAGCTGAGGATAAAATTATTATATTATTATGAGTCTGGGACTGACCTTTGAAAATGTTTATGACCCATTCTCTTATCCAGAGAAGTACATTGATTCCCTCTCCTCCCATTAGACAGAGACGCCCCTGGCCATGTCCTGACTAATTATAATGATATGAAAAGACTGAAAGGTGTAATGGTACGGACCATTAATTCGACGCCAGCAAATGGCTTTACCAGGTATCAAAACAACCATTTAGACTTCAGCTTCGCAACGGCTGTTGTTCTTTTAGTAGATACACAGAATCCACGGCGTTCCTTTAGAGAGCGTTCTTGAGGCGTGATTTTACAACTTTTGAAATCCTTGTCTTGAAACGATTTTTTTTATTTTGGTGATAGGATTCGTTGCTGGGTTAAAATAAATAGAACTCCCTTTATTCATTCCCAGAGGAATAAATAGAAGTCCCTTTATTCATTCCCAAAGGAATAAATAGAACTCCTTTATTCATTCAAAACGGAATAAATAGAACTCCCTTTATTCATTCAAAACGGAATAAATAGAACTCCCTTTATTCATTCAAAACGGAATAAATAGAACTCCCTTTATTCATTCAAAACGGAATAAATAGAACTCCCTTTATTCATTCAAAACGGAATAAATAGAACTCCCTTTATTCATTCAAAACGGAATAAATAGAACTCCCTTTATTCATTCAAAACGGAATAAATAGAACTCCCTTTATTCATTCAAAACGGAATAAATAGAACTCCCTTTATTCATTCAAAACGGAATAAATAGAACTCCCTTTATTCATTCAAAACGGAATAAATAGAACTCCCTTTATTCATTCAAAACGGAATAAATAGAACTCCCTTTATTCATTCAAACGGAATAAATAGAACTCCCTTTATTCATTCAAAACGGAATAAATAGAACTCCCTTTATTCATTCAAAACGGAATAAAATAGAA